>NC_071477.1:9574411-9880294 GCF_028500815.1 Rissa tridactyla
TATTTATTCAAGGCTTCACTAGAAATCCATGGTGGATACTGGGCTCAGAGGCCTGACTTGATACAGAGGAAAGGACAAAGTCACCAACGTGGTGTGTAAATAACCCCGTTAAGTCTCTGCATCAGTGAGGAGCCAGAGGGAAAGGGAACAGAGCAGCGTCCCCATACGGAAAGCGGGTCAGCCATGGGATGGATCCACACTCGCAGCGTGGGAAGAGCCCATTCTAGCGGGGAATCACCGTGCTTCCCTCCGCTCCCACTGCTGACACTGTTTTTTACACATGTCATTTCAGTGGCTTCTCCATAGAGTTCTCTGTGCTTGCAGGCAACTCCTTTTTTTTTTTTCCCCTTAGTAGTAGTGAAAACTCCTTACTTTTAAACCAGCTAACTGGCTCGACCACCACCGACCTGGCAGCTGTGTTACACCAATGTGTTCTGAGGCTGCCCAGTGGTGTGATGCTGGATAACCAACCTTTTTACATGAAAAAGCATGTTGAAAAGTCAAAAGTCATCACATGCGTAAAGTCACTGAGTTCAGCAGTGCCACAGCAGGGATGAACTTGGCTTCAGGCGGTTATTTCTGCAGCTCTCCCAGCCTTGAGCAAAAATATCAGCTGGATAATTGACAGGTTTGGGTGTCTGCTGCCGCCTTGTTTGCTTTTGCCTTCTGTGCCTGATCGTGGCTTTGAAATGCTAATTGCAAACTTCATGTGGTCCGTCAAAGGGAGTTTGAGTTATTTTTATGTATTTTTGATGCGCTCTGGAGCTTCACAATCAAACTTTGAGGTTTACTTAGGAAGGTAGGAACCGCTCCCCGTCAGAGATGACAGCCGAAGGCAGAGCGGGAAAGGGGTTGGCAGAATTTGCAGTAAGGGCTGAAAGCTTGAGGTGTCCATGCGAGGAGCTTCAGGGCTCACCAGGAGGTTCAGGCATCAGCGTGTGGAGGCTGGGGAGGTGTCACACCAGCAGCCCCCTTCTCCGCTGGTATTCGCGTGGGGGGACCTGGAACTGGGATCCTGCGGTCGCACGATGGGGGAACTGGCTTTTATTCCTTCCCCCGCTGCTGCTGCTTTAGGGCATCGCCCCTTTTGCCTCCGTGCCCCCCTGCACGCTGGTCTGTTTAAACCTCGGGCTGCTGTGGGCAGAGCTGGCCCCGTGTGCGGTGGGGAGCACAGAGCCAGCCCTCGGGCTCTGGGAATATTTTAGGCACTGGTGTAAGACAAATAAGAAGTGCCGTTCCTTCAGTGGGCTACAGAAACTGGGTTGTATTGAAAAGAAACGTTATATAAGGGGCTAAAATTAGCAGGATGGAAAAAGAAGTCTGCTAAATACTCCCGTCTCTCTGTTGACACAAGCAGACTTCCACCAGAAGGGGAGGGTTCCTTAATTATACTTTTCTGACGTATTCCGGAAATTAGGGATTGAGAGAGTCTGTGAGATCAGGTTGCCCACCCTGGTGGGTCGATGCTGGGGGCTGATGTGCCCAGCCCTGGCCTGTAGCCCCCTCCCTATGCAGGGTCTGACTTGCCGTGCCACAGCACGACAGGACGGGAACAGATCCTGCCCCATCCTCTGTGGGAAGGAAACCCTGCCACCGGTACGGTTGGCATCCAACAGGCAAATGGAGCCAGTGTTGGTGGAGGTGGATTTTTTGGAGGTAGCAGGGTCGGAGCTGTTACCTGTCCCCCAGAGAGGTGAGCATCCCTGTGGAGGAAACGGTGACCTGTTTCCCCTCAACTAGACACCTAAGCAAAGTGTTTATTTTGTTTTTTGGACCCTCCTGTTGAATTTGAACCTGTTTTGCAGTACGGATGAGGTTCGTTCTTGCTTTTGGCTCTGCCCAGTCTGCCAACAGACTGACTTATTTGCTTTTCAAGATTTATCCTCTGAGCTGTAACCTTAGAGACTTTCCTCGCCCTGTAAATACCAGTTGTCTTTTGCTCTTTATCCAGACAAATGGTACGGGGATATGGGGTGGGCCCAGATGGGTGCCGGGCAGATGTTGCTATTTACATTGCGCTCCTCTGGGGCTGGGGAGCTGCGGGCTGTGTACACAGCTACCGCTCTGCCCCTGCCAAAGAGCCTTGCAGGGCACGGCGTGAATTCGGTCGTTCCGTTGAGCTGTGAACACAGCTCCAGCATCTCCGGGGGAAAGAGGGGGATTAAAGCAGCGAAAGGACAGCAGAAAGAAAATCCTCTCCCAAGGGCTGCTCCTATCCGCACGGCAGCGCAGGCAGCTACATCACCCGCGGCTCGTGCCTGCCTTCCCGGCACTGCCACGCTGCGGGAAGCAGACGCTCACCCCAGTACTGTCATCCCTGACAGAAAACATCCATTTCGCTGACACCCACACGCTCGGCATCACAGGAAATTGGAGGCTTTATATAGAGGTGGGAACCACACTCCCGAACCACCCCGACGCGAAGGGGTTGCCTCGCACATGTGCTCGCAGCACCTTCCGAGGGAGGAGGAACACCAGGCTCCTTGCTCCGGCTCACGGAGAGCCTGGACAAATGGTCCCCTTTGCAGGGCCGCTTCCCTCAGCCTAAAGGAGAGCAAGACCCGCGTACGGGAGCCTCCTCGCACGGCAAAGGGGCCTTTCGCCTGCGGTTCCCTCCCGCTGGCAGCAGACCAGCTCCTCAGCTATTCCAGCCCTGTCCTTTCCCAGGGCCCCTGGAAGCATTGCTGCTATAGCTACAGCTGCTGGAAAAAATTCCAGCAAAGCTGTTTTCTAAATGAAAACTGTATTTCAGGAAAATGAAACATTGGGAGTGGGTTGGTTTGTGTTTTTTTTTTTTTCCCCTATAGGCCATTTAGGGTTTTTTTTGCCAAAAACCTGAAATTATCTGGAAATGCTTTTGCAGGGATTTATGGGAGTTGTAGTCCAGCGCCTTGCATCCCTGTTCTTCCCTCTGCTCTGGGCTCCTACGACAGAATATACTTTCCATGATGCACCGAATAGATTTGTGAAGGCAGGAAACCATGCAGTAAGTTTGTTCAGTAGTTGTAGTCCAGAAATTAAGATTAAATTAAGAAGTATTCGCACCAGACTCAGCAGTAGCTGGGGTTAGATGCCACAGACTGAGAAAATAACAACCCCAGAGCTAAAGCTCTAAGTTGTTATAATTTGAACAAAAAATTGTTCGTTTTTCTTGAGGGATTCTATGGTAGAGACTTGCTTGGGGAATGGGAGGTCCCCAAGCGTTTGCAGTGCCTTGTCAGAGCAGAGTTGGGTGTAATGTCACGGTGTCGAAGTACTCACGAGTTTCAGTGTTTACCAGTAGCCGTTGACTTTGGTTCCTGTTTCACCCATTGCTTTGCTGGGATACTGCTAAGAGCAAAATGGGAGATTCACTGGTGAGTAAAGGCTGAGCTATTTATAGCAGAGGCTCATAAATCACCTAATATCTAAAGTTTTTGTTTTGAACTTTAAATTCAGACAATGGAAAATAGGGCTCCCAGATCAAATAAACATTCTCTTTCTATTGATGGAAAAATAAACATGAGCTGCTTAAATATCTGTAGAGCATAATTTATTAATCACATGAGGATGAAAAACACAAACCCGCTGTGATCTCGAGAAAAGTATGAGTCTCAGGAGTGCATGAAAGGCTGGGAGAGGTCAAGGCTGTCATAGCTGGAAAACGAAGCAGTTGTGGTTTCCAGGCTAGGATGTGGCACGTACAAGTTTTTAATGTCTCCAGGCAGCACTGGATAGGACAGAGTGGGGATGCAAACCACACCCGTGTCCTCTGCAAGACTTCCAAATCCCCATTCATGCATCAAAATGGACGGTTGTAGCTGAGGCTCATTTTTCATATCATTGGGCTGTGCTGGCAGCTGTGGAGGCAGCCCTGGTCTGAAGCTGCCTGGAGGTGGCAGGACGCAATCCTGGCACAGGCGTGCACTGTATGGCTGGCACCAGCCACGGTCCAGGTCCCCAGCCTCCTCCAGAAAAGCTCACACGGGGATGAGGTGTGCTCCTGGGGCCGTGGGTAGCATGCAGTGTGTGCGGAGCATGTGTTAGGATGAGTAAGACGCTCTGGCTGAGAGTGGGTGGTCTCACTCTCTAATGCCCTTGATGTTATATATACCTCCCCTTGGTCACATATGTGACAACAGAGGTCCCTCTCCACAAGACCCTGCCACCCTGGGACTCCAGGCTAAGAAGCACCATGAATTCAGAAGGAAATGTTTGCACATTCCCGTCTGTGCAATTCTGCCATCCTTAAATTTCAATTCATTTGTATTTGGGTTGTCTTGATCATCCTCTAAACAATTTACAAAGAGGCTTATTTTGAGGTGGCTCCTAGCGTAGGAAAAACATAGTGCGTATATATATTTATGGTGTGTGTATACATGCTGCTGACCAACCAGTAGCATGTGGGCTCTCTTCTCTCACTAAACCTACCTGGTAGTTATAGATTGTTATAGTCTGTTCCTCCATTGTATGTGTAGAGCTACCGCGTAATGCAGATTTATATGTTTATGGATATTTGATGGGACACGGGTAAAAGCTGGGTCCAAAATTGCAAATGTTTTTTGACAAGAGAATACAGCACTGTTTCCAGCTTGGAGTCATTCAGCTTTCTCCTGAAAGCGTACGCAACACCTCTGGGAGACTGCGTTGCTCCGTAATTTTTAATTATCACTCCTAATCACCATCTAATGGCTGGGAACCTGTCACGCGATGGTTCTTTTCTGCCTTTGACTGGCGTGCTTGGAGTAACAGCTCTGTGCTGGGAGGAACGATCATTTCCTTCCCAAGGAAAATCAACACGTGTTGTGCAATGGAACCTATACACTCGAAAAAGCAGAGACAAAAAGTCTCAAAGCCAAGGCTATATTCCCAGAGGCTCATCCCTGGGCTCTGCAGGCTGCTGTGGGACCGGGAGGCACCGCGGGCAGCACATGCTGCCTTTGGATGGAGGTGTCCGAGGGGAGTTGGGAATTGCATCTGTTCGCTGCATCAGGCTGCTTGGTTTATGACAGTTTTCCAGACTTTTTCTTTCTGCATCATGGAAAGGCTGAACTGAAAAGGTGTTTTATCTGCAAAGACGACTCTAAGAAGTGACTAAGTCATGGGTCTGTTGAGCACATGATCACAAGCATATAAATCCGTGAAGGAAAGAGCTTAGGAAAATGTAAGTTAACCCTTACAAACCAGACTTTTCCATTTCTCATTGTACTGATTTCAATCAATTTCTGTTGTACTGGACCACATGAAAAATAATAATCACACAATCCCTGAAAAAAACAAAAGCAAAAGTAAATTCCAAGTACAGTGCTTTTCTTCTTTGGCAAAATCTCTCAGAGAAAGCGCTTTTTTTTTTTTTTACTTTAGAGAGAACCAATTTAGAAAATAGTTGGGAGGTGGTTTCCAGTAGCCATAAATCCACAGAGTTTTTACAGTTTTGTCTTTTCAATTACAACATGAGATTTCGCTTTGGTTGTGCTTACAATCAAGATCTGAATTTCAAAGCTCTCTCCAGGCACCTTCTCATTCCAACGCTTCAGGCAGAGTCTGATCAAACAAAGGCTCAAACCTTCTTTCTGCCACATGACTTCTCCAACTTTTCTCCCTCCTCCCGTGGAGATGCCGGCTTTGTAGATGTGGGACTTTTACAGACCTTCAAAAGCCTCCTGCATCAAACGGGATCCGGGGCCCGGTTTGGAGCTGTCAGCGTAAATGACCTGGCAGAGCAGCGCTTGGTGCCAGCGATCCAACCAGGGCAAGCCGGGATGGAGCTGCCTGTGTGGCCTCAGCAGGGACGGGAGGAATGGTCTGCGTCTTCTAAAAGAGCAGCAAATTGTGAAAGACGAGTGGAGCAGCTTGCGCAAGGAATCCACCTGGGTAGTCATGTCCCAGATGCAAATGGGCACCACCTTTTTGTTTCGGTCCTGGTATTATTGAAACAGGATGAGGTTGGGGTGGTTGTATTTTCCCTTTTATCCAGCAGTCAGGTGCTAGTAACTTGCCTGTGACCCAACCAGCCAAGTCTACTGATAGCATGACTCCCCAGAGACCCCACGTTCAAGTGCACCGACTGGAGAAGAATGCACCACGCAGGGATATGGTGGCCTTCCCTAGGTTTGGGTGAAACATGGGAAGAAGGGTATGTCCCTGGCTACTCGGAAATTCTTCCAAGGGCCATACTGCATTCCCAGCTCGCTCCAGCCATGCTACAGCCCTGACAGCGATAGCAGTGCCCAGCCACCTGCCACTGGAAGGAACCTGGCAAATAAGCTGTGGTATTTTGGAAAACCCAGCATTTGAATCCTCACTACTCAAAAGGTAGAGATTGAATTTTTTTTCCAAAACTAGAAGAGACCGTGAAATCCTCTGGCTGCCTCTGAGGTTTGCTCTTGCAGGGAGGGAGGGCTGACCTTTCCGCGCTGCCCAAATCTGTACTCTTTCACAGAAAGCTTCTGCTTTTCTTCAGACTCCAGTACCTTCCCCAGCCCTCCTTTGCCCTCCCACTATCAGCAGGAGCCACATGCACATACCGTCCTGCTTCATCTTTTGAGCAACTTCAGATGCAGGATTTTGAAGGGGGGAAAAAAAATTAGTTCTCTCAAGCTGGACATCTCTGTGACCTTGAGTTAGTTTAAATAAACAATTGTCTTTTAAGGTCTTACCAACAGTGAAAACTTGTCTTTCTGTCTGCCAATGCAAGTCTTATTACTGCTGGGTTTACTTCCAAAAGTTGACAAGCAGAAAAACAAGCTCCCTTCCTCCCCTCCCTCTTTCCCCTCCATAAATTCAGGCAGTGGCGGGATGACCGAATTCCCCCTGCAGCCGCTTCCAAGGTGAGGGGGCAAAGGCAATCCATGCTTTTATTGGAAATACTGGTTTTAGAGAGAGACACCAAGATCCTCAGAGGAGCTGGGAATGGTCTGGGTGTGTGCTGCCCACCTGGACGATCCGTGCTCCGGCGCGGCTGGCTGGGCTTGCAAAGTGGGTCATTTCTTTACAAAGTGTGTGATTTCCATCCAAACGGAAGCAAAATTTTCTTGAAGGTTTTGTCATGCCCTCATTTTTGAAATGGGCAAATGGAATTCAAAGGGAAGAAGTGACTCACCCGCGGCTGCGCTAGTGGGAGCTGCGGGGTCAGTAGGAGCTGACCCCTTGGTTTTCTGCCTATAAAATGTGCTCCTTTCCTCCTGTACACATCTGCTTGCTGTATCTGATATGGCTTGAAGAAAGGACCTCCAGGCAGCTGTCTGATGAATTTTCATCAATCTGGGCAAGAGGAGAATAATGGCTGGAGAAACAGAGTCAGGGAGGGGAAGAAATCAGGAGGGGCATCTTGAAGGGCGTTATCCCAGAAGAGCTTAAAAGGAGCAGTTAGGGGGATTAAATCTTGGCTGACACATGCCTGGAGCTATAAGAAAGGAAACTTTGCTCCTGTTTCTTTTCAGGGAACCCGAGCTGTTCATTCTGCATAAATAAGTAGGATTTCATCAGAGAAAAGCCTAAGTCCTTTGTCAATTTTTCCTATTAATTGGGTCATTGAGTGGGGCCCCAAACTTTGATCCAGATCAAACAGGGATAAGTCTGGCTATCAGAAGTAGGAGCAAGTTTCAAAGGAACAAGCTGTGAGCTGGTATCACTGCTGAATCTGATGGAGCAAATAACCAAGCCGTGCGCAGAGCCCAGGACCTTAGGCCAAAAGACTTTAAATGAAGGCTTAAAACAAGAGGTGGAGATCTTGCAAGAGGAATTAAAGTAGATCTAAGGCAGCTAGAGACTTTGCAAAAGGAATTAAAATAAGATTAGAGCAAATTCTAATAAAGAGCCATAGGCTTCAAAAAAAGGAGTTAAAGGAGCGTCTGGAAGCTTCTCAGAGAGACTGACAGATGTTTTGCAGGCAGAGATGAAGCTTGTGCTGGAGAGGGGGACACAAAGCATCCTGGCTGGCAGCCGAGCAGAGATGTAGTTGTGCCAGCCCTCTCCAGGGACTGGAGAGTCGAGAGACCTTTGGCCGTCGTAGAGCTTGCTAACCAAGAGGAGCTACAGCCTGAAGTGAAGGAGCTGAAAAAGCACCTACAAAGAGAAAGGAAATAGGCAAGTAGAAATCAGTCCCTGGCTGAAACTGAGCCCAGTAGAGGTCTAATTCCAGGCCAGGAATTTGTTGCAATTTCCTTTACCACCAACCCACAGAGGCCTTGAGGAGAGGTCAGACTATCTCCATTCAAGCAGTCCTTGAGAGAAAAAAGTTCCTGAGGGGGCTTATTTGCTCAGTTCAAGATCCCTGAGCACACAGCTGGCTGGAAAGTGGAAGGTGAGCACCGAGGCCATTTCCAGCTGCGAGCAACGGTGACCCGGCTCTGCTGGTGCTGCAGAGCTGGAGTGACATCCGATTTAACGGGAAGGTTTGAAGGTTAGAAAGAGGCAGAAAAGCAAGCTCACCTGAATTCCTGACATTTCCAGGTGCTCAGGCAGGCGCCCCAAATGACTTGGCACTCGATCAGCCCAGAGGGTGTTTGGGCTGCGAGCTGAGAGGCCAAAGGGACCCAGGAGCACATGGGATCTGCAGCAGAGCAGGGACCTCCCTCTCCTAACAGCGAGAGGAGCTGAGCCCTGAGCCAGCCTTCAGCGCCTCGGCAGCCAGGGAGACGGAGCAGGAGGGTGCTGCTGCCTGCGCTCTGCTTCGCTTTGGGTCTGCCTAGAAAGAATCTGCATGGGAAAGGAGTAGAAAGCAAAGGACATGCATGGACGTGCTCTGCTCTGAGAGACCGTCAAGAGCGTTTGGGTTGAGTGGCAGCTGCAGGAGGTGGGAGGGAAGATGCTGCTAATTGTTTTTCTTGGGTACAGGATGGGAAATGCTTACTTGTAGCTGAGCAGGTTTCCAGGACGTGCAAACTCGGGCCGTGCTGTGATAATTAGGTGAAATGCCACGGTGCGCTGGGGCAAACCTGGGCACTGCGCCTTGGTTATTCTGTTTGTCAAACCTGTTGTACTGCATTTTGATAAAGATATTAGCAACTTCTTGGTTTTTTGTTGATAATTAGATGCCAATCTTACACAAGGTCGCGCTTTCTGAATAGTGAAATTTCGTGTTATCTTGCAGCAAGGGACCATCTCTGATTGACAGTATAGAGCTTTGCAGCAACAAAAACTGGTAGGAGCTTGGCAATTAGGGCCTATAAATGGCATCTCCCTTGAATACTAGATAATTTGAAGTAATTAAAGACAGATTAGCCAAGCACAACAAGTGAACAAAGCGATGGATGGCAAGGTGTACCCAGAGTTGCTCCATTACTGCTGCAGGACCCTTTCTTTTGATAGTTGGGGCTGGACTGGTGTTTGAACACCAGGCTTGAGCCCTCTTGGGCTGAAGGTAATGGGATGAAGGTAAATGGAGAAGGCTGAGGGGCTCTGTGGCCCCATGGTTAAATGCTAAAATCCAGATTGATCATCTACCATCAAACAAACTAAATTTGTCCCTTTCCTCTCCCTTCCAGCCCTCTCAGCTTTTCCTGCAATGTACTTTGGCAACACTCATGCTTTGTTTGGTCAAAATAATTTCTAGCTGGCTTGTGAAATCCTCCCTCCTCTCAGCAAGGAAGCGGGCAAGTCAAATGACCTGAATACCAAGCAGAAGAAACCTAAAGCTAAGCCGTGCGGTGAATGACTTTTACAGTATTTTTGTAACTCCTTCCCCACCTCTGTCCCTGTCTCTGCTGCTGGGCATGTCTTGGACGTGGCACGCTGTCTTCCAGGAGAGTCCTACTGCTATGGAGGCCTTGTTCCCAGGGGCTGGTACTGCTGATTAATCTTTAAGCTGTCTGATAACTCTCATCGTAAGAATTGCGTTTAGTTTCTTATCAGTCTGTCAAAATTTCCCTTGATGGCTGTTTCAGTTAACTTGCACAGATCTTATCTGCGGTTCTTACTTCGTGTCCCTGCGAAACTTATTAAAACAGCAGATAAGCTGGGAAATTCAGCTTACACGTCAGGGTGGCTGGTGTGAGAGCAAGGCTCTGACAGCAGGGGCTCCATGAAGAGGCTCTTCCAGGACTCGAGGGAAGGTTTGGGTGTTTGCATTTCTGATTCCCATTCCCAAACCTCCGGGGACCATTTTTGGTGCCTGGAGCAGGAGATGAGGAGCCAGGATGGCACCTCTGCCATCGGCAGCCTCCCGTGAGTCTGAGCCCCTCAGCCTTGGCCAGGTGCTGAAAGGCTCCTGGGTACCAAAAGATGTGCATTGATGGTGGCTTTGCTTAGGTCCTCAGGTAGGCTCAATGTCTGCTGATTTTACTTAAATAACATTTATTAGCCAGTAGATTTCAAGCTGCATCATTAACACCTGAATTTTCAGCAAGTCTGGGTAGCGTGTGGGGTTTCTGTTGCATTCGTGTTTCAGGATGCTCACCAAACTCTTTCAAGCCCACGCTGTCACCAGCACCAAAGAAGTTTTAGGCTTGGAGGGCTCCTGCCTCCCACTGCCTTGGTGCAGCTCAGCACTTTCTGAGCACAGTCTCATGCCTCCCTTTGCCCCTCGGCCTTATTCAGCTGAGGACTTGTGGCTTATTGACCGTGCTTTGCAATGCCCTAATGAAAGAGAGAGGTGGGTGGGAGATGATTTGAATCATGGTCTACGTGCAAGAGATGGAAATATTTCTTTTTTCCTTGCAAGTCTCATAGCGCCAGGAAATACCTTTGTGGCAGCAAATGTCATTGAAAGAAAATCGTTAGCCTGGGACAAGAATGAAATATAGTGGTGTATATCTGGATTTCTTTGAATTTCTGGCTTATGATCCTTCTGTGTCCAGCCTCATTTGCAGTGAATTTGCTCCACAACGGGTTTCCAAACCGTTTATCTTAACATTGCAGGCGCACAGAGGATCCCGCAAGGGATAGCAGGGGTAATTTCAGAGTTGTGTGTCTCAGGGAGGGAATGCTTTTCAGCTGTGTGTTCGGCAGCCGCTGTTAGAAAAGGGCATTTGCAAGGTTTCCATGGCAGCTGATTCCCACTGCTGGAGCTGCAAGCTGCGACTGGGGACACTTTAAAAGCACAAGAAGTAAAATCCAGACACCCCGCTCATTTGGAGCCTGCAAAGCCTGCAGGGCAGTTAGCGGACCCTATTTCGTTCGTGGCTATCTGCCAGCTTCAGCTTTCAGAGCTGCCAACAGGCAGGCAGCTGGGAAGGGCTGGGGACACAGGTGTCACGCCGGGTGATGCGGGGCCATCTCTCCCCTTTGGAGAGGGGCCGGGCTGGACCCCACAGCCTGGAGGAACCCCTGTCTGCATGGGGGTGAAGGGGACTGTGAGCATCCCTCCCCTCCGGCGCCTCTGAATTATCCGCTGTTTATTGCACGGGCAGCACACACGTCACGTGCGCTTTCCAAGGAAGGCAAAGCAGTTTGTCAGTGCCACTGGCATCCAGCGCGAGCAGAGATTACCATGGAAAAAGGAAGCGCCGAGCATGAAACAGACTTACTGGGGTTGCTGGAGCCTTTTTATCTCCTCATTATTTGTTAAACTGGGCCCTCTGGCAAGTATTTTTACACACACAGTGAGTAAACTTGAGATTTTTTTTTTCCCCTCTTTGCAGCTTGATGGGCCCTTGGCGGCTGGTTCAGGGGAAGCTCAGCGCCTCGGCAGGCAGAGGAGACCTGCAGCTCGCCATGCGCTGCTGGCTGGGGGGTAAAAAACCCTCTCAACACCTTTTACAGAGAATAGGCCACATTTTTATTAAGTAGCAACCTTTCAGGCAGCTCCCACCTGTCAATACCCATGGTGCCGTCGGACCAAAGAGAGCAAATCCCTCTTTTCCAGCATGTCCACGTTCCCTTGCAGCGAGCTGCAGCACTGAGCGCTCGTGCAAGCCCCGTGGTGTGGAGTGGGTTCTATTTACAAGCTGGTGTGAGTAGCAGCAAGCGAATGTATTTAGTAGCATTGCATAAGCATGGTATTTGCAGACGCAGGCGAGTTCTTGCTCTGATGTCAAAGACCAAAGCTCAGCTGGAGTCAATGCAAATCTCCACCTACTAAGGCTCAGCCTGTGGTGCCAAAACTCTGGAGTGTTTTGTTTTTAGGGCACCAGGAGAATATTTCAGCTTTTTTTTTTTTTTTTCTCGCAATTGGAGAGCTGAAGTAAATAGTGGCATAAAGCAGCTGTCTTGGGACTAAGGGCTCTGCTGGACAGCTTTTTGTCAGCTAATGAAATCCGAGGGTGTTTCAAGGGGGCAGGTTATTTCTCGATATGAGATATGGTTGCAGGCCAGTTTTAAAGACCCTGTTCAGATATTCAGGTTGAGACCTTTCTGATGCAAGACCGGGTCTGATGCCACTGCAGGTTTCTGTAGGCTCTCTTTAATGGTGGGCACAGCCCTGCTGGGCTGAGGACCCCTGGCAGTGGGGAGAGGACCTCCTGCCAAAGCTGCCCTCTGCCAAGGGTGCCAGGTCCCCCTTGTCCCAGCCGGGGAGGCAGAGTGCCCTGTATGTCATAAACACTTTCCTCACCCCTGCTCGTACATCATCAGTTTTGCCCAGCCTGCGGTTTTCCTCACTTTTAATGGATTGCCCTGTGCATGGTTTTGCTTTGCACGGATAAGGAAGTAGATGTGGGGAATGAAGTTACCTTGACTCACCACAGGGATCTGTTTAATTGGGGATGAAATTACCGTGAGCTCTGAGTTTTTCTGTCCTTTTCCTCTACCATAAGAGGTGCTCATTTGGGATGGATGGCTGGTCACAGTCTGGGCGTGGAGCTGTTCCCGGTGGATTTGAAATGGGGTGGGGAGAAAGTGCATGGGACTGTCAGACCTGGTGAGACCACTGTCTGCAAGAGTCTAGAGAAGTAGAGTGAGCAGAGAGGGAGGAGCTCACCAAATTTAAGTGTGGTCCTTAACTGAGCGAGGACCAGCACTGGTCCATTTTGTTACCTGGTGATAGCTCTTCCCATCGCCTCCTTCTTCACGCTGGTGCCCTGATGCACCAAGTGGGGTTGTGTCCACTGATGATGAGAACAGGCATCCCGACCTGAGAGCACAACTCCTGCTTGTTTTTTCTCTATTCTTTGATTCATCTGTTCAGCCTGGATGTGACAGGTCTTGGGGTAAGAATCAGCGCTATGTCAGACACAGTTGCCATCCATCTACGTGAGCAGCTGCTCTCATACTGAGCTGGTCTAGCTGGCAAGAGCAGAAATGTCGCTGTGGATTTTGACACCAGACGCACAGACACATGATGGGAATTTTTCAGAGCATGATTGGTTTGGGGTTCCTGTTGCTGGACAAGGTAGGTCCTGGTCAGAGGAAAGTCAGCCCAACTGAAACACGCTGAAGGCAGCCAGTCAGATGTATTGCAATGAGCCATCGCCGTAACACCGTTATGAGTTATGAAATGCAGTTCCAGCCACGCGTTACCATCTTGTGCTGGTGCTGTGCTGCTGGGTTAGAATGCTGAGCGCCCTGGGAGATGGGGTCTTCATCATGTGTTGGCATTTCTGATGGGCATTGGGAGGTGTAAGGGGCCAAGGAGGACCAAGCTCAGAGGTTTTGGAGCTGTTCTGGGGAGCCTTGGAAAAGGGAGAATGCATCTCGCAGAAGCTCAGAGCCTGACAGCACTTTTGAATGTCACTCTAAGACTCAGCCCTCTCATAACATGTGTGAGGAATGGTTATTTTCCTAATAAGTGCATCCCTGCCTGTGATCTTCAGACTTTTGGCAGGGAGCAGGAGTGGAGAAGCCAAGGACTAAGTGGATGCCAGCATCCAGGTACATAACATGTGCTGGATTGGGGCAAGAGGAATCCACTCTCTGAGGGCACCTTTCCAGCACACAACCCCTTTGAGCAGCTGTGGTGAGATGTGGCAGCCTGGGCAGAGCACAGGAGACAGGCAAAACTGGCAGTGGCTCCTGTCCTGCACCAGGGGATGCTGCTCTGCCCCAGACCACCCAGTCCAAGTCTTCACCTGGCTTTCTGTAAGGAATTAACAGGTCAGATTGTGCATTTTACACTGAATGTTCGCGCTCAGGAAAAGGCTGAGGAGAAGCGGGGACCTTGCTGCCCAAGGCTGTGCTCTCGGCTGCTCAAGTGCCCAGAGCAGGGAGCTGCCAGCACATGGGGAGCCCCTGCAGCGCTGAGCCTCCCCCTCAGCTGCCACCCTGAGACAGCCACCCGGTGTTTCAGGGTCCCTCGGCCTCTGTTAAAAACTTCCCCAGCATGAGCTACAGCCAGGTCCTGCCTCGCCTCTCCCCCAAAGGGCAGGGGCACGCGGGAGGAGGGCACCGTTACCCCAAAACCCGGGCTGGGAGCACTTCAGGGCAGGGACCATCTGCGGTTTGGTGCCCTTTGGGTCAGCCTCTGCTGTGCTGATGGCAATCATTGGTATTAAAAACACGTCCTGTCTCTGGGCTGCCACCGGATCTCTGGTCTCCTCTCCTTTCCATCGTCCTTGAAAGGGTGGATAGTTGACAGCTTAGGAGAAGCCCCCCTGCGTTTTGGGGGGCAGGGCAGCGGGGTACTCGGTGTCCCCCGCAGCCCGGGGATGGTTGTCAGCCCGCCCAGCACCGCGCCGCTGGCAGCAGCCAGCGCTCTGTCCTCTTGACCAAATTCGAAAAAGGAATTATTTATGTCTCCTGCATATTTCTGGGCTTGACTGCCAAAAATGGCAAGCAGCAGTGGGGCACACTGATAGTGCGGTGGCTGCAGGAGCAGCCCCAGCGGGGGACAGGCAAACAGGCACCCACCAGCAGTTCCCCTCATCGAGTCCCTGCTAATAGTGGGAGGGGGCAGGCAAGGGGAAGGGGCTGGGGGGGATGTCGAGCGTTTGTGGGGGATGAGCTGCTCAGAAATTACTGAAGGATTCAGTGCAGAGTCTCTTTTTCCCTGAAGTACTGCTTAAAGAAAAAAAAAAATCGTCTTTTTTTAGCTCTCTGTAATGGATAAAAATAGCTAATATGTTATAAGAGAGACAGAGGCGTGCCTGCCCAAAGAATCGCTGTCCTGGTTTGTGTCCTGCGATGTTTGATTGCAGCAGCTCTGTCAGATGTCTGTTGAGGGGAGGAAGAGCTGGTTTTTAAGAGGAGGGTTTCAAAACACCAAAGTTATTAGCAGTGCTGGTCCCTTGAGAAAAGCGCAGAAAAGATTATGGAGAGAAACTGGATAGCGTTTGCTAAAAATGGTGATTTGCTAAGTATTTTCAAGTAAGCGGGAGGCTGTGGGGCAGCAAAACAGGAGCAGGGACCGTGCTTCCACCAGCCAGCAAAAGCCACGGGCTTTGGAGATGTTCAGATCTTGTCCAGGGTTTTGTTAGCGTAGGACTGTGCCCCAGGAAAAATGGTTTTACTGTTGAAGCCACGTAACATAGCTAAAAACTTCGGTTTTGTTCCAAAATCTGCCAGCAGAACCACAACATTTCAGTCATGTTCAAATTAAGATGCTTTGTGGGCCGTGTTAATTTTGTCTGAATTCCCCACTGGAACAGCCCAAATGAACTGATGGTCTTGTTTTGTTTAATTTCATGTTAAATACAGATATTATATTTAACTATAATTCCCTTATTATAGTTAATATTCATATCATGTGTATCAATCTTGTTAAAGCACAGCGTTTCAGTGAGTCAACTTTTTCTTGAACTTCATTCTATAGGAAATTTCAAGATTTGGGGCTTTTTTTTTTTTTTTTTCCTTCTGAGGCAGAAGGATTTTATTATCTAAACCTATAATAATCAGGATTTCCTGCGGCTGGCAATTCTGGTGCTTGCCCACATGGCTCCATCGGTCCCCAGCTGCAGCCGTGCCCCTGTTGCTTTGCCGGAGCTGTTTCGGCGGCCCCGGTGCTGTGTATTTATCCGAGCTTGTGGTTTGGTGGGTTCGCATCTAATCACACTGAGCTGCCTGGCAGCGTGCTGTGTAGGGGCGGTTATTGCCAGATATAGGTATGTGTGCGGTTTGGTCCCTCGCCTCTCTACATCCATCCCCAAACTCAGGACATACCTGTTGATAAAGTCATGCCACCAGATGCCTGTGAAACCTTGATGCAAGGACCACACGAAAAAGGCATGGGTGGAGACTTCCCTACCCAGACCACAGGTTGCATTCGTGATGGTGAACTTGATCTTTTCCCTTTTCCTATAAATGAGAGTAGAAAATGCCATCCCCTGAAATGCTGCTGAGTGTCAGGATGCAGCGCGCAGTACAGCCGTATGAGTGGAATTACTAATAACCTCCTAATGAGGGTAAATGACATTAGGCGGTCTTTGGATGGTGCTTCCTTTGGATAATATAATCCAAGCATGCAGGCTGTCAGCCTGCAGTCTAACCCCACTGCCACGAGCGGAGGGATTCATCAGATGTATTGGCATTTATCTCATAATAAAATTTGTCAACATCCAGAGTTTCTAAGGGCTCATGCTGCAGGGCCTCCGTGCTGCAATCTGCCGTAGCAGCAGCATTAATCCCGTGGCAGGGGTGCAAGGCACGGCCCCGATCCTGCACCTGGGCAGGGAGCAATCCCGACGCTTGCTGGCTTTCCACTGCTTCCCTTCAGTCGGAGATAAAAATCCCATTAATTCCCACAGTCCCAGGGTGCGGGCAAAAGCGAGTGCCTCCGAGGTGCCGTCTTTGCTGGGCTGGCAACAATAATAAAGAAGTAGTTATCCGAGGGTATTAAAAAGCAAGTGCAGCCACAGGAGACCTTCAGCAGCAGGGGAAGGCAGGGCAAGGTGGCTCCTCTGCCCCTGGTCCCTGGCCATCAGCGCGGTTCCTGCCTGCTGTCCATGATGGAACCACTTTATCTGCAGAAATGCCATTATCCCAAATCAGGGGGGATGACTGGCACCCAGTGACTGCTTTGCCAAAGCCACCTGAGGAATCTGGCAACACCCGGAAGGGCCGGGGTGCCCCAGGTGCTGGCTCCCCCCCGTGCTTCCTCGGGGATGGCAAAGGAGTAATTTTTAAATGCAGAATATTCTTCCATCTGAAAGCACAGCTTTGTTGGATTTGTTTTAGTGAGGCATCAGTTAATTTTTGCATTCTCTTTCTTCTTCACGTAAGGATGAACCCTTTCCACTGTGTTTTCAGAGGTGAGCGGTGTGAAGGTGTAGCTTATTCCCTTGGCTGCTTCAACACAGTGAAACAAACTGATTTGGCTTTGCTCTAACAAAACCTTTCTGCATTTCTGTTCTGTGGTAAGCTTCAAAAACGTAGTTTCCTCCTTTCAATTGGGATCAGAAGTTGTGTTTTTCCTAATCCGCCTTGTTGCTTTAATGGCTGACTGCACATCTAATTCCAGGGCGCCCATCAGCGTGGTATCTGGGCCTGAGAGAGAGAGACCTGTCTTAGATAACAGCGCACAACTGTAATTATTCTCTTTGGCTGGCATGAACCACTGAATGTACTTGCAGTGCTTTAGGACTGTCACAAGATCAAAATCTGAATGTCAATAAGCCCGTCCCCGTCTGAAGGCAGCCCGGGGAGATCAGCGGGGCACGGCCGCTTTGCCAGGGCTGAGCCTTCCACGCACACGGTCTGAGAAGCAGCTCTGGCCTCAAACCAGCCGTCTGCATTCCCTGGGCTTTTTAGATGTGGAACAGAGAGATTTTCATCTCGAGGAGCAAAGGGAACATCCTACGAGCAGCCTCCTGGCATGGCAAAAATCTGGTCTGCTCTGAGCAGAGGAAAGAAAAGCAATCTCCATTGCATTTCCTCCGTCCTCTCTGGGAAAAGCAGGGCTTCTCCTGGCAGAGGGCAACGCTGCCCGTCCTCCTGGGGACATGAGGTGACACCTTCTGTCCAGTCCACGGCTGGGCCTGGCGCTCCCTTAGAGGCTCTTTGCTGCTGGAGGTGTGTGTGAGAATCCCAGGGGATATGGTTACTCTGAGGAAGGCAAAAGATCTCTAATCCATGAATACACGTATGCACATCCATGCTCTTGCACACGTGAACATGTCTGCGCACAGGCTTTTGTGCGTGTGTGAGTGTACATATACTTGGCTACTTCTACAAACCCGATCCTTCACTTAGCAACTCTTTTGTTAGTTTTGCAAGGCATTTCTATGTTTATATTTATGTCCTATTTTGATGGTAGTGATTTATCCGATGATCAATTTTAGCTTGCAGTCTGTTACTTTGTATTGTGGATTTCTGCCACTTTCATTTATTGGGATTATGTCTCCTGTTAATGTGTTATTGCGAACCATCTTTCACTGTCAGGATTCAGTCCTGTAGCTGTTACCTTTAGAGCAAAATTCTGCAGATTTATGCTTCCTTGCGAGAGTGACTGAAAACAGCCCCATCTCTGTAAGTGACAGGGGAGTGGTAGAGTTTATTTGGAAAGGGGATTTGTTTGTTTAATTCTGGGGAACACATATTTAACCATTACTTGAACCGTTCAATATGGAACCTCTCCATCTGTGGCTCCGTTTACTCTGTTCCCAGAGATACATGCAGTTATGTGGCCAGCATTCAGTGGAACGTGCTGGAATTCTTTCTTTCTCCCATAAGCTGTTCAGAACTGTTTTGCTTGAAAAATGAGGTATGAATATACCAGTATTTGCTGCTCCCTGCTGTGGAGGGAGATGCAGAACGGCTTTGATGGGATCCTGCGCCTTGCAGCCAGATCAGGAGCAAGTGCCACGTGCTCAGGATGGGACCTGTTGCTCTTTGCTGGGGACTTCTGCTCAGAACCGAGGCCGAGCAGCCCCACAGAAGAAGGGAGGGATCCTGCCTGGCAGTGCAAGGCAAAGCATGGCCAGAAGTCACTGCGTGTCCACAACGTGAGCTGTGCATGGCCAGCCAGAGCTGCTCACCAGCCTTTTGCTGGGATACCAGGGAGACAGGACTGGCTGAGCTGGGGCACAGCTGGTTTTCAGGCAGTTTCCACATCAGCTGCAGCACACAGATACTATTAAATCAGCCTCACAGCTAGCGGGCGAGAAAAATTCAATTTTTTGTGGTCTGAAAGCTGAGGCATACCTCCATGTCAGTAAGACATTTCCTCAGTCACTCCTTGCTGCCTGAGACCAGCTTAGTCAGATATGTCTGTACATTTCTTCTGCCCCCGTGGTGCCCAGGTTTCCACAGGTATGTGGGTAAAACAAATCAAGGGGTTTAGTATCCTTCTAGGAGATTCCCAAACTTGGCTGTGTCCTGGAGCGTTTACTTTCCCATGCAGTTCTTTCAGCTTGACCGATCCCTGCTCATTCCCCACCAAACCAGTGAAGACCAACATAGGGATATGCTGAGCACCACCACGCTCTTGGTGCTGCTTGTGTCCCAATGGGAAATTGGTCCTGGATCTCCGCTCAGATGGCTCCACATGTGCCTTGTGATGCCGCTGCCTGAGGAGGCTCCATCCAGCAGCTCCCGGAGACCTGAGTCCATCCCAACACACGGGCTTAGAAACTCAGCAAACAAGAAGCAGATGTAAATAGGGAAGGCAGACAGAAATCTCATCAAAACATAACCGTGACAGACAAGCCAGGAGCAGCAATGAGGCTTTATTTACATGCTAATCAAATCAATCCTACTTTGTCAGCCACGTTATCTGGATTGAAAGAGGCTATAAATACACAGGAGCAGAAAGAAGCTTCAGAGAAGAACACGCCTAATTCTGGTGCGTTATTGCCGTTAATAGAAGGATACACAGTCTATACAAGACCTGATGAAGAGCTTTTGCCCCTGCGGTGCACAAACGGCTATGCCTCCAAACCTCGGTCCAGACATCTGTGAAGCGTCTCTTGTTATTTCCTTTCCCCAGCTGTTTGATACAGCCCTCTTGTGACAACCTGTGTCATCTTATGTCAGATACAACAGCTTGCGTTGCGTTGCTGCTGCTTCTTGCGTGAGTTTATCACTTCGTATAACGTGGTGTGACTCCGCGCAGCAGCCCTAGTGCACGGGAGCACATGGCTGTATGAAAATGGAAATGCATTTCCCTACTCTCCCTCTTTCTCCCTTGAAGCATTTCCATCATCAGTCAGAGAAAAATTCAAAACTACAAAGCTTTAGCGGGAAAAGGGTTTTCCAGAAAACTTTCATTATGAAAAAAATGCAAATAGAACTGGGGGCATGGGAAGTAACCAGCTGCAACCATAAAATAGACAGGATTTTTTTTCAATGGACAACTTTTGGATAAAATTTTAACATCTTGGACAATTTCAGTATTTGAAAAAGGGTCTTTCCCATTAGGATATATTTCTTGGAGGAGAATATCTCCATTCCTCTCCTATTATATTTGCTCCTATCACATTGGCAGATGGAGTGCAAAGGATGTAATGCCAGTCTTTGAAATGGGAATTTTGCCTTTACTTTAATGGGATTAAGGCTATAACTTTGATTTTGAGGAAAGCCAAGCTAAAAGGCAGCAGTGGATGCTGGTGCATAACACAGCAACTTTAAGATATTTGACAAAAGTTCATTTAGGTTCTATATTAGTTTGAGTAACAGGAGAAAGGCAGAAAACTGCTGCTTTCTTTGAGAACATACACTGTGATTCACTGTGGAGATGTCCTTTAGGGACAGAACAGTTTGTGGTTGTTTAAGATCATAAAACTTAGAAACATGCATGGATGTCCCTGGCAGATAACTCCAGAACCTATTTCAGCTCAGTTCTGTCTACATAATTCCAGCAGCAGGTAGGTGGGTACTTTACAGCTAAGGAATAATCTATGGAACTGTAGCAAAGCAAGCACATTACACTGTAGCAGCTGCGTACAAATGGACTAAGGACTTCAGTGCAAGTTGTCTGGTCTCTTGGTCGTGCTTTCTTTAAAGCCTCCCGTGCCCAAACTGGGAGTACATAGTGGTCTCAACTTCACTTAAAAGAAGAAAAGACAGTGTCAGGTCTTCATGAATGCCGAAAAAGGCCTAAAGATATAAAATCTAAAGGTTAAAAAAGCAGAAGGCAGATGAAAAGCCTGAAACAACTGTATTTGTGCCAGTTTCATGATGTGAATATTTAATGTTAGCAGTGTCTCCCTCTGGCCCTGATTCACCTAGACCTTGGCTTGTGCGTGGCTGTCTGTAACATGTAGCACACACGCCGTCGTCTCCTCCGCTGACCTCCACCATGTGTTCGGAGGGCACTGGCACTGCTCATCCCCAGCTGGGGGAAACTGAGGCACAGGCTGGAGGGAGAGCTGCCCACCACCCCCACCAGGGCAATGCTGAAGTTGGGATATGAGTAGCTCCCAGGCCGAGCTGCTGCCCCGGCGCTCTCCCTGCACAATTTGTGAGCCATCCCTGGAGAGTCTGGAGACTGGCACAGGTCACAGGCATCAGGTGTTTGCTTCACCAACACCTTCCTGCCTTGTTCAGCCAATGGTTTTCATCATGTTTCCTGCCAAGGGGACAGACCCTTTTGGAAGTTTTTTGTGCACGGTATACAGGACTTGCAGACCCACGAAATCGCCCTTTCCCTCATGGGTCCGGAGACCAGAGAGATGGAAGACACCCACTGAGATTTTACCAAATCAAAGCCATGGGTAGGAGGACAACCAAATTCTTCCATGCAAATTTCACTCAGTTACGTACTTTTCATGCCCATGTTTGTGAAATTAGATCCTCAGGTATCCCCATCATCTTTCTTCTGAGAGTGAAGGCCATCTCCGCCCCGAGACAGGCTGACCATCCTTTTCGTTGTATCTCTTCCTCAACAGGTTCAGCTTCCTGTAGCTCTAACAGACATCCTCCGAGCCCCTCCTCCTCCTCCAGCTCATCTGCAGACACTCTTTCTCTGCCTGTTCTAAATAAAAATAGGTCAGTTGTAAGTAATTTATTAAGCGATGATTTTACTATATTTTGCCAGACGTAAAAATCATACAGTTGTAGAAAATTCTAGTTTTGGACAAGTAATGGTTCCGCTCCAGCTGTTACAGCTCTTCGTATAAGATGCTCTTGAACATTTTTCAGAGATTTCAAATATTGTTCTTCCTGCAATGAACGAGCAGCTCAATGAAGCGTCTCTTTTCCTTTGGAAGAATTGAAAAGACTGAGTATGACAAAAATATTAAGTGGTAGTAGATAGAGATTTACATCCTAAAACCCTCTTCCAACTGAAAACCCAATCAAACCCCCAGTTTTCAGTTGTGTTAGGTGAACATTAGGGCTACCTTGAATCTTAAGTTTTAAGAGCAGCAGGTTTGAGATATGTATGCCTTAAGTACTCATAAAATCTGGTATTTAAGGGTGCAGCTGGACACTGAATTGTGTTTTGGCTGTGGCCTGCCTTTGGGCTCTCCACCCTCAGCCTCCCTAGCTCCTCCAGCCAAGGACATTGGTCTTGCGGTGACAACCTCTGCTGTGGTGCTGGTTCAGGGGTCAGACACCGCAGGAGGTAAAGCCTCCTCCCCGTCCACCCGCACACAGACATTGCAGCCTCTGGCTCTCCAGGACCCAATGCCCCGAGCCAGACTGACAGGCGAAGGATCGCGGTTACCCAGACTGCGCGAAATCTGACTAAGCCTAGTTTTTGAGTGTGTGGGAAACCTAAGCAGTGCTCTTCTTTTTTCATAGGTACAGAACATAAGCGTAAACAAAATGGATTGCTGTTTTTCTATCTATTTTGTATCAAATTTTTTTTCTATCTATTTCCCCCTCTTAGCCTCTAGATTTAAAAAAATAGTCGATGCAACTTGGAAAATCCCATAGGCTCCATTAGAAATACGAATCTGAGTACAAGTGTCTGCTTTTTTAGCTGATGGTGTGACATGGTAGGACACATTAGGTGGTGTTTCTGCTGTATCCTTTTGTATGGCTTTGAAGCACTGTCACTCCCAGGCTCCGTTCTCTGTTCTGAGTACAAATTGTGCACTCTGTGAATAGGATCAGAGTTTCCTTTCTGGACTGATTAATGACCATAGGCAGATGAGAGAGGCTCAAATCCAGCCCCAGGAACCAAAACGCGTCCATCTTTTCTCTCTTCATCTTTTACTTCTCTTGTACGAGCCACCTCCGCACCCAGAAACATATTTGCAAAATCTATTTTCAGCCTTGCAAGGCAACGTGATACATATCGTCTCACTTTTGTCCACTGAAAAGATGGTTGATTGGTTAAAAATTACAGACCAAATCTTACTGGAAGTAAACTGTGAGAGCTTTATAGCCATTCATTTATACCAGCTACAGAACTGATACTATTTTTACCACTAAATATTAAGATGTTCTTCAATGCATAGACTATGCTAGTGTTCATATGCAATTACTGGGAATGCACAGGCAAAGGCTATTTTGTTCTACAAGTGCAGTAATTAAATGTGCATAAATTAGGTACCCTTTTGTGAAACAGGAGTGTTCAAAATGAAAGTTTTTCACCTCTTCATTGGTAAAAGCTCAGGTGGCTTATTAGGGCTGGACAACTGATGTGCAACAAATCCAGTTTTACTGGGGGCCTTAGGGGGAAAAAATGGTTGGTTTCGGTTCTGCAAAATCCTGTTATCTTTCAGTGCTGCCAATCAGTGTTATCATTTAGAAACGTGGCGAGGATCCCTGTATGGCTGTTCTGTCACCCCATGGCCATTATGTGTGGTGAGAGCTTGGTTTCCACCTTGCCCCACAAGACTCTTAAAGGAAGCAACATGGAGACTGAGCTCTCCGTAGGGCTGAAGGATGTCCTGGGTGGGAAAGGGGAGGAAGAAGAAGAGGGGAGCCACACTCCTGGGGTGCCAGGGGCTTTCTCAGCTGGGTAAGGACAGTGAGTACAACTGTTCACAGTTCTGCGGTCCTACCCGGCAGCCAGCAGCAGTGCGCAACTGGTGTTTTGCAGAGGACGCATCCCATTTTACATGGAAAGTGAATTTTCTGTCCCCTCAGACACTGTACTTTCAAGCAGCAGATTATCAGATTGTTATATCTCGTTGTCAGACTGGAATATCTCATTTATGTTGTTCAGTAAAGGTCACTGGCAAAAGAGGTTATAGTCTGTGTTGGTTCAGCAGTAAATTCTTTATTCTGCCTTAAACATTTTGTTGCATGTACTTCTCTCTGGAGGGCTTGGGTGCCTTCTGGATAGCTGTTTGCTCGCTGAAAAACAAAATTTCTCTTTTCATACAGAGGCAATAACGCTTCAGGGTATAAATTATAGTCAATAAAAACGTGGCTGTAAAATATGCATCATGCTCATCCAAGAGTCTCAGGAGCGCTGGTGTGCGCTTTAATGTTATGGACAAGATTGCTAAAATTACAGGCTTTTTATCTCTTACTCTTATCCTGTAGCATACGCTCTTGTAATACCGTCTGATTTTAATGTAACATTTTATGGTCAGTTGCTGTAGATAGTCCCACCAAGTTAAAATCTCTGGAGCACTAAAAATCGGCTTTATTTTGTTTAGGATGTTATTTCTTACTTATTCTTAATATAACAAATGGAGTCCTGGGGACAATGTAGCCAGTACATCCGCTGTCAATGACTAGGTCATGCAGTACAAACCAGCAGTCCATCTGCTGGCTCACGTAAGACAGGCTGGCCAGCTGTTTGGAGACGCAGGCTACCCGTCTCTAGTGGAGAGATGTATCAGACAAAATCTGGGTTTAATGGGAGGGTAATGGAGCAGGAGAAATTAAGGCTGCAGTGTCAAAGAGCCTTTGCTTTGATGTGCTTCACATCGGTGGTCTGTCCCATCCAACACTGGCAGCTGTATAGTCAGAGGGTGCTCATACCTCCCCTGGGGACCCTGTGGCTTTCAGCTGTCTGTAGCTCTCAGTTCTCTTCTGGCTGTTGGCAGCAATGAAAATAACTCCTGGCTGCCCTGGCTGTTGGAGTACCCATGTGAATGTATAGGGGCTTCCTGATGCATCTCACTTGGTTGAATGGGTCTTTCACCTTGCTCAAAGCTGGGTAACCAAAGCTGGTGGAGATACTGTGGGAGGAACGGGAAAAGCCAGGGAAGGAGAAGTGTCAGCCAAGGCATTGATCTAAGAGACTCAAGATCAAGGTTTGATTCAACAAACTTCTTATGTAATTCTGCACAAAATTTAATCACCCTGCACATCGGTTCCTTCATGTGTAAAACTCAGATACTGGCACTTGTATTTTGGGGAGGAGAGCTGAGCTGTGCTCAGGAAGGCTGCTGAGATAGAAGTCAAATTCAGGAAACTTTGCTGCTACAAAACGTTTTAGTTCTTCCCATGTAAAATCCCGATAGGCGTGAATAGTCTCTTCCTCCCAGTTGCATAGGACTGAAAAGCACCACCATGTCTTTCCAAGAGCCTGTGGGCCTGGGCCTGCTCAGAAGGGAAGTTGTGCACAGAAATTCCTACTTTTGTTTCCTCAAGGCAACACAGGCAAATGATAGGGGTACATTTTTGGAGAGGCTCTTGGGCAGCAGTTACTGTTGGAGGACTCTAAAGAAGAGCCAATTCTGGAGGAACGTAAAAATGACATTCACCTCCAAGAGATTTTGGGCTACTAATCAGGTTCTCTCTGCCAGTCTCGGTCTGAATCATTATGATAATACTATAGTAATAATAGTAATAAACTGTGACCATCTGCAGGGGTACATTAACCATTTATCCACTATCTTTATTGGTTCTACAAATTCATCATCTTGGCAAGAAAAGTAAAAAATATTCTTAGGTCATTAATTTCATGTTGAGATCATCATTCACCACTGTATTTTCTTTAAGGCCAGAGACTTTTACCCAAAGTGGTCTTATGTGTGTGTTTTCCCGTGAATTTTCAAACTTGTTATTGCCCAAGGGATAAGGCAGTGATGTGGAAAATAGCCAGCCCCCATGTGATTTGTTCTCATGATGATGCCACAGGCTTTCTGGTTCATTAAGGATAAAACAAAATTTAAGTCCAGTTTCAAAAAGCTCTAAGGCTTCTAACTCCTATGCAAATGCCTAACAGCCCATGTCTGTTAGTCCAACTAGGAATTTAGTATCTAAATGTTTTGTTGTTTCTTGGCACGCATATTTGGCTGTGGCTCCCTGCAGGGTAGAGCAGAGGATGGTAAGGACGGACGAGGGCACCTTAGTTTTGGGCAGAGACCAGGAGCTCATGCATAACCTTTTCTTTCTATGGAAAACTTCATAATCCTCCAAAAGACTAAAACGTACGAGGCAGGATCTAGCTGTCTGACCTCCGGTTATTTCAGTTGCTGCCTCTGAGGATTAACCCCTGTATTGCACTTTGTGCTGAAGCTGCTGTGAAAAGCTGGAGCCTGGCTGAAGTCAGGAGTCGTTCAGAAAGAGCACAGTGCTGCTTGAAACAGGGCATCCCGAACACCCCTCGGTCGCTGTGATCTCCGTCTCCTCTCCCCAGCCTTTTTTCTTCTGCGAGGAAGGAATGAGGTCAGAAGGACCCTGGATATTTTCATTTTTGAGCAGGCCAAGAGGTCATTGCCCTTTCCATGCAAAGAAGGTTATGGGAGTTGCTGGCACAGAGTTATTTTGTAAAGCTTTTGACTAGAAATAGAAAATTCAGATAGATGTGTTCTGACCCTGATCTTCGCATGCACAAAAAACCACTCAGGTTTCCATTTCTGTCCCAGAAGAAGATGATGGGCCTTTTCTTTTCTTTGTCAAAATGCCTCTAACTTGGACTTTATCTAAGAACCGTGCAAAAGAAAGTCAGTCTTCAGAAGTCAAGAAATTTCTGTTTGAGTTGGGGTGGCGGATAGATCCAGGAACTGTGTGTGTCTTCTGGGCAGGTGTTTCTGAACTCCAGTGAGAGAACGTGTAACTCCTTAGAATTAACTGATAGTTTTCCTTTGAGTCTCCTGTTGTGGTGTTATTTTCAGTGTCATTGCTTATAGAACATATAATGGCTCAGAGAAGACATTCTCATAGCTGGGAAGACTTTGCGGAGAAGTTTTAGGCACTAAGTCTCAATCCTGTTGTTCTTTGTGCAACCTCACAGCGTCTGGCTCGCAGGCACCCTGTGACACCATGATTACATCACTTAGCGGCAATGATGCGGCTGTGGGTGGAGGGATGCAGCTCTCCCTGGTGCAGCCTGGAGATCCTGAATCTTCCAGAACAGATGGAAAGAAAAAAAGGCTTTGTTTAATTCAAGACAGGAAAGGAAGCTTCTAGTCCATAATTGTTTCTCTATTTGTGTTCTTTGCTTTAGACATTTAAAGCTTGTTAAACTCCCAGGAGAGGAATGTGATCAGTGACTTTGCCATCTTGTAACATTTTGGCTGTCCCAAGAGCCGCAAAAGAACTGAATTACAAGCTAACAATGAGATCCCACTGAGTTTCCAAGCAATTCAATGTCCCCTTCTGCTGTAACGGCAGAGAGCACACAGCCGCAGCTTTGGGAACAGCAAACTGGTATTTCGGTGGCTGCCCGGCTGGTCTGTGTTCCTCCGCCCATAGCCCAGGTCTGAGCACAAAAGCTTCCTTGCCCTATAACTCCTAGGGCTTGTAACTGTGTATGGTATAGATCTACTCTAATTGCATATTTCTGTGGCAGCTTGTGTATATGGCTTGTGGCATCTCATGAGCAAACTGGATTGTAGCTAGTCATGAAAGTGGCAGAGGGAAGAAGAAATCTATCTTATCACTCCTCAGGGCACCCTTTGTGTTGGGAGAGAAAAAATGTGGGGCAATGGAGAAGGCAAATCTACCGCTTTCATTTTTAGAAGAGCAGGTTAGAGAGACCATACAATCCCCTGGCTTACAAGCATGGAAGAAATGAAAAGTGCTCTCCTTGGGGAATCAGGGGTTCCAGACATGGGTGCTGCAATGCCCAGAGAAGAATATCTACTCTGCCGAGACATCATTTTTAAATGGGCAGAAAGGGCAAAGAATTTCCAGTTCCAGCTCTACTGGTGTTGGTCCCTGCCATTTTCCAGTTCCCATCCTGGAGAACCTCCCATAGAGCAGACACGAAGTGGCAAATGGGGCCAGCTGGGAAGCAGCAGGTTTCCCCACAGCACCGAGGCTGCTGCGTGCTTGCTGGTCCTGCCCGTTGGTGAAGGTGGAGGCTTCCCAAGGGGGTCTAGAAGTGGCTTGCCAGGAACTGTAGGTTCTTAAGACTGGAGAGTCCTGTGGGTGCTGAGCTGCTGTAGTGATCCAATGCAGGGAGCAGTGTGACTGTGTGGTGACATGTCTGGCTGTCCTGGGGGTGGCTGTGACCTCTTGGCTGCAGGATCTCGCTCTGTGGTGGTTGGTGGGTCTCGGTGGGCAACATTCCCCAGCCTGCTTTTCTCTGTTCCCATGAAACAGAGTCCAACGCCAAAACTCCTGGAAAGGGAGAAGGACTCCCACAGCTGAATGTGAGCTCAGGGCTAGGTCACCACTGGAGGGAAGTGCTCATGGCATTGATGGGATGGCAGGTCCTCATGGAAATCACAGAATCACACAGAATCTTCAGAGTTGGAAGGGACCTCTAGAGATCATCTAGTCCAACTCCCCTGCTAGAGCAGGATTACCTAAAGCACAAATGCCAGTCTCCTTTTTCTTTTAAGAAAATAAGAGTTTATGGCCAAGAAAGGCTTTAAGATTGATAACCCCAAGTCTCCTGTTTTAACACCTGGGAACAATTTGATGCTGTAGAAATGCTTTTTGGGAACTTTCTGGCAAAATATTTCTTTTAGAAGATGACTGTTGAAGCTGAAGCTGTGTACAGGAAAGTGTCAGTTTTCAGCGCGTTCTTCTCTGAAACAAGTTTAAAACAAGAGTTTAAGAGAAGCTTTGAAATGGGTTTTTCTGATGTTTGATTCAAAACAGCTTCTATAATGAAACTTCAGCTAATTTATGCTAAAAATTAATATTAAAAGTGAAAAGTTTTTTAGATTACAAAAATATTTTGAAATTATAGGCATAAATAATTTAGATTATCCTACTTATATGAACTTTTTAATTTTTTATTTTATGTTCTAATTCGGACATAAATTTTCCATCGCTCTCCAGTGCAAATTATGTCTAGGACTGGGGGTGGAGAATGGGGCACCCACTTCCCACCAGTGCAGTTCCTTGGTGGCTGTCATCTGCTCCATAGAAAAAGGGGTCTGAGTCTTCTAAAGCCCCTTCCTCACTCTACTGCTTGTAATCTCTCACACGGGCCCTGTGACTCTTGGTATGTAGGTGGTTTGGCACTGGGAGTTGTGTTTGGTTTGTACTGGGAGCATCAGTAATTGCTACAGCTAAGGACGCAAGTGCAACCACCTTGTGTGTCTGCGTGTCTGACGGGTGGACTTCAGAGTTGCTAAAAGACTGTCAAGGCCAAAGGCAGAACATTTTCTCTTCCTGAATACGCCGCAGCAAGTCTGAGGGTGTCCTTAGGGAAATGATTCACCCCTGCTTGCAAACACATTGTCATCCCAAATGCCAGCCCTGGAAATGCCACTGCTGGTCTCCAAGTGCTGAGACCAAGGAGACAAAGCGTGACTTATGTCTCTAAACAACCACGTTGTGGCATATTGCGGGATAAAAAGGTACGGACTTACTGAAGACTGAGACAGGTTTCTTCCCTTCCATCCCATGTGGGAAAAGCAAGTAAAATCACATGCCAGACCCAGGCTACGCCCTCCCGGGTATGTGTCCTGCTGCATGTCCATCTGCTTCTGGGGCTCCTAATGGCAGTAATTTCCTCAGAACCTTTGGAGGAAAAAGGATGTTCATATACCTTGATTAATAATCAACCAAAGCTCTTTGGACCTGTTTCCATGGGGACCGCAGCATGGCTTAGACTTATCTTCAGTGTCGTTAATGTGGATAATAAAAGCAATGAAGATGCTGCAGAGCAGACTTCCAACCTGTGCCTCCGTGGGTGGGTGCACCATGTCGGGGCTGTTTCCCTCCCTGTTGCTGTTGCTTATGTGAAGGGCAGGTCTGGAGCTGGAGAGGGATACCTGGCAGCACGCTCTGAGGATGTATTTCCAAAACCACAGGAGGGCCAGCACGGTCACAAATGATGGAAGGGTCATCATGTGAAGGATGCAATGAACAGGCAGCAGTGGCAAAAGGTCACTGGGGAGCGAAGTTATTCAGCTGCTGATGCTGTGCTGTGATCGCTTTCACAGCTAATCTGGACCAAGAGGCTCCAGGCTCTGTCTTAGCACTCCAGATGCGTCTGAGATGCATTGGCCGAGGTGCTTCAGGGCTGAAATGATTTGCCAGCTCACAAGAAAATTTTCGGAAAACAGGAAGATATTCAGGAATTGTCACTTAAAACCTCTGCTAAGGCCGTACTTAATGCCTGAAATTGTGTTCTCAGCTGAAGAGTTCTGTTACGGTTGAAAAGCCATCAAATGAGCAGAAGTAGTTTTTAACGGAGGTGAGAAGCAATGAGTGCAATTAACAGCCATTGCTACAAACCCTCTGGGTTCTGGTGCTGTATCTGTGTATTCCAGGTGTGGTTTTGTAGGCAGAATGAAAAATTCTCTTTGTCTACCGTCTATAAGTTAACTTCCATTCATTTCTTGGAACGATATAGGGTGTCACATCCGGTTTATTATCTTATAGTGCCCCTTCTAGTCAGAAGGCAGGTGATCTGAGATGGTCAAGCATTAATCCCCTTGTTTCATTCCCTGCTTGAAGAGATGAGCTGGTGCTACAGAAAAAATTTCCTCTCCCGGTCTGACTGATCTTTCTGTCCATGATCTTTTGAATGTCCAGCTGATGTAACATGTGAACAGTGCTGTCTATGTGCCCAGGGGACCACCTCCAGGCATTCTGAAGTGAGGCAAAGAGTTGCGAAAGAAACAATTATTGCATTTCAAGCATATAAATGGCAATCTGCATGATGAACACATGTGGAAAGTGCAGTAAGCAGTAGGTGTGAGAGGCTGCTCAGGTTCTGTGAGAGACCGTCACTGCAGTAGAGAAAGAGGCAGGCAGACTCAAAGAATGCCAGCGTGTTCCTCTCTTTCTTTTGATAAATTTAATATCTCATCACTCAGTGCAAAAGCTGTTGGAGCTCTGCGAGCCTCCCAAATGGAATGTGCTCTGGGTGTAGCGGGGGGGCGGTTGCGTGCTGACCAGTCATACAGTGCAGGCAAGCGACTGCCTGGCCAGAGTCCGGCAAGCCTCGGCAGGGTTTGCTCAGGCACCACACTCGCTTTCCACCCTGGTCCCAGCAGGGCTTTTCATGCCACTTCAGCAGGTCCACTCTTCACAACGGTCACAACTGATTGCTCTCACCTGTCACATTGCCTGTGTGGCACAAACTGATACCACGGTCACTTCTCAGGGGGACGGGCAAGCACAGCGTTGCTGTCAGTGACAACCAGCCTGATTGTGTCCTGTCACCCAGCAGCATGTTCAGTGAGGTCCCTCAATTAAAGTGAAAATGCCAGCAATAGAGGGCCATTCAACCTGTCTCCAAAGCCTGCAGGAAACAAAGCCCCAACTCGTGTCTCCTCAGCGTGGAGGCACTCCAGGACTTCCCCTGCATTTCTCCAAAAGTTGTCTCTTCCTCCTACTCCAGCCTGCCTTGTTCGGAGCTCAGAGGCTGTTTTCATGCAGCAAGGCTGAAGCTTAGCTCAGCTCATGGCTTCCAGTTTCTAATCCTGTTATCCAGGACCCTGTTGTTTTGTGAACAGTTGTCATGTGTGAAGAACAGGCAAAGCTAACAGATGAAAAAAACAAGGAGTTTGCATTGTAGAAGTCGCGTGTTCTCCACTTTCCATATCTTATTTCCACATCTCTTTTGCAAGGTGCACAAAATATATAGCTGTTGTATACAACATATATTGCACTGAAGACCTTTGGATAAGACCCAAATCTTCTTCTAAAGAGGTAAATCTCATTGTCTCACCTTCTGTCTTGAGGGGGAGTTGATCATGCCAGCAGCTAACAAGATAATAAAAAGCATCCTATTTCAGACAGCCTGGCTCTTCATCAACTTTTCCAAGATCAACTCATTCCTCAAGGTCTGAGTAGCATCATGCAATGTATGCGTGCCCCTGGCTTCACAGGAGCTCCCACATAAGCAGAATAAAACAGAGAGAAAACAAAACAGGCTTGTTTTGAGTCAGGATGCTGCAAGGATTACATGTTGTACAGCTCCCAGCACAACTGAAGCACATATTTGATTGAGGGGCTAGGGGAGTTATGGAAACAGAGACAACATGACAGCAATAAATTCCTTCCCACATGCCCCAAGCTTACATCTCTACAACTCCACTGGCTTCAGAAGAGCTATTCCTGCTTCCACCAGTATGTGAGAGGAGACCCAAAGCTGGAAGAAACAATGTGTTTCGTTTGAAAAGGGATGCTAAGCAGCAAGAGCAGCTGGCTTTGGCGGTCAAGATAATAATAAGTTCGAGTGGTAGGTTATTTACAGCATTTTGGCTCTGAAACGGTGATGAATATAATATGAACACTTAGGCTAGGGTCTGCTGAAGGACTGGCAATGACTGCTGCTTGTTAGGAGAGGAGCAGACAATGTGCAACAAGTAAAGAAGGAAAATCACTATCCTCCATAGGATAAAATATTGCCATCCTACTCCAGGGATCCAAGCAGAATAAATGTCTTTTTCTGCTTAGGATTGATGGTGTTATTTGGGCTAATTATTCTGGATATTTCCCTCTCCTTTTTTTAGCTTTCTCAAAGAAAGGAAAAGAATCTTTATCTGTGTAAAATGTTTTCATTTGAATCTTGGCTTTTTAAGATATTCATTTTCTACTCCCACACCTCTATAGTTCATGTGTCATTAAATGAAATAATGAAGCCAGCGTAGCTTGTTATCCAATGATGATTTAAGGGCTGACTCTGACCTCACTCTTACACCCATTTTGCTCTACCCTTTTTCTGTTGATTGCAGTGCAGTCGGTCCCAATCGGTCTCATGGAAATGATGAGAGTGCCATTTCAGACCGTATCCCAAGCTACGTAATTAATTTGCTTTCAGCTACCTTGAATGTTTTGGAGCCAAGCCCTTAGTCGGTTCCAGCATGTAATAGTTAATTTTAGTAAGTTGTCCGATAGATGACCGCTTTTTTGTGTGTGTGTAAATCTGCAAAATGATCCCTTAAAATTGGGAATATGATTTTTCCTGCAAGGTTTCCAGTGTTCCTGTATTTCAAACACAGTTCTGAAAAGCTTTGAGAACAACATGTATTAACTATGGTGATTCAGCTCAGATCAGCCAGTTCTACAGGACAAAGAGATTTAACAAATAATAGTCATCGTTGCTATCCCGCTCCCTTCCCCTTGAACTTTTTCCAAACATCAGCACGCTTTTGATTTAGTTAGAAGGGACAGATTTGTTGCCAAATTACTTGATCCATGGACAAGAAATACGGGACAGTGCCAAAGGCCCTAGGATTCAAGCTGTGAAAGTTGTGGTTTTTTTCCCCTCTGTCCTGATTACTGTGCTACAGGAGTTTAAAATTCTCTTTCTGTCAAACTGGGATTTTGCTAGTGCCCTTCCTTTCTGCAGTGTTTTGGGATTAGAAATAAGAAGTGCTAAATAAGTCATTAGTTGTCATCTAAGTAGGAGCACTACGGCAGTTTGTTCTTCTAATTCTGGTGGATACATTTTGGGGAGAGGATTGAGGACCCCAACGCATGTTAGTCCCGCACATGCGTCCTCCAGGGAATTCCATCAAGCTGCCAGACAGGATGACTATCGGCATGTTGTACAGATATGAAAAAATAAAGACTTGAAAAATATGTGTATGGTAAGCTCCTCTGGACCTGTGAATACATTCAAAATGCAAGTCATGCTCTCTGAGAAAGAAGTCAGAAAAATCATCATTCAGTCAACGTCCTTGGCAGGAGAGCCAGTCTGATGGGAGAAGTCAATGTACCGCGAAGGCCCCGGGCATGCCAAACCCTGGCAGTCTCACAAACGCCCGCTGCGAAGTCAAATCACAAATGTGATGAGTTTCCTTGAGCTGTTCAGCCGAGGGAGCGCGGTGTGCGCAGGAGGGCAGCTCTGACCTGCGGGTGTAACCGGAGTAAGTGAGGGCGTGGGGAAGGATTGGACCCTCTTCAGGTCATTCCAAAGGCTGTCTCAGAGCCCAACATAGAGCCCTAAGGAAGAGATTAGCTCCAGACGTATTTTATGCTTGTAGGCACTTTCCGTGAGTGTGTTTCCAGTTGTATAACTCAACCCTTTGCTCTGAGTTTATCCTGCAAAATGTTTGAAGTAAAAACTCAAATGAATCTGCCAGGCACAAAATGCTCTGCTTTCTTCAAAGCAGTAAATCTAGATGAAACTGAGTTGCGAACCCGTTGAGGTGCTTGCAAACCAAGTCAAACCCGAGGATCTCACAGGCTGAGATGCATCTCTTGTTACAAAAGCTGGGAGGACACTGCTGGTCTATAGGATTAAGTTTTGGTGGCAGTAAAGAGGAATAAATAACTATTGTTAAATAGTGAGATTTGGGACTCCCTGGCAAAAATTTTGCAGTGAGGAAACAATCTGAACAAACACAGTAAAAATGAGTGCGCAGGAGGTACTAAGCTGAAGGTTGTTCATTTGAGCCTGAATGCTAAATAGAACCGTGTCGTAAATATTCAGTACTCTTGGGTCAGGTGTTCCTGCCACAGTCCAGCAAATGGTGTTATATGGCGACCGTTGATGTGTTTTTGTCTCTCACTCAACATTTTTAGTGAACGCAGATGAACAATGCTTCTCTGCAGGGAAGAGTCTATCTGTCTGCTTCTACTCCTTGAACTTTGCTCCTGGTGCACCCAGTTTGATGCGGGGATGGCAGATGGGTTGTCTTTTCAGGGGCTGATGGCATGTGGGAGAGGCCAATAAAGTGCAAAAGTTTCACTTGTACTTAAGAAACTCAATGTGGGTGGTTTGTCCTGGGTCCCTCCAGCAGCTGAACCTTTTCATGTGCTAACTGTGCTTCTGTGGGACACCACAATCCTACCTTTCAAACTTTGTTTGTTTTCATAAAGGTCTTCTATTTTATTTTAAGGCATTGTTTTGTCATATGTTTTCGTAGCTTCAGGTTAGTACCTATTAGAAGCTGCCGTTAGCTCCAGAGATCGTATCGTCTCATGTGTATCATCAAACAAACAGCACTGTAATATTGAAGTATCATTACCATGCCAAGGCAGTACTCTGAAAACTCATTTTTTAAGTGAACAATGGGACGGGTACTTATTTAACATATCATGGCTGCTTTGAGTTGCCTGAGGCTTCATTAGTCTTCTTGGAAACTGCTGGAACGAGAGGGAGAATGGGGAGCCCCCTCTCTGCCTCTTCTCCACATCTGCCCCGTGAAGCCTGTGACACATGAGCACAGGTCAGGACCCGTCACTGGAGTATTTGCCTGTTCACATCAGGAATTTATTTTGCATGGGACTTTTCAAAGTTTATTCCTGCTTGGGTCTAAAACCCCACCTCAGCACAAACTTGCAATTCTGCTTCAGGCAGCGGGGGGCTCCTCCAGCCATCTGGAGTGAAGCACCCAGGGTTCCGGGCCTCTCTGCGTCAGACCTAACCACCTTCGTTGAGAAAGCACTCAGATCTTCCCTTCTCGCACCACCACTGCTTCACTTCCCGTGCTGCTAGAGCTGCTGTCCTTCGCTTCTGACCCTTGCTACGTAAACAAGCTCTCTGGTCTAATAGTTAAGGCCCTTTGGTTTTAGCCTATTTAATTGCTGTAAGGTCAGCGGGAATGAGAGCTCTGATAAACCTGGAAGCTGCCGGCCAAGTTCGCAAAGGCTGCGCACTCAGCTGGGTGACGTTTCTGGGTCTGTCTGCTTCTATCTATGGAAAAAGATACATTTTTAATGCCGTATCCTGTCCAGGAAAGGAGGGAGACAAGGAGCTCCTGTCATCTGCGAGGAGGAGAGCTGTGGCCTCCATCGCTTGGCCTCTCCATGCAGCAAGCAGCTGGCAGGAACGGAAAATGGAGCTTAGACCTTGCTGTTTCCCACCGGGATGCAGAGGCTGTCTGTCACAGGCTGGCCTTGAGGTCTGCTCCGTCTCTACCGTTGTCCTCCAACACCCAGGCGTGGCCACAGCTGGAGCCTGGGGTGGCTCCAGACAGACGCCTTAGGCAGTGTGAAAGGATCATGCTTAAATGAATTTTCCTCTCCTCTCCTGCGGGTGAATTGGCTGGAAGGGACGCAGTGAATTACTTTTGGCTAGGCTGTTTCTTTAGCAGCCAGATCATGAAGTAGCCCCAGAGCAAGAGAGAGATTGTCTCAGGTTGCAAAGGTAGAGAAACAGCTTAATTGAGTCGCAGGTGCTGTCTCTGCTTTGATATTTAAATAATTGTCTGGCTCAGACACTGCTCTGTAAACAGGTGGTAAACACGTGTTCCCTGAAGTCAAAACAGAAAAATCAGGGTTTAAGATTTCTCCTCCCTAAAATATTAAAGGGCAGACCTAGAAATATCAAGTGTTTTGGAATAAAATCACATACTAATTTAATCCATTCCTCTTTTTATTCCACCTGTACTGGGAAAGTCATGTACTGAAAGGCTTTTAGTATTTACCGCTTTGGACTACATTATCTTGTTTTCTAATTTTATTAAGATACTTCTCGGGTACTGAATCAATCAGATGGAATATGCAGTTCTTGTTTCCTTTCCTAAGCCTCTCATAAAAACTCCTGTAGGATTTTACAAAGGATGATGTTCTTTCTTAAACCACAGTATGAGATGATATAGATGAAGTATAATTCTCAGTTGAATCGTGTAAGTTGCTACATAAATTTCTCCATGAACTTTTTATTAATGTCTGCAGGTTCTTAAGATAATGCCTGTAGCAATGGAACTGATTTCTACCCGCTTTGTCCCTACAAGTATCTAAGAGACTTCTGTAGGGGGGGAGATGGGGCAGAGGATCAGAGGAACTCATTCGCAAGAAATGGGAAAGTGCTGAGGCTCGTCCACCTCTTGAGTGGCTGTTCACGCCAACGGAAAGAGCGGAGACGTGCACAGAGACATCCTGCTCCTCAAGGGAGCTTGGAAGCCCAACGCCAGAGCTGTGCAGTCTCCGGCCTCCCCAACCCACATGCTGACTTCCCGCAGTGGTGTTTCAGCTCTGTGGTGTTCCCCGCACAGCGCTGGCCACCCGCCCTCCTCCTCTGCAGGGGCTGGGGGCATGGGGGAAAGCTTCGGAGGATAAAGCACCTTTGGAGGAATGACAGCCAGCTCTACACGACCTCCAGAATCAGTTCTAGTGGGAAACCTGAGTGATTTTGCACCAGCTTAATGGTTTTCCAATGAGCCAGTGCAGAGCCGGCATCTGGGAAGGGAGCAGGAGGCAGGAGATGGTGCGAGAGGGACAGGGAGGCTCCAGTTGTGATGGCACGAGGCTTCCCTGAATCGTCCTCAGATGAGAAATGTTTCACAGAAGCGTGTCAGTACCAACTGTGTTTCTTGGGAAATGTCAAATCATTTTGACTTCCTTGTTTAGTTTCAATAACATCAAAGGTGTTTCATTTTGCTAAGGTAAAAATGTTTCCCTTTGATTTGATCATTTCAATTTGTGTCATTTTGGCTTCTGACTTAGACGAAAGTACAAGCTTTAAAGTGTGAATGTGTAAGAGTATAAGGTGTATATGCTGGTTAGTATTTTATAGTGGATTATGACTTTGCAGTTTTAGCACGCAACATCATAACTCATCAAGCTGAAACAATTCAACATTAACAAAGCACGTTATCTCATGTTCTCTTTGCTTACTCCAAAGAAAACAAAAAAATGATGTCTTTCCAGACTATTACAAGTTTCCACAAAACAGACTTTTCTGATTAGCTTTGCTAAAGTAAAGATAAATACAGCATCATACTTGTTGAGTTTGGAGAATCAAAAGCTCTCTGTTGTGCCTAAACTCAGAGAATATCAGAATGGGAAATGCGCAGGCTTTCTCCATTGCTGTTTGTCCCTCTTTCCGCCATCAGAAGTGCCTTTGGGAGGAGTCCTGGTAGGGCTTACCAGCGTATACCTGGGGATTTTTTCCCTTTGCTGTGCATAGAAAAACTGACTGATCTTGGAAATGTATTTTCAAAGCTACCATTGGCCGGCTCTTGGTTCAAGTTGAACCAATATGTGCCATTGTTTCCACTTCACATGCTCCACAGTTCTCTGCTATTAACTTTCCCCAGCTGCTGCCTTGTCTGTACAGCTCCATTGCCGTTGCACGGGTTCCCAGCTGGGCTGCTCTGGGACAACCCAGCTCATGGGACCAAGGGCCACCCCCGCAATGACTGTTCCGTCTGACTTTATATCTGCAGTGAAAAAAGAGGATAACAAACCCAGCACTGTTTAAAGCAGTTCATATCACACATTAAAAGGCTGAGTGTACAGCGACCGTATAACAGTCTTGGCTATTAGAGAAAGAAACAAGTTGGAAGGCAATTTGGGAAGAAAAAGGAGTATTCGATTCCATGTCTGTTTTATTGCGGCTGGGGATGGCATAGCACTGCCGTGCCAGGCTGGCTTTGCTCTCGTACCTTTCTCCACCACTCGCCGTCCTCACAGGCTCAGTACCGTGTATCTTGGGGAGGGAATGGGGTTTTCTCCACCATGCGAGTACCATGTTGGAAAATGGCAGCTGCTCCTGGGGAGACCTGCTGCTTTGTCCCTGTAGGAGCTTTCAAATGAAAATCACCATAAGTTACAAAAACAGTGGCCAATATTTGTCTTACAGTACCAGGGTGGGCCTCCAACTTTCGCTAGTTTGTGCCTTTCTGCGAAAGGCAGAAGATCTCCAGGGCTTCACCTACAAAAATGGAGATTCCTGGAGGTTCCTGGCACATACAAACTCAAAGCTGCAGCTGGGGAGATCTTTCAAGCCTGAGTGGCTTGAAAGCCACTGAAAGTGCTGAGGGGCTGTAGACCTTCATCTCTCAAACACACAGAGCATTGTTAACGAAGGCAGGGTAAATTTACTTGTTCATACGATTAACAATTAATAATTAAATATCCCTCCCAGTTGCAGCTGTAATGTAATCATTCTGTGTGTTTACCACTTGGTTTCAGCTCATTGCGAACTGATGATTCTCACGTTAATTCTCTTGTGTGCCAACCTTATCTTCTCTCTGGAGGAAATTATTAATAAATTCTGGTCTATCTTGGGGAAGCCATTCCAGGTTTGCATTTTTTTAGAGTGTACGTATTCTTTCATTTTCCCCTCAAGGCCTTTCAGTCTTATCTAAACAAAACATCCCTGTTGTCATACCAACCATGTAAATTTGTGTTTGCATATCTTTCTGGTTTTGTACTTACTTTGTTTGTAACTCAACTCCTATCGCTTCAGAACATAAATTCCTGCAAAATAGGACAATGTTATCCTGCCACCTATCAAAATGATTCATTTCATAAGTTGGTTTTCGAGGAAATGGATAATTCTCTAGCTGGCAGACCTTGAGCAGTAGAAGGGTTTAGAAAAGTCGTGAGAGTTTTGACTTTTGGTGACAGCGAGGATCAGGGCGAAGCCCCCCAGGTTGTATTCCTCCAAAGCATCCTCAGGCTCTGGTCAGCCATTCCCAACTAGTCCATAGGAGAAATTGGCTGCAAAAAATGATTGCAAAAACCATCTTAAAAAACACACAAGTGTATGCTGCTGCATACACAGTCCGGGAAACAAATAAAATCAGAGAAATTTAAAAAAAAATGAGTAACTGGGATTTAGCCATGACCATCTTTTGCAGCCGTCAATGCAGAGCACTAAAGCAACACAGTAAGAGGATATTGTTGAGCTTTTCTGTTAAACTTTGTTACACCTGCCCTAATGGGAGGCCAGGGGGTCTTCAGGGCTTGACGAGGCAGCTGAGAATGGAGAACATGAGGACTCTGCTCTCAGCCAAGATGTAAATACAGATTTCAGGGTACCTAGAAGGAAGTCGGCAAACAAGAGTAATGGATTCTTTATTAATAGGACATTGATAAAGTCATTTAACCTCTGGAAGACACAGTGTTATCAATAGAACTGGGGCAATGGTCAATTTATCTCTGCGACAGATGTCCATTGGTGATGCAAAATGCAAGCGATGAAAGGTAAGACCTGGACACAGGGTATAACAGGGTGGCAGCTTCCAGAGGAAAACTCACCTCCTGAAAATAGTGTTATCAGAATGGCATATTCAATTTGCTTATCTGAATAGGATGAAATTCAGTCTCCACTGTTTAGAGCTATGTATTCAGAAAAAGTATTTTTAACCTCCCCTCTGTGGCTTGCCTGCTTGCACGCTGCAGGTTCACCAATGGCATGAATATGAAAAGAACACAGCACTGAAAATAGCATTGCAGGTCCCAGTCCTGCACCACGATGTGCTTTGCCAAATCTCCTTAAAATCAGTCAGATCTTATTTTATTGCTGATATCAGCTGTACTTGCCAACCTCACAGTAGACTGAGGCCTCAGAAAATACACATTTGTCTTTCCCTGTAAGAAAAGTCTCTGTTCATTCTACCATACGTGGTAGAGATCCATTGATCTTATTCCTGTTATGCACACGTGCATTGCCAGCAGTGTGATGCTACCTCTACAGAAAAGGACTGCTGCTTTGAGGGGAGGACAGCAAAATCTTATTGCTCTCTCTGAGTTCATGTGTCTGAGCCTACTTTTTCCACCAAGATTTATTTTTGCTTCAAAGAAGTCTGTGAAATGGTTCTTGGCAGATGTGGGTAAGGAAAACATGTCCTTTTGGACATGATGGGCATTGCACGTTTGCAGGGTGCTAACTACAGGCAGTGCTTTGGCAGAGCCTGTTAATTAGAGTGATTTCAGTGTATCTGGTGGCCATTAGCATAACGAAGCCCAGCTGGCAGGCATAGTCCAGCTCAGGCTGCAATGGGCTTGCACAGAGAGAACACGGACAGAAACCAGGTAGGAATGAAGTAGAGAAGGGTGAGACGCTTCTTTGTAAGTCAAACTTCTTGAGTCATCTGCCAAACAGAGTGATCAAGTTTTTGTCAATAGAACATGGGCAACAGCAGACAGGCCCCGGTACTCGAGTGTTACTGGGAGGGGGAACAGATGGGAAGTGGCAGGCTGCAGCAGCTGTGAGGAAGAGGAGCACACAGCCCTGCCCAGTGCGAGGCGGGCAGTGCGTGGGAGGGAGCCTCTCTGCAGCCTGTCTAGAGGCAGGTTCCTTGGGCTGTGCTTGGTACAGGAGGGTCCAGACATGTCAGCTTGGTCCCATATTGCTGTCCTTGGACAGCAAGGTATGGATGGGTCCAACATGAGGTCTCTATTAAAGTAGAGGCTAAGATGGAGAGACAGTCACAGCATGGATTTCTAGGTTGTGTCCTCTTCATTCAATGAAAGCAGAAATCTCTTACCTGGACATACGCATGGACTGTGAGTCTTGGTCGCTCTGCACTATTGCCACTTTTCTTTGGTAGAAGAGACCTCTTGAATGGATGATTTGGACCAGAATGGTCTTGTCTGAAGGCAGGATGTTGAGAGTTGGCATATCTGGGCTCTGACACTAGCATTGCCACATTAATTTCACTATATCTAGGATATGTCATACATAGGAAGGGTATAGACAAAAAAGCCAGAAATACTGGTTTGGCCATTGTCCAACCTGAGAGCATGGGCAGAGCACCCTGTAGCTCCCTTATGACCTGGGTTCCATTCTTCCAAAACCAGAATATACCTGAACACGTGTATATAAATGGCTTTCAGCCTTCTTCATACATGAGCTTTTGCAACTACTCCTATAATGCAGTAAAATCAAATATTGCAGCCACCTCGCAGAATCCGGCTCCAGGTTTTTTCCGTATTAACAACAGAACAAGCACCACCCAGCTTAGCCTGGATATTTTCATTCTCTCCCTTCTCTAGACAGTCACTGCTAGTCCAGGCACTGCTGAAAACTAACCAGGAGCCATTCACTGCGTGAGCTACCGAGGGCAGGCAAAGCTGCCCATAGGAAGAGTTTCATAACTTTGAGTACTAGTACCCGTTCAGCCTTCCTGGCCCAGCAGGCTCTATCACCTGCGCCAGGCTCGGCACCAGGACTTGTGCATAACTTGCATCCAGTCAGTGCCGAAGCACCCTTCAAACCAATAAAAAACTCAACTATTGATTTACAATTAAGGTTGATCCAGCAGAAAATTAGATTTTGCTCACATTTGTTCCCTGAGGCTGTACTGTCTGGTCCTGGCTGAGACCAAAGTAGGGCTGCTGACAACGTGGAATGGGCTCACGAGCGCTGGGGCTGTGCCAAGACACAGTTCTTTTGGCTGGAAGTTAGTAGGAGGATTAATATGATAATGGATACATCCTTAAATTTACTTCACTGAGCTGGGTTTGGTGGTTTTTTGGGATATATCCCAGCATCCTGGAAATTCTCCATGTGGCAGAAGGACTGGTTCTCCTGAGCAATGCTTGTAGTCAACTGGCCTGTGTCTGCTGGCTGGGAGAGGAGGTGGCTGCCAGTACAGGGCCTGGGCACGACAATTGGGCTGACCTAGCGGCATGTGGGAAGGTGAAGTTTTGGAGAGGTGTAACATGGAGAAATGGATAAATATTTGGTTCTAACATTTCAGAAGACTGAAAAATCTTAGGCTGGCAGAAGCCAAACTGTTTCTCTTCCAGCCCCTCCCTTGCCCAATTGTCTCCCTCTCTTTTGTTATCTCTGCAATTTTTCGTCCTTTCATCCTTTCCCCCTTTGTTTTGTCCTTATTTTTTAGGGGAAATATAAGGGATACGTTCAGTGAAATTAGAAAACATATCAAGAACTGCATGTGCTTTATAGATGTTATCATAAAGACACTATTGTTGCAACAGAGAGCTGGAGAGATGAAAACAAGAGTGCCATTTCAGCATCTTCCATAGCATGAGTCAGAGAGATTGATAGTTATCCTCTTGCAATTAGAATTTTTATTAGCACTGCCGGTGGCCCTTGGCGTGCTGTGAATGGATGCCATTTTCTTGGAGTGTTTAGTCTTTCATAATGCTTTAGAGAAAGTAAAGATGGGCTGGAGTCACTCACCACATAATACTGAGGGGAAAATCATGTTTTACGCTACCTCAGGCCAGGCTTTCAAGCTCCAAACACCAGGCAAAAAACTCACCGGGTATCCACATGGAGCAAAGCTCAGCAGAGCTCACATCACCGAGGGCTCCGGAGCACCAGGAAGGGGCTGAGGCTTGGAAGCTGGGCTGAGAGCTCCGGAGGGACGGTCCGGCTCTGCTGCTCTCCCCATTCCTGAGCATTCCTGATCTGAATTCACAGAGACACCTCCAATGTGACCCACTAACACCCAGCGATCTCCATCAAAACAGCCATTTCATTCTCTAGAGGAACTTGCCCTTCTCTACCGTTTCTTTCCTTGAGGCAGGCACTGACCCCAGACTGACCTGATGAGTGTTAAACAAGCCATGGCACTCTTTTGCAGGATGCTATTTTTAAGCAACTTCATGAAAATCCTGCTATCACCCAGAAGAACTGCATTCTTTCCCTTTCTATAGGATTCACGTTACTGAACCAGGGAGGGTATAACACCTGTGCTAGAGCCAAAGAGCAAACTGGAATATGTTTTGCCTTCATGACACTCCCGAACGCTTTGTGGTCTTCAAAATACAGCTCCTGAGTAATGCAAGAGGCTGCTGGGTACAACTTCACTTTCACCCAGGGAATTTCTGCATCTTGCCCTGAAGTTTCTGGGAGGCAGGGACAGCAGTTTTCCACAAACCACCCTCCTGGAGTTCACACCAGCCTGGGGAACACGACAAGGAGTTCTCCAAGCCTGCTGAAAAACGTGTCCTGGGGATCAAGCCCCCATGGTGATGCAGGTGGCTTCCTGCCCTCTTCCCAAATATCACAGGCTCTGGAGCACCTGCTGGAAACAGGGCTCTGAGAACATCACAAACATTTCAGCTGCTTTAAAATTACCGACAGGCAGAAATGCTACACCTATGGTGGGATCTGCATTGCCTTCATCAGTGCCCTCGGGGTGGGCTTGGGATCTGTTTGCCTGCTCGGCTGCCCGTAGCCTTATGACGATCTGTCCCGCGGTGCCTACGCCTCTTTTGAGAGTAGGAGGCAGACTGCTAAATCCAGCACTCGCTTCTGAGCATCGCACCCGGCTTACGCGCCTGTGCCTGTACCCACGAGCTTCCATGGCCAGTGGCTGCTGCAGGTCCCCGGGACCAGCCCATGGCCACTTGGCCACGCATGTGACAAGCAGGGTGCTGCGGGAGACGGACCCCTGAGGTGCCTGCGCCCGCCCGGTGGGGACAGATGCTGCACAGAGATGATGAATTACGTCCCCTGGTAATGACACCTGCTGAAGGTCTCACAATATGCCAACCAAACTAAGCTGAGCATACAGACAAGCCACTTGTAATTCAAAACAGGCCCGATTTTTCCTTTAAAAACCTATAATATGCGGGTTTATTTTCTGCAACTCTTCCAGGATGGTTACCCCAACTGTTGGCAAACTGCTAGGATGGGGTTGCCATGGATACGCTCCGCACTGATTCACATGAAATACATCATTGCATTATCCCCAGAGTGGTGAAAGCCTTTCACAGCTGATAATTTTTAAGAGAATGATTCATCGTTAAATATATCATGGCAGCTCTGCATTGTTTGCTCTTCCTTGGAAGCATAATCTGGAAATAGGCAGCTCTTGGGATGCTCCTGAAGTCAACAGAGAGATCGTGAGCAAGATGCCTGCAGCAGAGCACGGTGGCACTTGGATTTTGTTCAGCCTGTGCTGAGGGCAGGAGATGGTCCTGTGCGGAATGGCTGCCCGCTCGCCCAGGGCCAGGTTTTGAGGAAAAACCACCCCACTCTGTGTTGCATCCCACCGAAATCCACGGGAATTGCCTAGATGCTGGGGCGGACGGGGGAGTGGACAGGGGGATGACAGTTCAGCCATGTGGCTGCAAGGACCTGGGGCTATAATAATCGTTATGATTTTTCACGTTCACCTGTTGAACCTGTTCCTGGATGAAGAGCTCCAGCATCTCCTTGCTGGGTGGTGGGTATCTCTGAGGCAGCGGCTCAGAGGTGCATCTGATGTCCATGGACTCCATGCGTGCAGAGAGCTTGGAACAAGGAGAGAGCTCAGCATCATCTGAATTTTAGCTGTGACCACAGGCAGCTCCTGGGTCCCCAGATGCCCTGGCCAGCTGAGATCAAACGAAGGGTCTGCAACTATATGCAAGTGCTGTGGCAGACTGGCAGTCAGGGCTTGCAGATTGGTGCAGAGGGCACACACATGAGCAGAAAATGAGAAACTACATTTTTTCCAAGATAATTACATGATTTTCAATCCTTTTTCAGGCTCCTTAGCCCACTATTTAAAACTTACTTAGGTGCCCAGGAGTGTTGGAGGATTCACAGTTGGGTTTTCAGATGTAGAGGAATGGAAGACAACCCAGAACTGGGTTACACGTCCTCTAGAGTCACCCAAGATCTGTGAGGCAGCAGCCCTGGAGCTGGGGAAACAGGCATTACACTGCCTGCTCTGGGTTTGAAATGGTGCGTTGAGAGAATTTACAGAGAACACAATAACTTTCCTTTCTGTAGGAAATGGGCCCTCGTCAAACAGCTGCCTGCACTTAGAAAGTAACCCAAAACCAACTCAAATGAACAAAAAACTGGGCTGTGTGTTCTTGACTCCAGGCCAAAATAATTCTCAGTTATTCCCAAGACAAAACTGTTTCCTCTGTCCCTAAAAGCCAAAGACGTACATTTCATGCATAATTAAAGTGAGATTTTAGCATACATCAGAGCCTAGGGTTGTGTGAGGCACAAATGGGCCTTTCCAAACAAGGCTTTTGATTACCAGTCATTTTAAGTGCAGGAAATAATGGCACTTCTGAGTTCTCCAAGCCCTCAGAGAGGAATTTCTACCGCGACTGATGGTTCCCAGTATATTAGGGCTCCAGTCAGTATAGCAGCTTCTCCCAGATGGATGGAAACACCAGGGGAGACGGAATTGCTGTTAGACCCCAAGCCCATGGGATGAAGATGCGGGATGGAGACCCACACCATGCTGCCGCAGCTGCCAGGCTCTGCCGCTGCCCTACGCCGACCACTCTCACCTAGCCTGCGGCGAACCAACACACAGCATGAGTATTTTTGTAGCTCTAATACCCAGTGAGTTTTCAATCCTCTAATCCACATTTCTATGCTCCTTTGAGAGCAGCCACTAATGGGTGAGGGACGAGGATAACAGTTCCCATTTGTGCCTCACTAACACTCTCTTCCTTGGGTCAGACTTTTCTTTTTGGAAGTCCCAGACTTGGCTTTTCCTGGGAGACTTTGAAAGTGTTAGTTCTGATGTTACTGAGGTTAATAATAATTATTTGTACTGCAGTAGTGGTAGGGGAAAAAACTGACTGTGTTGTGCTGGGCACAAACCTCATCCCAGTGTCTTCTCCTGACACCCGTGGGAGGATGCATCCAGGTCTCAGGGTTGCGTTTGGTCCAGCGTGGCTGGTACATTGAGGTGCAGCCTGCAAATTTCCCATGTCCCTGCTCCCATCCACACAGAGTTTGTAAGGGAAACCCTTTGCAAGTGGAGGTGTCTTCCAGGACTCCTGTATTTCATGGGCTCTCCTATAGTGTACACCAGAGTGCCCTCTGGCTTTGCTTTGGTTGGAGAATGGAGGGAGGACAATTTTTCATCAAAAAAAGACTGAATGTTCACCTTTTCCCCCCAAAACCTTAGAGCCACAAAAACTCAAATACAAGAGGATAAGCAGTATTGAGAAGTGAGGGTCCTGGCAAAGAGAAAAGGAAGGTGTCAGATGAGTACTGCTACATCTTGTCCTTGTCTTTGGGGTTTGGGTTCATTTGAACCACTGACCCCGCTTGCCCAAGGCAATATTCATCGTTATTAGCCAAGTAAATTATCCAACCTTTTCTACAAGGTTAAATGATGGCGATTAGCGCTGTCTGTCCAGGCAGACGCCCACTGGCAGTGGCAGCCTGGCATGGCAGCATGCGCGTGTGTGTGCTCCTCTGGTCCGGAGGGCGATGGCCCGTGTCAGCACTGCCCAGGGCCAGCTGAGCCCCCCACTCCGCGCGTCTCGCCCCCTTCCCCAGCAGACCACCGCCTGCCACCAGCTTTTCACCGTATCACAGGTAACCCTCCCTTCTATCCGGGCTCATCCCAATCCTTATTAAGGGTTTGCTTCAGATAAGAGCATTGAGAAAACATGATCTCCTTTCCCCTTTCTTGCTCCCTCTCAATGACACCGTCCCCTTCCCAGTGAGAAAGGGCTGCCTGTAAATCCAAATCCACTGTGTGTGCTGGGCTCTCCCTCCCCAAACCCAGGCATGGTGCTGACCCCACGCTACCTCTCCTTCCTCCCTGCCTAATCCTCTCTGCCCTCCAGCTATGGCACAGACTGCTCGCCCCCGCCAGACCTCCATCACCCCCCACATCCTCAGCATCCCGGGGTGCAGCGGGGCTCAGGGGAGACCTTGTGGAGCCAGACATGGGGGGGCTTTCATTAGGGTGATGTGGTGGGGGGAAAGGGGAGCTGCTCCATAAATACATGGTTTTCTCCCAGGCCAGATGAAGCCAGGTATCCCTGACTTCACGCAGGGCCGGAGGCTGAGCAGGCACCCCAGGAGCCAGCCCGCGGAGAGGAGAGGCGGGGGGAGCCACCGGTGCTTGCCTGCTGCTGCAGGGTAAAGGCTGTAAGAGATGTGGGTCCTATGCGAGCCACTCGCTGCAGAGGTGAACCTGGCCCATGTTCCTCAGCCCATGGATGTCCTGCCAAGGTGATCGATAGAAATAGGTTGGAAGAATTTGAGGCAAATAATGAGGTGTTGTTACAGACGAGTGTGCAGAAGGGAGATGGGCAGTAAGGGAGAGCTGTGGACCCTTCACCTCCCTCAGCCTCTTCTGATTAAGAATCAAAGCCATGTGATTTTAGGTGGATCTCCACTTGACATATATACATGTACTAATGCTCCCACCTCTCTCTAATTCCCATCTAACTCAATGAGGCTGCAAAGGGCCAGGGTGAGTTAGGCCTAATCAGCCCTGTATTAATAATTGATTTATGGAAGGGGATGTTGACATATACTGTGCTTAGAATAAAAGTTGTCCTTCGGACAGGGGCAGGGTAGAAGAAGGTAGAAAAAAAATGGGTTTCCTTCTCCTGCACAGAGCCATTTAGCATCCTGGATTTCAAAGGCCTTTCAAAAACTTCCATAAGTCAGTAACAAAAAAGTAGGTCACAATTAAACTCTCGACTTTAAAAGGAATCTGCTTGGAATGATACATGATGTGTGTAATTATACCGGGGATTGACTGAGCTGCAGAGCTACTCATCGGGAAAGACACCGAAGGTGTTACGTGCTTTGCAAAGGCTGTACCTGCGGCTCGCACCCAGCACCCCATGGCAGGGACCAGGGCACCTTCCCTTGCCCTTTCTCGGCACTTCCAGATCCTGCTGACAGCAGCCACGGGGCTGAACAGGGAGTTTAGTCTGATCCACTCAGACCTTGTTGTTTGGGCAACATCTCCTCCTTGCAAAAACTGCAGGCTAATGGGAACTGGTTAGAGCAAATGGTAATAGCGGTTTGTGTGAAATAGGTCGCAAGGACGTCAGATGGAGACCTCCCCTCCGCCTCACTGAAAAAAACCATGCCATTTTCTTGGAGGCAAAAATTCCTGTAGGCCATCATCATTTTGGAGGATCACGTAATCCATGTCCTAGAGGCAGAATCTGCTGGTGGACCCAGCTAAGGAGGGCTTTTCTCTGTAGGAAGTTCAGCAGGTTAGCATGGGCAGGAGTCTTACAGTGTCTTACAGTAATAGTGCTGAAGTGGCCGCCTCTGACACCACTTTGTCTCTGTTAACATGTTTCTGCATTTCTTCCTCTGGGTTTTCTCCGCCTATGGAGTACTGCCTGTCTGGTAGCTTGTTCACTGTCTGCTCTGGCCATGGCAAGCGAGAAGCACAAACACGGGGTCCTGAAGTGTTCTGTCATGTTCCATTCTCTAAAGGAGGGATTTCCAGGTGGGAGAGATTTTGGGTCCCAAGCAGAACGGTGGAAGCACTGCATGTCGGCAGGGCATGGCCCTGGGCTCACCACCCAGCCTAAGGCAGCACAGGGAAAGGTTATTTTGGAGGCATCTCTACGGGGCTCCTACCAGATGGCCCACAAGCTGCTCTCCCCATAACCAAACCCACTGGGTCTTAAGTGCTCAGTGCTCCTGGTGCAGCCTTCGTGCATCCAGTGAGTGAGAAGTGAAGAGGAAAATTCTCCTTCTCTGCTCCTGGAGACGCAGTTTTGCTGGTAAGTGTCTGTTTGTACGTGATCTAGGGTGCATTTTTAACTGGTTACATATTAAGTAGGTGTCGCCTGGCTTGTAAATGAGGCTGTTCACTGAGCACCTGTATTGTTCTTTGTGCCTGCACTTGCCTGGATGTGGGTGATCAGCGGCTCTCAGGGGTCAGAAACGGTGTGTGGTAAGGAGCACGGCACTTACATTCATTAAAACCAAGACCAATTCTGTGGTTCTTCTACCTCAGTTAAGGGACCTGGGGGAATCCTTCAATTAGGACAATTGCTGATAAAGTAATAATAACCCAGGTTCTCCTTTTGCAACTCATAACCTGACATTTGCAATTGTTCACAGAATCAGACCATGGGTCAGTTAACTTTGCTTGAGCCCTGAGCTGCATTATCTATTGAATTCCTTAATGTTGTACTGTTTTCTCCCTTGGTGAATTCAGTAAATGGCATTTTGACCTGTTTGCTAATGCATCTTACTGCAGACTGGAAACGTTACTGGATGGTACAAGCGTAGCTCTCAAGACTCTTAAACCTGCAGAATAACAACACACTTGAGGAGCAGAGGTGAAATGCAGTAGTTAGTGGCTCCGTCTGTTTTGAGTGAAGGAATTATACAACTCTGGAAACCAGGGAGGAGGAGAGTGCTTGCCGCCCGGACCTGCTTCTGCTCCCGTGGACAGCTAACGCCAGCCTCTGCCCAGCGCTGTGGAGTTCATGTTAAAAGCAGGGTTTGCGCTGTTTTTCTGAAGTCTTGTGATTCCCAGCTTGGGAATTAGTTTGGGCTGATGTAACTCGTAAAGAAGCAGGTCTCAGGTCTATGCAGAGCCTGAGCTGAGTCTGAGTCCATGGAGACATGGCTGTGCACCCCCTGCATCTCCATGCTGGGGCTGCCAGGTATCCCAGCCAGCACAGCAGCTCCCGGGATCCCCTGGAGTGGGATTACTGGCGGCAAGGTGGGTTCAGTCATACTGGCTGCTACTCACCGGGAAATCATCAGTTTCCTATTGGCACCTGAACTCTCGGAGCTGCCCAGGTAGTTTCCACTAGAGCACTTTTCCTCCAGAAGTTTGTCTTTTGTTAAAATTCTTGATTTCTGTGGCATTTTGGCTCTGCAGTCGCAGTGTGCTGACTGTGTGCTAGCCCAAATTGAGTTTGGCCAGCTCTGCTGGGAAACGGGGGCTTGCATGAGAGGCCAGCCCACGCTGGAGTCTGCTCCCTGCATGAGCACCAAGTGAGATGGTGAGATGTTTTACCTGCCTGTTCTGGAGTGGGGGTATCAGTGGACATGTGTGCTGTGGAAGAAAACAGTAAGGGAGATACAGCGTTTGATGAAGTTGAGATGGTACAACTTTGATTCAGTCTTGGAATGACTTTTCTTTTTGAGATGCCTCTTATTTTCTGTCACGCACGCAGTGTTTCTTAACGTCATCATTGTAAAAAAATTTTTCAGTATTCTCAAAACGTTTTTTATTTATCTGAAACATACTATATTTTCAGAAATATTGTTGTGCTGTAGATGTCAACATGTCCTTATTTCCCCTGGGAAACAAAAAAATCTGTTTCTTGACAAGCTCTAGTCTGAGCGTGGAGTTGTTTGATTAATGGCAAAGATCTGAAGTTGCATATTGGAAACCTTCAGCTCACTTCATTGCGCACCAGAAAATTATATATAATTACATAGAGCTATTGTATGGAGTGACCCTTAGTCATATTGTCTAAGCTGATTATCACAACAGAAATAAGATGTATATAGTAATCATCTTATACTTACTGAGAAACCTAAACAAGGCCAGTACTGTGGTGGGGTCACTTATCTCTGCCTATAATAAGGTTACTATACAAGGAGATATTAATGTTGGGAAAAGCATGCTGGAGATTTCACGTTGAAGTCAGTGTAGTTATTTCTGTCTTAAATAGGTGAACGTGGAAGGTTTCCTCAGAGGTTCATGAGTGAGTATCTGCCCTCCAGAAAGGAAAAGGAATGAGTAGGACATCCTCGTGAGATGTATAATTCTGAGTGACTTATAGAGCTGGGGTGATACTGTTAACTCTGTCTTCTCTAAACAAGTCTTGTAGAACCAGCTGTAGCATTAAAAGACCATGCTGTCTGACAGAGAGGTGCGTGTGAGGTATGTCTCGGTGCTGTTGGAGTAATGGCAAAGGCTGATTTTCAGTAAAATTTAACACAAAGGTACCAGCTAGGAATCATAGATTGACATTACATCTGGATCCCCCTTCCTTTCAAAAAATAGCCTAAAAGGCCATCAGAGGCCTCGGCATGCTCCTGTTCTCCCTACGAGCTCCTTATAGAGGCTCCCTCTTGCACATCTCCAGCACGGAGCCCGCAGGCGGGGAGCCCGGGCAGGGTGGGAGGCACATCCCCATTGCAGCTCCCGAGGTGCGCGGTGACAGCAATTCTGAGTCCAGAGGTTTTTCAGACAAGGGGTAACTTTCTATCAGTGCCCATGTTTTTAAGAGACAATTGAAAAACTAAGAAGAGTCAAGGAAGAGTTTAATGGTTTAAAAGAAAGATTTGGACCTTGTTTTTAGAACTTCAGTAGCAAAGCATTTTTCTGTAAGGAGAAATTGTTTTAGCAAAAAGCCTGTTTTTTCCCTGGAGAAAATATATCCTAGTTACACTAGTAATTCCCAAAGAGGGATCTGCAGAGTGTCTGTGGGACATTTTTGGAGTTGTTCCTTGGAGGGCAGGAGCAGCCAGCGAGGGAAATTTTCTCTTCCAGTATTCTGCATGGAAAAATTGGAGTCATTAGTTCGCACAAGAGGGGTCACTTTCAGGGCTCGGCTTATGTGTAGGCTCCCCTGCAGCAAAGGCTTTTTTTGAGACACAGCAGTGCCAGTGAGGCGAGCGCAGGAAGGGGCTGGGGCAGATCTGGGGCAGGAATGACCTATTGGCCTCTCTCCGCCGTCTGGCACCAGCAGAGATTTGCATTGGCACCAGTGATCGTGCGGCGTGAAACGGTTCTTAAAAATAAATTTGGAAGCAGGCACCAGGCACTGGCCCAGTTCACCAGTGCTGGACATGATGGTCATGGAAACAGTCACGGGAACAGGGAGCAGGGGCGCGGGGAAGGCATGTCACAGAGATTCTGTTAATACAGAAATCGTTTTCCAGAAGCACAACCCCGAGATTGAGCAATACATTTTTGGGATAAAACCAAAGCCATTAATCTTTGTTGTACTGAATACTTGCAGCTCCTATTCAAAAAAATGCTTTGGAGAAAAAGTCCCTGAAACAATGCTTAAAAGATGAGGGGGAGCCTCTGGTGTGCTTTCGTCCTTGCTTTCTTGCGTGTTATGTATGAGAGACATTTCTCCCAGGTTTTGGTTGATACCAGGCCTGTTGCTGCCAGCGTGGAGTAGCTCTCCTGAAGTAATCATCAGGGACATTAAGCTTATTAAGCATGTGTCTGGAGACAGGGGCTGTGTAAGGCAGTAAAGGGAAATCTGACCCAAGAGGTGTTTGGGTGCCGAATTGTCACCTGAGCGGGCAGAGGACCTCCACTTGCTGGAAAAGCCTGATCCAAAATTGTTGCTCGTTAGACTTTAAACATACAGGATCACCAGGGCAAAGAAAGCATGCAGACCTCAGGATTCAGCAAGGCTGGGCACCGGGCAGAGCAGTGTTTCTGAGCTCTCCTGTTCTGGCTTGCCTTTTGGAGGTGTACAGTTTGATAAAGCACACACAAAACCTAGCCACGGCATCCACCTTGCAATTCCTTTATCTCTCAAAGATGAATGCGCTGCAAAAGGCCAGTTCTCCCACCACAAAATGTCAGTAACCTCCTGCCTTCTCACAGCACTCCCTTTCTCTCCCTCCACGAGATGTTGAAAAGCAAAGTGCAGCTATCTGCAAACACGAGGGAGAAATTTAGAGGGCTCATCTGTTCCCATCTTTTCTTGCTTGCTCTAAGAGATGATGATGAGTTAAACCACTGGGATGATCTGTTCTGTAGCCCGTCTCTGTAGGCATGGGCCAAACCTGACCCCCCCCATGTCCGTGCTTACAGTTTGGCTCTCCCTGCAGTGGGTGAGTCACTGTTCATTCATGAAAGGCAAAAATGGCACTTGGGAAAGGTGCCAAATCTTTTAGGAATATTATCTCCTCGACTACTGACCAGTTTTGCAGTCGATTCGGGGACAGGGCGGATGTACGACGGGCGCTGCAGTGAGCTGCAGACAGCCCAGGGGCTGTGACGGATGACACGGTGCTGCATCTGCTCTGTCACCGGGGTATGCGTCCTGCGTGCTCCACGGCGGAGCCTGCGCCTCAGAGGTTGGTTTCTTTCCGGAGGCACGGTGATGAAATATCTATTGCACTCAGAAATCTGTTCGAAAAAGAAAACACATCTATCCAGCCCTTTGCCCTCTGGCAGATGACTTGAGCTCTTCTTCACCTGGTTAACCCGGGAGATTCGTTTTGTGAGCAGGGTGTCAGTTCTCATTTACCTAAAAGCTCCCGATACTCTTAGTGCTTGCAGATACTGCTGCTGTCATGGCAACAAGGTTATTTATGCATAATAGATACATACTTTTCTTTTTTTTTTTTCAATATTGCTAAGTGCAGATAGGGTCAGAGGGGCTGTAAAATGGAGTGGGAAACTCCCAGCCCCATACACACGTTAATAAACCCTTCAGACCCCCTTCCTCTTCTCTGGCACCTGGCTAACCTGGTTCAAGTCCCTGTGACTGCCCTCAGTCCAGCCCTTCCTCTGGCAGGAACAAGGGACAGCAGAAGGGCATGTGGAGATACAACCAGAAGATGCTGACATCCCTTTCAACACGGGCTGAGACGCGCTGGTCTCCGCGCAGAGCAGACCCTGTCACAAATCAAAGCGCCATTTGCCAAGCTGCTTTCGTTCACCTGACCCTTTACTTAACTCGATTTGTAATGTAAGCTTTATCAATACCGCCGTTCAATTATTTAATAGCCAGGCCACCAAAGAAACATCAACATCCCGATTGTCAGACCCAGGCTGATGAACAAGGTTCTAGGGCTACAATTTCAATTTGGTTAAGTTCTCCTTTAAATTCTTTCCATTTTCCATGGCAACCAGCAAGGACCAGAGGTCAGAGAGGGAAAGAGAGGGAGTCATTTCATTTAAATTAGACGAAGCTCTGCTAGCCATCAGAGCGCTTTGCATATGACAGGTTTTCTATGAAAAGGGCCCCTTGATCGAGGAGAGAGGTAGCGTGTGTCCTGGCAAATCTCCCTCTGCAGAGCTTTGTTGTTTTCCTTCGCCGAGGAGTTTCTTCTCGTGATCTAAATCAATTCTATTTACATGTAATATTGAGTCCAAAGAGTGGAAAAACCCTCCACAGAAAGGGGAGAGTAAGTGGCTGCCCAGAATTCATTGTCAGATAATGATCCAGTCTCACGACAAAAAAAAAGCATCTCTTCACAAGCTCACTCACACCACCTCACTTGGCCTCGCAGATGCTTGCGGCCGCCTGCCTCCAACAAAGCCAGGGTTCAAATTCCCCAGATGTTGTAACGCTAAGTGTGACACCGGGCAGTCGTGACGGCAGTCGCGCCATCGCCCGCCCGCGAGTCTCTGTGAGCCCAGCACCACACGCCTTTGCTGCGCACGTCTCTAGGGGACCACTTGGACCCCACCTTTGCTGGTGCAGCTCTGGGTGCTGTTGGCAGCCCATCTGCAGCACCAGGTCCTTGGTGCATGGCTGAGCACCACCGCTCCCAGGGGCTGCACAGCCCCGTCCCTGCCCGGGGCTGGGAGTCACACACCTTCACAAGCTCAATTCATCGCCATTTGAAACCAGGGCTCGGAGCAGCTCAGCATGTGAAAAAAGAAGACTGAGGGGGGATCATATCATTGGTTATAAATACTTCAAGAGTGGGTGTCAGGAGGATGGGGCCAGGCTCTTTTCAGTGGTGCCCAGTGGCAGGACAAGAGGTAACGGGCACAAACTTGAACATAGGAAGTTCCACCTAAACATGAGGAGGAACTTCTTTACTTTGAGGGTGGCAGAGCCCTGGCACAGGCTGCCCAGAGAGGTGGTGGAGTCTCCGTCTCCGGAGACATTCCAAACCCACCTGGACACGTTCCTGTGCGACCTGTTCTGGGTGACCCTGCTCTGGCAGGGGGTTGGACTAGATGATCTCCAGAGGTCCCTTCCAACCCCTACTATTCTGTGATTCTGTGATTATCTGGCGTGTTGAGGTGTCGGAGCAAGGGAACACTGGGAATTTCCCTGTCCTGGTCATCCCGGTGAGAGGGGGAAAAGGCAGGGGATAAGGGGAGAGCAGCTCTGAGAAATCAACTGAATCCTCCTTCGCCACCAGCGTTGGAGGCTGCTCCCACAGTGCAGATCCCCTCCCCGAGCCCTGCCGAGCAGAAGTTAAAATAGCTGCCTACGCCTGCCGTCGCTGAGCAGGCGGGAGCGAGGAACACTGTCCCGGGGAAAAGGAGGGCACGTGAAGCAATAACAATACTTTCCTCTTATGTAACTCTTGCCTAAAATACTTGAAAGTGGGCTCGTGGATAAATAATTGAAGATAATACAGAATTAGCTGTCATTTTGTATGTCAGAAAGTAAAATTCTCCATTGCTTCTGCACTGGTTAGGTATCGAAATCACCCCATTTGTGGGCTGAAAAGAGGCCACGTGGCTTCGGAAGCTGACCAAGATAACACAAAGCGTGCTCGCATAGATTGCAGCTACTCGGTGCTTAGGGCAAAAATTATTTACTGAGAAAAATTCACAAGTAATTCTGAATAATGAATAATTGGGAAATTTCTAATTCGCCCACAGGCAATTCGCAAGAGTGGGGAGGGGGGACAGGGGAGGCAACATTTGTCAGATAAATTATTTGTGAATTAATCACTCTGGTGCTCTCTGAAGTTGATGGGGTACTTGCATAAATAAGACTATTCATGGAGAAGACCGAGTCTTTAATGGTACTCTGAGAATGGTAAATTCATTAGCTGAAAGCACTGATTATGAATCAAAATGATAGGGAGGGGAGAAAAATCAAGTCATAATTAGTCACTTAAATTGTATCAAGTAGCAAGCAACTGATTTTAAACAAGTCCAAACAAAGGGGAAATGATTCGTTCTGATTAAGTCAGTCTCTCTTGCCCTTTTAAAGATTTATGAAGTAATGTCAATAAATTATGGCTCTTGGGACTCAACCTATAAAAACTGCATAGAAACGCAATATAATACAACATCAGACAAGTGGGTTAGACACAGTGGAACAGAAATTAAATGCATATTTATTAAGGAGGTATATAATGAGTCTCATGCCACCCAAGTATTGACCAACTGTCTCTAGCCTGAGCTCTCCTCCTCACTCCTGTTGTTCCCGATTCTGTCTCTGTCTGCTCTTCTAATGCTGAAATCGGACCCAACTTGATCACTGATCAGCTTAATTACACCGCTGAAGGACTTCTTGTAAAACTAAGTGATCTGAATTACTTATGGTGCTGGTGAATTATGTAGCACATACATAGAGACCCTTTTGGAGTTTCCCCTCTTTCCCAGTGCAGCACGGGATCTGGGTTTCCTAGAATACAGTTCTCAACTGCTGTCAAAATGATGCTGCAGGGACAGGGCAGGTCTGTGGCTTAGGTTCTCCAAAGCAACGAGTTGAAAGGACAGTGTAAGAGAAGCAGTTTGCTACAAAATGGTAAATTCAGGCATATCGGTTCTGGTGCCGGGGTGGTGGTGGTGATGTTATTGTTACTATCATTATTATCGTTATTGCTATTAAGAAAGCATCAGTAATGAACTCAGTGGTCTCTCTAACAGACACTTTCATCCAAATTATTTCATGGTGGGCTCCTAGCTGGGACAGAAATAAGACACAGTGGTAGACTCAGGGAAGGAGAGGCTATATTTAAACTAGGAAATACTGAACTACTTCTGGGTTTGATCGAAAGCTAGCAGAGCTAATAATGCCTCACAGTAAGACCGACTTTTATCCATGATTTCCCAGCATTTTGCATTAAGGAAGGAATGTTCTCGTGTGTGTCTGGGTGCTGGGAGTGGCTGAGCTCAACTCAGCAAAGCACTTGAACAGATGCTTCAAGCTTGGTCCGCACAAGTCCCACTGAAATCTGTGAGACTTAAACACAAGCTTGAGCTATTCGTCAGAGACTGATGGGACCGCTCAGCACGCAGCGTGTGCACTGAGGTTTCCTTCGGCTGGCAACCTCACCGCTGGAAACTACACATAAAACTGGGAAAGGTTTACGAGCAGTCAGTGGTGTCGTGGTGCTAGCAAACCAGGGAGCAGCCCTTCTGCACACACCTGGCTGCCGGGTCAGTCGAGCTTGCGATGCTGTCTGTTAGGAACCGTGCCGAGATTTGCCGGCTTGTTTTTTCTCCGCCCATCAGGCACCACTGGAGAGGACCCACAGGCTGGATTCGCACCTGCCTTCCGGATGCAGAAGGCTCTGCTTCACCGAACTTCTCCAGTCGCCCAGTCCTGCCCTGCTCTATTTTTGGTGCCAATAAATCTCCTGTAGACATCCCCTTTGTCACAGCCTGTTCCCCAGCCCCTAACTCCGTAGGCTCTTCTCCGTTCCAAATGTAATTGCTCTTCAGCCTTTTTTTTTTTTCCTTTTTTTCCTGCTGTCTGGGACCATAGCTCATCATCCTACACTTCTCATTATCTTAATTAAACCAGGGCAAATCAAGGGCCTGTTTTATAACTTGACTTTACCCTGTACGATTTTTTAGCTCAAAAGATGTGAATTAGCGCTGAGATATCTCCCCGAAGGAAACTGGTACCTCAGTTCTCTCAGTTTTCAGTACCGTGGCTGTCTGAGGAGGGCTGAGTAACAAACTGAGCTGAGCGCTCCGCTGTGCCCCATCACACCAGGTAAAACCAATCTTTTCTGTAGCAGCCCAGTTCTTTCCCACTGTCTCTGGTGCTCTTGTATGGCTGCTTTGGGTAATTGTATTGCATACCACTCAGCTCTGGAGTCCTCAGCACAAGAAGGACACGGACCTATTGGAACAGGTCCAGCGGAGGGCCACGAAGATGATGAGAGGGCTGGAGCACCTCTGCTATGAGGACAGGCTGAGAGAGTTGGGGTTGTTCAGCCTGGAGAAGAGAAGGCTCCAAGGAGACCTTAGAGCCCCTTCCAGTACCTAAAGGGTCTACAGGAAGGATGGGGAGGGACTCTTGATCAGGGTGATAGGGCAAAGGGTGACGGTTTCAAACTGAAGGAGGGTAGGTTTAGATTGGGTATTAGGAAGAAATTCTGTACTGTGAGGGTGGTGAGGCACTGGAACAGGTTTCCCAAGGAAGTTGTGGATGCCCCGTCCCTGGAAGTGTTCAAGGCCAGGCTGGATGAGGCTTTGAGCAGCCTGGTCTAGTGGGAGGTGTCCCTGCCCATGGCAGGGGTGTTGGAACTAAGTGATCTTAAAGGTCCCTTCCAACCCGAACCATTCTATGATTCTATGATCTACCTCCTGATCTGTTCGCTGCTCACTATATACTGGCTGATGGCTGTTTGGTTGGGTTTTGCTGCGTTTCTACATCCCAAGCTGCTATCTGCCAAGTCAACTGCAGCACCCAGGAGCTGGGCGAGAAAGCCGAGAGCCATTCTCAGCGAGTGGTGGGAGGTGGAGCGGGCTGCTGGGGTGGTTCATGGTGGCTTTTACTCCAGCCTTTGCAAGAGCAGTGTTTGCAGGCGATGCTCCGGGAACAGCTCGTGCCCCCTCCACGCCATGGGCACAATGGGCACAGGGAGGCTTCTCGGTCCCATTGCAGGTCCCAAACAATGTCCCTTGAACTAATTAATCCTCCACCTGTCTCCCCTCTGAGTAAAATAGTATTTTATGTGATGTGGCATCTGAGGCCCATTACAGGGAACAGGACTGGCATATTCCTGCTCTCATGTTTTCAGTACAAATTTGCTGCTGACCTGATAATGTTATTATCTGGATAAAGGTGCTTTAGCTTTTCTGTACTGGAGCGAGATGTTTTCTCACACTAGTCCTTTCCAGACTCTAGTGCCTGGGAGGATCAGAAGGAAAAAAAGGGGAGAAAACAATTTAAGCATACATTTTTTTTTTATGATGTTTAGGGGCCATGGCCCTCTTGTTCCTATATGCCACCAGGAGTAAGAGCATTTGTATCCATTTACTCAGGTGTCTTGTCTTGTCATGCTGGAGGTCCTTGGGTAATGCTTCCAATTTCAGGATGGGGAAATGAAATGAAATGAAGAGGGTGTAGAGGTGCATGCGGCCAGGAGAGGGTGCTGGGAGCCAGGTACCATCCCCGGGGATGGGCACCCCGATTGACATGGGCAACTCGCTGTAAATATGGGCCAGTCATTACATGTCAGTTCTGCGTGTATGAATGTTGATGATAACAGTGCTATTCAGTTCTTTCAGGAGAATTGTCTGCTGTTTAATTGAGCAATGTTTGTACAACATCTAGGAAAGGCTCTGTTGTAAGCATATGGCGGGCGGCTCGGAGCGCATTGGTGGGGAAGCTGCTGTTTATTTCGTACAGCAGTAGCTGATGCCGTGCTGTGCTTCGCCTGCGCACGTCTCCAGATGAGCTATGGAAGAAGGGAGGTAGCACTGTCAGCACATCTGTTTTTCAGAAAAATCATAGGATTTACCCAGCCCCAGAGAGCCCCTGAGGGCCACCCCAGGAAGGCGGCTTCTGGCTCTTGCCATCTCAACCCCTGGGTCATTTGTCTGTGTAAGGAGCAGTGACATTTTGTGGTATCAGGATGGCCAAGGGAACTACCTGGGCATTGAGATAATGGACACTCCAGAACAGATTACTCAGAGAGTTTACAGCTTTGCTCTCCTCGTGTTGGTGGGTTTTATGCTCCAGTTTCAGGTCTTATTTGGACCGACCTGGCTGACCCACCAGCACAGCTCTGGCTCTGGGTGATGTAGGGTAGACCAGAAGCGGGGTAGCCCAGGAACTCCAGCCTGGGAGAGACGTTAGGAATGTACCTGAGGGCTTGGAGGATCATTAATGTGGTATTAGACATGAGTCACCAAACACCTTTCCCTAATGAGCTTCAAAACTGGAGCGCCATCTGGCCTCACCTTCAGCGCCTCGATTATAGAGGAACATCCTTCAGCTGCGTGTTGAGGGTGCAGCGGGGAGGCTGCCTTGTGTAACTGCTTAAACCTCCCCTGGCGCGGGGACGGCACGGTCCTGGGGGTCTGCTGCTTGGGGAGGGCAACTGCAGGAGCAGGAGCATCAGTACCCGCTGGGAGAAATCTGGCGGCTCGGTGGCAGCCAGGAAAGCACTTAGAGACAGGCCAAGGTTGAAATGCCTGTACCTGTGGGGCAGCAAAGCCAGTGGGAAGCAGGAGGGGGAAAAGTGCTGAATAAGGAGATTTTCTTGCAATGAAATTACACCTTTAAAATCCCATGTGACGGAAATGTTAGTTTCAGGAGCAAACGACCGACTGCTCTGATTTTACAGGGAAACAAGAGATTCATACAGTATTAGACATTATTTCTTTTCAAAACACTGCTGGAAAATTTTCCATTTTTATTCTGAAGTGAAAATACATTTTTAAAACATGCCTTCCCCCCTGCTGTCCGGCCACTGCAAGACGTTCGGTATTAGCAAAGCTGATGGCTGCTAAATGGCCTTCTTTCCAACAGTAATGAGCCGCATTTAATAATGAATTAAACATCATTAACCAGGGAAGTTTTTGGTGAATGCTTCTTTAATATCATTGTGCAGCAATTATCACTGGAGTGAATAGCTCAGCTCCGTCCAGCTGCACCATTTGTCATTATTTGGAGGAGCAGTAAAATCACTCTGGTCCAGGAGGGCTAATAACATTAAGTGACACCGAGTAAAGTTTAACAAGTGTTTCTGTTCATCATGCAGACCAGAATAACTAAGATGCCCAGTCCTGCTCCACCTTCCCTCTCTATCTGGGTGACCCAGCTAGCCTGGCTATGTTTCTGCAATCAATGAAAGCCCCTCTCAGTATGACCTCATTCACAGGCACATGAAGTTTCTTTATTAAAAATTGATACACACAATTAAACGATGATAAAAGATGATAATGGGAGTAATGAAGCTATTTGGTGTTTGCAGTCTTTATTATACAGTGCCAGTCCATAGTAATGAGACCTTCCAGACTCATTTATCGTGCCTAGTTATATGGTCACATTCGTGAAAACACGCTTGGTACTTTTCCAAAAAAAATTCCCCTTAAAATAATGGACTCTGAAAAAAGAGTAATCAAAATAACTACTTACGAGTATTTTTTTGGCATTTCCTTACTGCCATGGCTGAGTGACATATTTTTTAGCAAATCATGTAGTTGCCAAAATATTCCTTTTCAGGAGGAGAGGGGTCATTGCACAGCTTGCAGCCGTGGGGAATAGTTCGGTGTCATTGCTGTGGGACGAGTACAACCACAGAGTGATAACACATATTTTAAACAGCAGCAGCTTCTTGGTTTTGTACCTTTTGTGTAACATTTAACAGGGATCACACTGCAACAAACAGCTCCAATCGTAAAGTAGCTATAGCAACAATATTGCATAGTAAACAGACGTAGGCACCAAAATATTTATGGACGTAAATGAAAGCACGTGATTTAATTAAGTTTTAGACATGCCAGACAACTGCAGCTCCAGGTTGGACACGGCCATGAGCGAACTGTGTATGTAGAACATCACCAGAGGGCCAAATCATTGCATGAATCACCTGCCAGAGTTTTGCTGGTCCCCAGGCGGGAAGGTGACGTGTTGCTAACCCCATTCAAGGGACCTGTTGGGAGCTGGGTGCTGTGGGGGACCAGGCGGTCTTCCCCAGGGCAGCGGGGGTCCTCTGTTCCAAGGCTGTGCCGAGTGCTCAGTTTAGTGCAAACATTTCCAGGACTGATTGAACTGTTGCTCCAGAGTGTTCCCAGTTGCAGCGCAGTTAAAGCTCAGGAGCAATGTCTCCATCTCTCCCCCGTGTGCCCATCGGCACGTTCAGCAGCAGCACAGTCTCCACGGCGCAGGGTACCAGCCTGGGCAGAGGGTCACAAGCGCGTTACTCACCGCCTTGGCTCCACCAGCCCCAAAATGCTCCTGCCAAGGCTGCAATTGCTGAGCCACTTGGGGCTCTGCGAAAACACCCATTTACTCCCCGCTGGTATCGGTCGTGAGCACAGGCTGATCAGCTCCTTCTCCTTCCTGTTCGATGATCAAAATATTTACGGCTCAGTGAGTGGGGCTGGCAGCAGCCCCAAAACTTTGCTCTTGATAGTAAATGTCACATTTAATATTGATGATGTGGGCTACTCAGGTCACAGTTGGATGAGTTATTAACCATTGGGAATGACATCTATTATAGGAAACTCCTAAAGTGTGAGCTGCCTTATAAGTGCACATAGATTCTTTTTTGTAAAAAATATAGAAATCTAAGCCATTTACTAAAAATATATGGATGCTGTCCATTGTTATATGGCAAGGAGAACCTATCTGCTGTCTGGGCTGGTTTATTATTCACCTTAGCAGTGCATAAAACTATGCTCTGCAGGGAAACAGAGCAGTTATTTCATCACCCTCCACAAGCAGCGCACAGAGCAGCACCGAGCGTGTCACCAGAGAGGGGTCACTTGCCGCTGCCAGACCCCACCAGCTCTGCTCCCGTGTGTGCGGCTCCCACTTCTCCATTTGGTGAGACGGAGGATGCCGGAGGCTGACGCCCCTCTGCCACAAAAGCAGTAGTGCTCTTGGATTTTCTTTTGATTGTGTAGTGAAATTAAAATAAGTGACTTTGCGGGGATTCGGGACAGCACTAATAAACTATGAATGAGTTGGGCTCTGCATTTTCATGCCACTAAGAAATATTAGGGTAAGCAGCATAGTGAATTTGTGGTTAGTGTTCTGCTGGGTCCTACCATGAAGGAGACTCTGTACACTACCAATACTATGGGAGACAAGAAGTGAATATAAATTACACAGAATGTCAACATTTGTAGCTTGATATAAAAGGGTTTCTTATTATTGGGAGATAAATACTCTTCTCAGGTGTTTTAGTGCAAGTGCTGAGTATTCATAGAAACTCAGTAATTTGGTCAAGCCATACAATCAACTTCATCAGCTGTTGTGTTGATCAAGTCAGTGAATTTTATACGAATACTCCACATCCCACTGCGTGATGCTCGTGTTACCGAGATGAGCAGTCACTCTGGGATGGAGCGCAGAAAAATGGTTGCTTATGGATCCCCTGAATCCATTTTAGGTACTGGTTTTCCAAGGCGCTCAAAACCAGCCAGGAAGGCTCTGTAGGGAGCTGTGTTGCTCAGAGTGGGGAGGAGTGGTGCACGTGGGGAATGGCAGCTTCAGTAGAAAAGGGATAGAAAATGTGGACAGACCCAAACTCCTGTATTTGATGGGGTTTTGCAGCACCCTCAGCCAGCTAGCAAGGTTCCAAGGCAAATACATCTATTGTGCATTATAGCTAGGTTGAAAAAAACCTAAAGGGAGTACAATGTTGTCTTATTCTCCCTCTTTGGCTTCCAAAATAGCAGTATGGATTTTCAGGCAGGCAGAGCTCATTTTGCTCCACTTTACATTGCTGCTCTGGTAAACAAAAAGGCAAATCCACAGCAGAGGTGACCAAAGCTGGTCCAAACGCACCCCCCATGGGACCTGCAGACTCCTGGCAGCTCCTCCTGCTTTGCACCATTGATACAACTGTGGTTTATACCTATCTCAGATAAAAGAATTAGTAATTATTTGTACTCTTTACTTCCATGTCTCTTAGCACATCACAGACTTGCCACGTGCCAAAGTCTGCCCTGACTCATACCTTCACCTAAGCCAAGAAAAGCCAGCCTTTTTGAGCAGTAGCTATTATCCTCCTTTTACAGATGAGGAAACTGTGCACAAAGAGAATAAATTATTTACCCAAGGTCACAGAACAAATCCAAAATGCCACAATTAGGAAAAGGACCCATATTGTCTAATTCCCCTTCCTGTGCTTTAACAGCAAGTGTCATTTTTCCTTCTCGCTGTGACCTACTCTCCCGTGGGCACTCCATCATCCATCCCCCCTCCCCTCCTGATCCCTTTCTCATTTGGTACCGATCCTACTTCTTCATTTCTGACTCAGCGGTGTCACAGTACACACCGAACGAGCCGGTCTCAATGTAGCATCATGTCTGGCAAAGTAAGATTTGCATTTGACACTTTATAAGTCCAAATGCAAATTACACGCTTGTGTCCAGGCACCGATTTATACTAATTTGTGCTCTATTTTGCTTTGGTAAGACCCACCTGAGAGACTACGGCTTTTTATAACCTTTAATAATGACTGGGTTTTAAAAGCTTGTTCTGTAAAGTAGTGGAACTGATTGTTTCATCAACCTAAATTGTGGCTGAGATAAGTTTGGTCTATGGACACGCTAAAGTCTTTCAATCTCGTGCACTCCCGGTCCCCCGGTCAATGTGGGGATAACTCCGATTATCCTGACAGCCTTGCGAAGGGGCCTTTTGCCTTTAATCAAGTTTGAAAGTGTCCAGAGCAGGTACTGCATCAACATCATCAGCAGTATCTGAGTTCATTTTAACTCCTTGGTGCGTTAATTGGATGAGGCTTGTCACAGGGCAAAATGTGTGGTACGTTGCCAGAACTTGCAGTATCGCATTCCCTTGAAGCGTTATCCATCAAGAAAGAAAGTACATTAACAAACCACGAAAAACTCTCTAGCATTTTTTACAGAAGCAAATCAGAAGTGAATTTAATGTATAAGAAAGGGAACACCCAAATTACAACCTGGATATCTTGGAGGTCTTATGAGAACCATCCCCCAACAGATAAAGGAGCAACCACCAAGCTTAGCAGTTAATTTCCTGTAGAGGAAAACAAATGTGGATAAAAATATCAGAAAGAGTGACTGTAAGGGGCAATCAGCATGAACCAGGTATGCTGTGAGATCTTCTGGAAAGTCCCTGTCCAGGTTCAGCCCAAGGGCAAGGGGCTGTGTTTCCAACGTCACAGTTAATACCTTTCTCTCAGCAATTAAAAAAATGACTAAAATAATGTTTTAAAAGTGCACTTTCTACCTATCTTTGCATCTTGCTTTCAGTGAGAGGAGCTTCTTGACCTCTTACGCTCCAAGGCACAGCACAGTGGGGGATTTTCCTTTAGCAAACACAACGGAGCGTGCAAGGCACGCTAAACCTCCCGGGAGGGTGCCAAAGTGCCTGGCTGCCATTCCTTGGGCTTCTGAGAGCCATCTCGAGATATGTTGGGAATGACAATGACATCCTGAGAGCTGCCAAAAAATCAGAAGGAACAGCTGGTAAAAATGCTCAAACCTCCCAGCGCCCTTAATATACCGTAAACAAATCTGCTTCGTTTAAACCGCACACAAGGTGGTTAGGAGACTCGCTCCTAGATTTATGAGCTTTAATCGTTGTTATTGCCATTCCCACACATAAGAAATGTAAAGCACTTTAGAAACAAAGACCGCTATGAAGGAAATACTTTAAGTCTTCTCAGGTTGTTGCTGATGTTTCAAAAAGACCTAGAGCTTTTCTGGAAGGCCTGTAAAGAAAAATGTGTCACAAAATGTTTTTTTTTCTGTTTCTGGCCAGTCAGAGCAGCAAGACGGTGTTGTCATACACCATAGCTGCTGCTCTAATGGAGGAATGAAATACTCACACCTTTTGGCTGGGGTTTTTATTAGGGTTTCAGGTGCCTACCTTCTGCCATCCGCTCCATTTAAGTAATGATGACCAAAGCCCAGCTCATTTCTGAAAGACTCACAGCTTGCTGGGAATATTTAATTGCCTGGAAACAGAACTGAAGGATCCTGCAGCAAGTCCCTCGCTCCCGGGGAAGACCCTGAGGGCAGGATTGATGCCGTCATTTACAGGATTAAAATCCCAGTGTGTCCCGGTGCAGAGGTGGCTGAATTCCAGTGGGGAGAAAGCCGTTCAAAGCCAAGGACACATGGCCTTGACAGCAGGACAGAAACTGTCTGGCTTAAAGTTGCTGTGAAATCATCATGAGTTATTATTATGGGATCCTGACATCTCGCAGCGAGGCAGCACTAAATAATTTTGCACTGCTGTTTTTTCTAAGTTCGTAAGCACCTATTGCAGGAGCGCCAGGGACAAGGGGGTCTCAGAGAAGGTCTAGCCCTTGGCTGGTGGCTTTGCTTGGGCATTGCAGCTCGGTGTGGAAGTGTGTGTGTGCGGATGGGTTAGGGGAGAGCTTTACTGCAGACGGGGTAACGTTTGCTTCTGTACCTGTGAAAGACCATTGCACACACTCTCGTGATCATTATCTTCATGCAAATTTGAACCTGTGTCCAAGGCATTAAGGTTAGCAGCAGAAACCTCTTCTATCTGCATCCTTGTCCCTCTCCCCCTCACATTTCCATTCCCTAGTGCCTTAAGTGGTCACTTACAAGACCCTAGTTACACAGACTTTTTCTGAAGAGCCACCCTGCTCCTTGCAGCCTCCCATGCCCCAGGACTAAGGCTCAGCAGTGCTGTTAGATTGTTTCCCTCACTGCAAGGCTTGCTCCAGCCCGGCAGAGCAGGGATTAGAGCTTTGGACTGTCTCCTCTAGTCCCAAATACGTGCTCCAGCCCTCAGGGTACAGCAACGCTTTCTCTTTCTCCATTTTTTCCTATGGGAAAGGACTGCCCCGGTGTAGGTGTCCATCTCCTGAAAGCTCCCGTCTGCCTTTTACGGTGATGTTTAGCTCTGCCCCAGCCCAGGATTTCTTTTGCTCCTTTAGGCTGGTCTCTAGTCAGGTCTGTGATCCCATTTCTCAGGCATTTAACTCTTTGCCTATATAATGCAGGAGATGTACAGCCTGGCGCTGAGGTTTCTGCGAGGGCAGCTGTGTAGGAGACTGCTGAGCTCAGGGTCCCTGCAGGGGGTTTGGTCGGATTTGGGAGCTGTTGACTTCAACAAGAGGAAGGGGCCAAGGCAGGCGTTAGAGCCCGACTACCTTTTCAGAGCTGGCCCTCCGCCGCTTCACTGCACCTCTTTAATTCAAGTGGTGACTCACAACCTGGAACTATTAGGTAGATGGCATATGCAGTTAGTGAGTGGTATTTTTCAGTGCTCATTTTACTTATTATATTATATTTTGATTTATAATTATATATACAGTACATTCCTTTCCTGGGCTCCAGGCATCCTTGCCAAAATTAAAAAGTACAGTTAGCAAAACTCAAGCCAGCGGATGCTCAGAGCTCTCGGTCAAAAATAACCTCTTTTTTCCAGCAGTTCTTCATGTATTTTCTGTTCTCCCTGCACTTCCCCTCAGGATGAGGAGAGCAGCCCCGAGACCAACCTCTTGGCCCCACAACAGCAATGCAGAGAGCAACAAAACAGTTCCAACTCATTCCTCAAACTAGGAGCAGCATTTGCTGGTATTCCCAAGTCTTCCAAATTCATTTACTTTGTACTCCTGGGAGATTTTAATGCTGGGAGAAGTGTCTGTGCAATCACGAGGTGGGATTTGCAAGTGTCTGGGAGAGGGGACGCAGTGAAGCATCACCTCTCAGTCTCTGGAAGCTTTTCTTGTTCAAAGAAATTCAGTTTTCTGTGAAGAGGATTGGGGAGACCAGGGTGGGATTTCTGGAAAGATGAGGAGGAGCAAGTCATATACAAGGCGTCTTAAACTGATGTATCTGTTTAAAAAACACAAGCTATACTAACTCCAGAATCACTGCTCTCTCCTTTCCCGGGGCAATGGCTGGGCTCAGTGCTACCGTAAGAGATGAAGGCGGTAACTCAAAAGCTGTCTTTATAGTCATCTGTAAAAGAGTCAGCTCAAAGGGCTTTGCTGGCAATGGCTGTGCAGCCAACACCAACAAATCATCCCCTAAAAAGTCCTCTGTGAGATTTTTAGACAAGGTGAGGTAATATTTACAGATTTGCCTCTACAAAGTATGACTGACAGCTGGCAGGACGGCGTCCAAAGAGACGGTCGGAGGGTTGTTAAACCTGCCAGCAAAAAAAAAAGCACAATTTCATAATTATTTCAGGCTTCCCTTGGAGATCAAAGAGCAAAGCTGACACAGGCCTGGTAGGGAATTGTCTAGATTTAGTGCAAGGGAAGAAGAGGCTAATGCTGCGATTACTGCTGGAAATGACCGATGGGGGAACACCTATGGAGCCAGCAGCTGATTAAGGGAAAAAATACCTTGCCTTTTCCTATTACTGAAGTAAAAGGAGACACAGGCTGGCCCGGACAGCAGGGTTTCATGGCAGTGCTACGGCAGGGATGAGTGTGGAGCTCTAGCACGAACCCAGCAGGTCTGTCACAGTGCAGCGTCACACATCTGGGTATAAGGCTGATGAGTTTGATGGGGGAGATGCTAAGTTGAGTGAAACTTGAAAATTTCATTGAAATTCCTACATTCCCCTGAAGGCTGCTTGTTAAAATGTAACTTTTCATCAGCAAATACAGTAAGAAACGCTGGTACGCCCTGGGTGTCATCCCAGGAGCTGCATCTCTAGACATGTTCATGATCGTGTCTTGTCCCTTTGGGGAGGATATCAAACCACCCAAAGGCAGAGGAGGTCCAAGCAGGGAATGGGCCAGATTTCCTTAAGGCATAGGTGGCAGAGTGGGGAGGTGCAGGAAATACTTTTCTTGTCTGAAATAATTTTTAATACTTTGAAAATTTTCCCTCCCCAAATTGTGCAACCGTTTTCCCCCTCCAAATCCTACATTTTGGGTCTGAGTATTCAAGATACTTTATTTCAGACCAGGAGATTTGAAAAAAGGCCTTAAGTTATTTAAAATCAATTATCCAAGCAAAGGAAAGAAGACATTTTGAGCTCAAAACGTTGCTTTCATTAGATGTTGGAAGGGAATATTTTGAACATGCAAAGATATGCATATATTACTTTAACAGACCATAGGAACCCAGTGCTTGTTCACAGAATGTTTCTGTTTTGATAAATGATTTTATTGTCGTAAATGTTGCTGTAATATTTTTGACCTGGTCAAGTTCAGAGCAATCACGCTGATTGATGAGGCAGAAGGAACTGAGTTTTGTACGGCGGGGAAGGATAGTAGGAATGGAAGTCTCAAAACTTAGACCGGAGCTGAGGTCGATCTGAAAATACACTGTCGTGTAACTGGGTGAAAAATCACCCACACAGGTTTAAGGGCATAATGTATTCTCAAGGTTAATCACTCTTGATTGTATGCAAATAGCCGTTCCCCTCTATCGTGTGTCTTGGTGCTCGGAGCCTCTAGGGACAAATTCCTGCCACTGGATGTGCACATCGGGCCCTTCTGGATCCAGGTTTGGGGAATGTCTGAGCAGGGATGAGATGGTGGAGCAGGCACCACCTGGTTGGGGCTGGGCGGTTTCCCAAGCGAAATGCAGAGTGCGCTGTGCTGGCCTTGTACTGACGGGCAAACACTGCTCCTAAAAACACAATCACACGTTGGGGCAAGTAGTGGGGGAGATCTAACTGCTTCTGCCCCTTCTCTGCTCATCCTCAATGTAAGTAGACCAGTATAATCCCAAGGACTGGCAGCACTTCACCATGTTAAATGCACTTAGAGAAAGCCACCATCTTTCACTCATTTTTGTAGTCTGGGAATATTTATACTGAAGCTGGATGCTGGAGGAAGAAGGCCAGTGCATGGGCCAGACAACACCCATCAAAGCTGAGTGCCGTAAGGCTTGTCCCTCTTATTCTAAAGTCTGTGCTTTGGCCACAATTCCTCTTCTCACCAGTATACTGCTGGTTACCGGGAGGTCAGACTTGCCATGGGTCCAGGTCCTGTGCTTGGTCCTGGGGAAAGTTTTGCTTTCTCTGGGACAGATTTAGACTCTCGTTTAATAAGTACAATTTTAGCTGCAGTTTTGGTGTGTTGATGAAGCTTACAGATGGCTACCCATGTTTCCTGAAGGCAAAGAGAAACTCAGCAGCGGGTAGTATCAAAATCCAACAGAGAACAACACCTCTGGCTCCGGCACCACCTGGTTCCGGGAGATCTGCTTTTACCAGCCCACTTAAAAAAACAAAAGTTGCCTTTGTTGTGATATAACGGCTTAAGAATTTATCCATATAACAACTAATACAGGAATATAAGAGGATTATAATAATTTCTCTGGCCCATGTGGGAGTATGTCTTTTCTGCTTTGGTTAGTTCACTGTTAGCTGGCCTTCAGCAGGGAAGTGATTGCATTCCCAGTGCAGGTTGCTGGAACAGATGGGGATCTGTCTCATTCACGCAGTGAAATGAGAAGCCATCCAGCTACGAGGGTTAAGGGAATCCAGGGAGATATTTCTTGCATTGTTGCACCGCTCTGGTAGCTCCCAAGCCCTTTCCATCCCTTGCCTGAACCCAAGGCAAAGGCAGCTCCATTGGGCACCAGCAGAGCCTGACCCAAGCTCCTCGCCTGTCTGGAATGTCTGTGCCCTGCAGACACACTCAAAGTTTGCTCTGCTTTTTTATGCTGTTTTAAAACAAGTTTTAGGCACCCAGGGAGTTAACAATGTTGTTGCTGAGAAAAGTTGTTTTGTGAAACTGTTTGCCAGTTTTCTTTGTTCAAGGGGTTTTTTTGAGCAGACTGGAAGAATAAGTTGATACGATTTCTACTCATAAGAAAAAGCATTTCTAAGAATTCTGCTGATAAAAAGCACCCGGCCAGCAGTTACTTAAATACCACCTTGCTGAGATTTCTATTAATCAGAAATTTGTATTACCTCCGTTCCTATGTAAACAAATGCTTGTACAAGCATTGCTCGTAAGCAGAGCCTCGGCTTTGTTTACTGGACAGTTGGCTCGTGGTCACGGGGGAATTTTGGAAAGGGGTTAGAACGCAGCAGGGACACAGCATCTCCTCAGGATGGTAGTGGCTACCTATCAGGAATGAAACCACCAGGAGATGCACCAGCTGACAGTTTCTCACAGCAGTAGGCTCTAAGGTGGAGACAAAGCCCTGGATCTTGAGTCCATTCACAGAGAGGTGGTTGAGCGCCTGCGTGTCGGAGAGCTTCTGGCTGCAGCCATCAGTGGAGAGAGGTGTAACTGACCCTGCGCTTCATGGCATCTTCTGGACTTTGGCTAAAAATAATAATAATGTTGTTGTCCCCAGATGCCAGTCTGGCTGCACTCACACCAGTCCCCTTCCGAACACCGACCCCACAGCCTACCTCCCTCCACCCCACGCAGGACCTGCAGGTCTCAGGTACACACTGACCACCCTGGGAACCGCAGGGACCTACGGAAAGAGGCACTACTTCATATGGTTGAAGCTTCCATAATTACTGATCTGGAAAGTTAATTAATTCCTTAATTATATTGAAACAGTGATCAGAGCTTTTAGAAATTAACCTCTTCTACCTGATGCCTCAAACCCAGCCCTGGCCCTGGCAGAGCCCTGCTGAAGCATAGTGAGATGCTAAGGGAGGACCCGAGCTCACAGGGCAGGACATCAGTGGTGGAGGGTGCCTTGGGGGCTGCAGGGCAGTTTCCCCCTTCCCCACTACGGGCACACACCACAGCAGGAGCTGGGAATAGCAGGGCCTGTGTTGCTTAGCCTTGATGTGACAGCAGCACCATGTGGGGAAGTTTGCAGCAACCAGAGCCGTGGACCAGCCATCAAGAAAAGTTTCATCTTGAACCTTGATGAAGACCTGCCAGGTCCACATCTTGAAGCAACAGAGATCTCCACCCAGAATACATGAAGTTAGCTTAGGAAACATGAGAGTTTCCTTTGTAACAATCAGTATCGACCTCTATCCCTGTTGCTTAGCCATAAGGACACACGCATTCCGTCTGTTTGCATCCAGCAGCCAGAATGGTGCTGATGGGACTCGCCTGGAGCAGGGACCTTTGGAAAATCAGGGTCCTTCCATCCTGTTACCTCAACAACACTTAGTCTGGTTTTGGGCAGCACAGAAAACCAGTGGACGTTGCTAGGCTGTGTTGCTGGCCAAGTCTTTTGCTGGCCCATGTGAAGGGACAAGCTGCTGTCCTCACCCAGCACTGACCAGACCATTCACTGGGCATTTGCCCCCCTTGGCCCTGTGCTTGCCACAGGCTCCGCCTGGCCTCTTGGTCCTGAAGAACCAGCCTTCCTTCATCTAGTTTTTTTGCTGCTAGTGTCAAAATGAATAAACCATATTCCTTTTAAGCTACCTACAACTTTTGACAGCTACAGTGATGTAAATAAAGCAGCTAACGCAGATGCTAATATTAATTCACATGACCCAGTTGTGCTTCACTAATAGTATCTGGGTTACCAGGCAGGCGAGACAAGAACACAAAATATTTAGCCTGTCTCAGTCTGTTACACAAAAAAAGGAAGAATTTGGAGATATTAATTTCTAAAGCTAAACCTCAGAGGTGCCCTCCATTAGGAAAAGGCACGAGGAAGGTCTGAAAAGGTCACTGGAATCCGTGTTTAGCGATGGTTAGCAGTGAAGCCACGCTGACCACGCACAGGGTGATACCAGCACCTCTTGCTATACTGTGAGTGAGCTGTGACATCCTTGGGTCAGGTCAGGGATGTGCTGTTTGCAGGATTGGGAGTTCTGTTATCGTTTTTAAAGCAATATTTAAGATATCAGGTAGCAATACAGCCCTTTCTGGCTGCAGCTTGTACGCTCTTGCTCTTCCCTTTGGTTTCTGCCCAGGAGCTTCATTGACATTCAGCTTTTTCTGGAGCAATTCAAAGACTGTCAAGTGTGAATAGTGTGAAAAAGTGTTAGGGGAGAAACATGAATGTTGTCATCCAGCCTTATGCAGCTGAAACAAAATGTCTAGGCCATCCAAATCTGCCTTGACACCCATGGTGCAGCCTGACACAGCTGTTGAGCTCTCCTGTCTGGGTGGGTGCTCCGAAGGTTCACACTGATGTTCAGCAAAAACGCTCCATAGAGGCACCGGGACTGCTGCAACCCAGGTGTTTTTCGCCAGCTGTAGGTATAATATTGCTTCTTCAGAGACTTGCAAAGCCCCTCCAGAAAGGCCAGGCTCAGGGCCTGGCTGATCGGCACCGTTTTTATTTGTCCTCACAGCTGTGCAATGAAAATACAGAAGTGCACGAGCAACTGATCTTCAGCCTCAGCACAGGTATTTGCAACAGCAGAGTTATTGCCGTACGTACAGGGTTGTGGATTTGGGTTCTTGGTGATAAAGAATTAGTAGGACAACTCTTCCTACAAAGAACTTCCCTTGAATTTACTGAGAACAAGCTGAATGAAGACAGGGAAGCAGCCTTCGGTGTGTGTATGGTACAGATGTGCTGTTTGTGGGTTTTGTGATAACACGACCGTGCGGCTGCAGAGAGGCAGAATTGTGCTGCTCACAGCAGGCTTGGGGGCTTAATTAAGCTTCTAGTGTTCTGTAAAGTTCGTTTCGCTGTTCGGTGGAGGACAGTTTAAGATAAACATAATAGGATTACCACTGCTATATACAGCCACGTAAGCCAGGAAGTCCTCATAATGGGCCTTTACCCAGTAGGAAAATCTTTTCAGAGGATGCTTTTTATAAACTGCACAGTTACGCACGCAATGAATGTTTTGGGGAAAGGTATCCTTCCTTACGTAGGTTTGCCAGACCAGCCCAGGTAACCACTTTGGAACAACGCATGTTTCGCCTGAGGCGTGCCACTGAGAGTGCGAGTCATGTATTTGCTGTCCCGTGGAACGGTCTTTCCTTGTAAGCGCTTCCCCTGACACTAATCCTGGGACTAAAGCCCAGGTGCCTTCAGCCAGGTGAGCCCCGGCGAAGCTGGCCTGCCCGGGCTCACACGGCACCGCTGAGCGCAGCTGCCCAACGGACGTCTGCCTTCCTGCCGGAATTACGAGATCCAGCAAGTCACAAGGCGAGAGCCAGGTTGCGTTCGTGTGTGAATGGCTAATTCATCAGCATGTCTTACTAGGAGCAGAGACGAGACTCCTGGGCTACTGCCTACAAGAGCCAGAGCCCTGCTGGTCCTTCGGGAGTGGAGCCAGGCTGAGTCTGACGCTTTGTCGCTAATCGGGAAGAGCTGCAAACCCTGGTAGTTATCCCGGAGGAGCGAGCTGTGCTGAAAACAAGACAGATTTTTTAGAAGCCCCCAGTCCTGACCTCTCACTCAGGCTGTCCCAATTGCTCTTAAAAGAACTGCCACTCGGGAAACCCCCCTGCTCGTCCACGCAGGCTCGGCTCGGCAACCCCAGTGGGCTCTGCACACCAAGAGCCTCCCGTGGCTCTGCAGCCCCATGTCATGGTCCAGCCGCCCATCCCGCTCAGGAGCTGCCGTGCCCGTGGAGCTGATGCGCGCAGGGGGGCTCTTCCCCTGCACCGAAACTCCCCGGCAGCCCCAGACTGAAGGAGATGTGCCATTGGCTCTAATCACTACAGCATTTCAATGCTGCCTTTTTTAATGTATTTTTTTTTAAATGCAGAGTTGATCAGTGTTTCGATGAGTTATTAGAGGAGGTGGCAGTTGACAGAGGGGTCAGGAACACCGTGATTGCCAGGGGACATCAGCGGCAGGGCAGGGAGCAGGGCTCTGGGGCAGGTCTGTGGCGTGGGAGCACTGCAGGAACACAGCCCGGCTCCGGCCACGGTGCGGGGACATCCCGTGGGCACTGACCTGAGGGGCACAATGCTGAGCGCACGGAGAAACGCCAGCTGGTTTAGGGGCAGCAGGTATTTCTCTGACTCCCCTGGGTCTGGAGAGCAGCACCCCTCTGCGATACTTTCACATGGCCCGGAGAAGCAGAGGCAGAGCTCAGCTGCGAGCAAATAATCCCGCTAATGCTGTTCCCAACAAGGCCGATTCAGGCTGGTTTCCTTATCTTTGCCTTTTCTGCACAGCAGCAGGTAATTCATAGATAAAACAATCAGTCCTTATACACACACACAGACGCTTAGGAGCTATTCTTAATCTTTCCAAATCCCTTAATATACCTTAGGTATACAGTTTGGAACTTGTAGATTTAGCATGATAGATTGATTTCATGCACTATCTCAATGGAAAATGACATTAATAACTAAATTCTTATTTTTTTTTAGCCCTGGCTAAGCTACTGCAGAGCACTGAACTGTGATAAATCTGTCCAGGGCAGAGAAGCGATGCAGTCAGACCAGGTTCTCTGATCGTGTCTGGTGTTGTTGCCTGGATATAAATACATAAAGCCCAAATTGTGGTGCAGCCATAGGAGAATTTGGCCAAATAGCTGCAGTTCAAGCACACATTATAACCAATCAGCTGGAATGATTGTATTTATTTTTCACAACTCCCCCAAAATGGAGAAAATGGATAAGAATTGAGTGGGTCATGCAGATTGACAGGGGAAGCTGCTATGACAGTTTGAAACAGATGACTCGGGTTTTTTGCTTCATGGTTTTCTGCACATACCACCGGGAATTTCCAAGAGGTTTCTCCAGTAAGAGCAGGCAGGCAAAAATACAGACTTTCCCCATTAGCCATCCCATCGTGAAACTGGGCACACGTGCTTGTGTCCCTGCGTTGTCCTCTCCTCCCCACCACCCGTGCTCTCACCTCGAGCAGCTGGTGTTTTTAAGCAGCGTGTACAGTGCTTGCACGTGGAGCACACCATATGTTTGGCAGCCCCAGGAGCTGTGTCACTTGGCTCTCTCGCTGAACGGTGCCCGGCCTGGCTCAGGAAGCAGCTGTCTCATCCCAGCCTCGGGACCGGCGTGGAACCACCGTGCCCGTAGGCATCGCCGGGCGCTCCCTTATTCATGCCACCCGAACTCCACCGTGGTGGGAATGGGGAGCTTGTCTGCACACAGATGTCACCCCGTGGCTGCCGGAGGTGTGAATTAGGGGCACCTTTTGCTTTGCACGGATGGCACAGGGAGACTCTCAGCTTGCGGAGCAGCTGAGTTGGCTGTTGGAGATACCTTGCAAGTAGCAGCCAGGAGGAGCAATGCAGACTGGCTCCTGTGCACCAAGCCTGCTGCTTCGGTGATGGCACCCGCACTCTCCCCAACAGAGATGTCTAACAAATTGCCTGGGCTGCCCCTTCCTTGTGGGTACAGCGATGTTGGCTTCTCTCGCAGACCCCTGGGAAACTTGTTGCATGAGTGCCCATGAGACAGCCTCACACCACAGGGTACGGGCATTTTGCATCTCCAGTTGCGATGTTGTGACAGTGCTACCAAGCATAGAGCCTTCTGTGCTGCTTGCCTTTGCCTTCAGAGGAAAAAACGTTTCCACTGCGTAAATCCAGCTATGGCCAACCCAGGCTATTGTTTTGCCTATGTTTTTATGTCCCTTTCAATATACATGTCAGCTCTGCCACATCCCGTCTGTTAGAAAACGCCTGGGTTTACACATTACCTCATTAGTCTGACTGTTATCCAGCATTTTTTCCATCCTACAGGCTCTTCACTCCTTTTACATCATTGTGATTAAATCATTTGCTTAGGCCATTAGCAACGAGGTTTAGTGTTTTTATACTCATGGCTCCACAGGAGCTGATGTGGGAGAGGGCTGAGGAGGGGGAACATGTTGACTTTTAAGTCACAAGCTGGGGATGTCAGAACAGAGCAGCACAAGGCACATATATTTTATGGTGCCGCTGTCGCAAAGCAACACAGCAGAGCGGTGGCTTTGTGTCAAGAAACACTGTGCAGAGCAGTTTCTGTGTTTATTTTTTGGAGCAGCCTGAACTAGGAAAAGAAAAAGCTCAGAAACCTTCCCCAGCAAGCAGACGCGCTTGGCTATTCTGAAGCCGTTTCCCTTGAAAACGCGGTTCAGGGCTCGCGACCCACACCGGCAGCACAGCTCCAAAGCAGGACGTGCACAAGGCACACAGGATTAACCGGTGACCTTAAAGCACAGGTTTTCCGAGGCTTGATTGTACTGCTGCAATATCGCCCACTGGGGCTGCCATAATTAAGGCTCTGTCAACTTCCAGCAGCCGCCTTTACATGCTGTGATTTCTGTGGGGGTATAATTTAACCCAAAGCTCTTGCTTGGCAGCACGTTATTTTACAGGGTTACTTAAAAATATGTTTCAGCCGTTTCAAATTACAGATTGGCCCAAAAAAAAATGCTTTCTCAAACTAGGGTCACCCTTTTAAATATAGGCATCAAAACGTGGCTGGTAAATTATCTGGGTACCTGTTGGGTGTGGGGTTTTCAGGGGGCAATTAAGAAGCGCTCAGAGGCAAGAGCCTGTAACAGCACCAGTCTTTACTATAACAGCAGGCAACTAATAAACTCTTAAAAGAAAGCGATGGAGAGGGAGGAGATCTGCCTGGCTCCCTGTTGGGCTATTACCAGGTGATCTTAAGAACAGCTCGTCGAAGCCAGGTCGGTTCATAGCCTGTGCTCGGGACGGTCACATCTGCTGCTGGGCTCTGTTTACACCAGGCACATCTGTGCCCAGAGAGCAGCGGTGCCCGGTGCGTGTGGAGGCAGGGGAAAGGCTCGCTGACACTGTGCACATACACGGAGTGACCCTTACGGAGGAATTTAACTTTGGCAGCATAACGAGGGTTGGGGTTTTTTTGGTGAAGTCCAGGTCTCGTGCTGCAGACCCTCTTGAAGGCAGGGATGGGGCAGACCAGGGCCAGCCGGGATGTGCACGCAGGCGCCCGCTCCTGTGCACCCCTTCCCCCTGGCCCCAGCGTCACATCCAGGCTCCGCAACCCGTTTGGCAGGATTTGGCCGCAGGACCGGAGCTCAGCTCAGGTGCTTAATGCGGGGCTGCACCCTGCGAGCCCATCAAACCCCTGTGCTGCGGGAGGGAAATCCCTGTGACATTGCACCTGACTGTAGCAGAAGGGACTCGTGCATTGAGCCACTGTGCCACCTGGAGTCCGTCCACTCGGTGCTCACACAGCCATTCCTCTGCCAAAAAAAGAACACTAATAGACTTATTTCCTTCAGAATAATAAAACAGAGAAACAGCAACAAAGCCAAGAACATTGAGATGGTGACAGCAAGAGTCTGGCTTAAATTCCCCAAAATAACTTCAGCTAGAGCCTGATTTCAAAGCAGCAGACACCGCGCTGCAAATGCAGGGAGTTGATGAATGTTATTTTTTTCTTCAATAGAATTTTCTTTAAAAATAATACTTGACATTTTCATTTGAGTAACTGTATAGTTCCCTCCAAATTTCCCATTTCTTCTACATTTTTCACGATCTTCACATAGAGGGAGATTGGCTGCAATTGCTGTCTGAAAACAGCAACTTTGGAGGGGGATACATGGTCCAACCTGGATTCCTCTGAGCATCTAAACCTGGAAGGAGAAGTCTTGGAAGAGATGAGTGAGCCCTGCAAAAGGCACTCCAAACCCCTCCTTCCAGGCTGCCTTTCACAGGGACTAAGCATGGTCCCACACTAGTCTCAAACTCATTTATTTGGGAATTATTTTTTGGTGCAGAGAGAGGAGGTTTTGCAAAAGACAGAACTGAGGCGTGGAGGTCCATTACATCACATACTACAGTCTTTGAAAATCCTCTGTTTAAGTGAGTTTTGCTCAGGTTGCAATGGTAGCATGCTCGGTGTATGAGCGATCCTGACCATCTCCCACCCACGGGAATGTGGCGGCGCAGGGAGGGGGATCCCGCATCCTGCACGGAGCAAACCCCCCCCGGCCTGGCCGTCAGACGCTGCTGCTGGCAGCGCGGGGAGACGCACCCGGCCTTTGCTGTCACTTTGACAAAACGACCCTGCTGCTATGTTGCTGTGTGTGTTAATAATATTTTAGCAATTTTCAAGAGTTGTTTTCTTCGAGAGGTTTGAAAGGTAAACTGTCAGCATTTCAGTGCTCCCCCATGGAGAGGTGAAATAACCCAGGAGCATGGCTTTGCCAGCTAATATTCTTCCTTTGTATCTTCATTATCTCTCCCTTTGGTAACTGGGGTCTTTGTTAGCTTAGGGATTTAACTGGATTTTGGAGCAAAATCTAGAGGTGTAGATGGGGCTGGATTTGATAAAGACATCTTTAAATATGAGCCATGCCTTCCCCTCCTGCCCTGCTGACAAAGTATTCACGATTTTTTATTTGGTTTCCAATAGTGTCATCTCTTACATGCAGCTTTAATACAGCCTGAGTAGCTCTTCACATTTCCAAGAGCAGGGTTTCAGCCAGAATGCCCCATTTTTGTCTGGTTTGGCATCCAACTTGCCCAAAGCCAGAATATAAATGGGAAGATGTCAAGCCTCCCTTCGTGGGGCTGGTGGCGAGAGCAGGGCAGCAGGGCACTCGGGTGGCAAGTGCAGGTCCCAGAGTTTGCATCCTTTTTGGTAACAAAAAGGCTTTGTCCCTCCACCCTGTATTGTATTTCGGCAAATAGGATGGAAGGAAAGACCCTTGGTGAAACAGTGCCCTACCAAAGCGAGGGATTTCTGGCACTGAGCTCAGGCGGGTCAGGAGCAGGATCCTGGAACTGCGTCTCTCCTCCAGACACGTCACTGTACATGGAGATAAATAGATGATGAGTGGGGACTCACCACATAAGCACTGCAAAACACACAGAAGCTGCTTGCATTATAGAAGCACGTGAAACAAAGCTACTTTTTCATTATTTTCATGTTTCCATTATATTGTCATTTTAAATTTGTGTTATTTTTATCAAAACTTTTCCTTTTGACCTCTTTAACCCTGAACTGTTGTTATTTTTTTGCCTTAAATTGCACGTTCAGTAAGTGAAGAGTTTCAAAATCTTCCCAGAAAAAGCTGATAAATGAGAACGATTCTGAAGAAGTCAGCCCTTCCTCAGAACACCATCTCACGCCGGCCGTCCCTGGCTGTGTCCCACGCGTGGACAGCCTCTCTCCTTGCTTTAGTTCCTGCTCGGTGTTTTTCCAGAGTTGGCACCTGTAACCTCTGGTCCTAAACTGGGGAGGCTGATGTCCACAGCGCGTGTATCTCACCTACGTCTTCCGTGGGGACGGGGACACGGTCAGCACAGGCCTGGCTTGTCTGGGGTTCCTGTTAACAGCTTCTGGCTGCGAGCCTGGGCTGGCACACTCGCAGCAGCACAGGATGAGGCCGTCCAGAACTGAGCATTATTTATTCTTTCTGCAAAGGTACAAAGCCTTAGAGGAAATGAGTTAACCCACCGACAGACCCAAACCACACGTCTTCGGTCAAGCTTAGCCGCAGTACTAGCGGCTCCACGTCCGGCTTGTTCACCCCAGAAATAAGGAGAGCCCATGCCCATCTCCCTGCCTGCCCAGGGAAAGTCTCTGCTCCTTGCCCTGATGATCTTAGGTTCTAAGGAACCGGTTCCCAAACAAGTCCACTGATTACTCAATAGTCTGATAAAGATATTTCTGCCCAGAAGATAGTAGAAATCTCACGTCAAAGACTTGAATCTCATGAGACCTTGCTAGCAAAACTGCAGAGAACAAGCAAATTCTCTGGAATATTGCAGGGAACAATATATAAGGTGTTAAATTAAGAAAATAATTGTTTTCTGTAAAGCAATTTTACCACTGCAACTTCTTCTCCATGGTTACCCAGCTGGGCAGGGTGAAGTTGAACAGCACAGTGCAGCAGCTCAGGATCTGCCACTTCGGTTTTTTCCCTTGTGCTTTCAGTGGCCGCTCACCGAAAGTCACAGTTTGGGAATTCCCAACCCAGGCAGAAACCCTTCAGGAACAGGCTGTAGTTTTCATGCAAATTACACAACCGCATCTTGCAACCCATGAATTCATCCACAGCAAAAGTTGTGACCAGAGCACGATTGCTGCTGGTTTACAGAACTGAAGGCAAGATTTTGGAGTGTGCAGGGATGCCGGGGCCACAGCCACAGCTCCGCAGTGAGCAGAAATGCCCCCAGGCATGGGGATTCTTTAAACCCAGCTGGGAATATTTTGGTTCCAGCTTATTTCTACCTACCACTGAAATAATCAAGTCATCTCTCGCCATTGGATTGTTGGGTTTTTTTAAAGTGTATGTCTGAGACGATCAAAGGGGCTTTTCATGCGATGGGGTGAGCAAAGGAAACTCTCAAGGTCAAACCCAAAACAGCCTAATGACTCGGAGACTCAGATCTGACCTCCAGTAGCAGCAATGAGCCAGGAGAAGACGAGCGGTTCAGGAACCAGAAAATGAAGCTTTTGAAGCCAATAATACCCTCTGGCAGCGAGCAATCAATTGACAGAGAAATGAGAGAGAGAGAAAAAAAAAAAAAAAGACCGTTCAGCCAGGCTGCAGGAAGGGCAGCGCCATGAAGCAGGACTATCTCATAAATAGAGCGGCACCTTTTTTCCTTCCTCTGTCTTTCCCAGGGGAGAGTGGCCATGGGAACAGACACGCTTTGTGCCCTCTGAAGGGGATGCAGGAGAGAGCAGTTTGACCCTACCTGCAGCGGGTTAATTGGGACACACGGCTCCAGTATCCCTTAGAATGTTTTTTCCTCCCTAAGAAAGAAAAGAAAATAATAAGCCAATATTAGCTCCTCTGATGAGCCTGGCCGTTTGGGACTGCCTTAGGAATTGCCAGCTCATTCCCCATAACGCACGGAGAGCCCTCAGCTGCCGGCGACTTTCATTCACATCTGTCTATGCCAGATTTCAACCATTGCAAGGTTATTCCTAGATCCCCTGATAATTCCTATAAACTTTTTTCCCTGGCATGCTGAGGGTTTTTTCCCCTCAGTGATTTGCCTTCTTTAAATGACTCCCAGTTTAGACTGGATTTGTTTTTTCCCACTCGGCAGTGGGTTTCTGCCTGTGCTGGGCTTCCTCTGTGTCTCCTTCCCAAATGCGCTGAGCAGCTTCTCGCCAGACCAGGTCCAGCAGCTTGCATCAGGCAGCAGACGATTGTCACAAGCACTGTCAATGAGAGATGCTGGATGTTGCGTGCCTTAAAAAGCCACATTTTAATACCTACAGAGGAGCTGTGAACTTTTGCAAATCTTGCACTGTGGAGGGATTTTTGGCTTTTTGTGCTGGACTCACGATGAGGCCAAATGGCAGCACAGAAATAGGTGCCCATTCCTGCAGACATGCGGAGCACCAGGAGACCCCAGGATCGCCTCTTCCAGCAGGGAGGACAGGGGGTAAATCCCCCGGATCAGCATTTTGCAGTAGCTTGAGCAATTTGTGTGCCTCGTTCAGGACCCAGTTGCTCCCTGGGCTTCCCCATGGGCAAGCCAGTGTATGTGGAAAGGGTTAAGCGCTGCCCTTGGGAAAGTGGGTCTTACCGGTTGGTCCTGATGGAAGAGCAGAGAGCTGAGGCGTCTGCCAGAGCTCGTTAGGGATAATGCAAGCTGATCGGAGACAGAGCTTTATCCAGCAGCTAAAGGAACCCAGAGGGTGGCTTTTGTCTGACCTTGCACTGGATTGCACGGTCTGTCCCAGGGGCACGGCCTCTGCAGACCCGCTCTCTCTTTCCGAAGAAAGTTCTTGCAGATGGAAGGGACGGATGGCTCCGCTGCAGGGACCATGGCACTCGGGAGTGAGACGTGTCACAGCCCGTGTGTGTTTAGAGGGACGGGTTACTTTCTGAAAGGGCCAAACGATGCTAGAGCTGCTTCCCCGCAGTGACTCGGGAGCCACGGCAGGATGAGTCGGGCAGAGCCAGGCTCCGAGAGGAAAACAGTGGGCCCAGGCGAGGACGGTTCAGCTGAACTGCAGTGAGATTTCAGAGCAGAACCACAAAAAAGAAGTGACCTGGCCCCAGTCCACGCGCAGTATGTGTTTTGCAAACCCCAAAGCTGTCGTGCTCACAGTCTGCTCGATGTGCGAGATAACGGGACCACGTGCCTGACAGAAAATCCCGAGTTTCCCAGGACATCAAACTGCACGTTTCCCTGGAATGACAAGTTCTATCTTTGGCAAACAAAACTCAGGCTCTTTAATATGCTTCTCCCCCAACACGCCATGTTAGCGTGTGTTTGTTTAGCAAACAGTTACTAGGAGCCTCGGTAGGATAAAAAAAAAAAAGCGATACTGGGTATTATTATTCATGGATGGAGGTGGGGAGGAGAAAGAAAAACAGTACTAATGTAGCCAACAAGTTCAAGTAAGGTTCAACTTTGCTATTCCAAAATCTGCTGCTATGATAATGAGACAGTCAAATCAGCTCAAATTAAGAGCTCAGGAAGGCTCAGCCTTTCAAAGAAGTACATTCATGACAAGATTAATTTCTGCCAGCCAGTATATAGCGTGGTATCATCCTATATTAACTTAGAAACCCTAAACAAAAAAAGAAGGGAAATGAAAAATGCACTGAAACCCGGTGAAGTGTGTCATTTCCCTTAATCTTCAATGCTGGTCTTTGCTATTCTGCACATGGGTTAAAATGCGATGTGCCACCTGGCGCTCTTCAGCTGCCATTTACAGGAAATCTTGTCTCCTCCCTTCTCTTCAATAACCATTCACTAAAAGGCAGTACACCTGCATTTTTCAAACAGTTTCAGGTGACTTTCATTAGGGTAAAGGGCAAAAAAATCAGTGAAACAGCCACTAAAAAAAAAAACCAACCAAAAACCCCAAGGAACAGTACAAAAACTAGCTCTGCTCCCTATCCAAATGGACAGTGTACCTTTTTTTTTCTTTTTTTTTTTTTTTGTTTCCTTTTTTGTTTCTTCTTTCTGTTCGGCTCTGGTTTTCTGCAGTCCCCTGAGCATTGCAAAATGTGCGGTAAAGAAAAAGTAAGTTCTTGTCGTAAATGTACTTCTCGGGTAGCGCGGTAGCATAAAGGAGTCTCTGCTGCTGGTGACCACCCCGGGAGGGTGACAGTAGCGGGGCGATCTCGGGGGTCGGTGCTGGGGAGGGGCTGAGAGGAGGAAGGGACTGCACTGTGTGATGTGCATCTTATTGCTGGCCTGCCTGTGCAGTGTCTGTTGTGAGCCAGCTGGGATGCAGGGACATAGGAAAGGCTATCAAAGGGGATTTGAGAGCTCTCAGAAAGCCCAGGGCTATCCGGAGTAGGTGTTTATTTCTTTGTGGTTTGGAAAGGCTTACTGTTGTGTCAATGTCCAGAGGTCGGTGAGCATGGGAATGAGCATTCCCAGATTGCCAGCCGACGCATCAAAGAGTTGGAGCTTTTTCTGAGTTCAATAGAGATTTTTAGAAATAAAAATAAACACAAAAAAAATCTGCCAAAAGGAAAAAAAAAAAAGCAAGTATATGTCTCCACGCTTCAGTTTCGTCCTCTATATTTATAACGAGAATGCATCAAAATTGTCTTACTGAGCTGAGATCAAATTCTCTTGTTGAAATGCTGATGTATAGCTGCCTTTTCTTTTGTGTTCTAACAGATTCCATATCTACCATCCCTACTTACCCCTTGCTAAGGCCTCATACTAAAATGAATGCTTAATTGCCAAGGATTAGCTTTTAGCTGCTTTTATACACAGTTTGTATACAGTTGTTGCCATTCATTAAATATGTGATATCTAATCCAGCGTTCAGTGCTTACAAAGGGAAGAACCATCTGTGTTTGAGATTAAAACGCTTCATTCGCTTTGTGCCAAAGCCCTTCCCTGGGGCTCGGTGCTCCACTGTAGTTAGAGAAAACCCCTGGGGTTGGGAGGGGTGGACCTACGTGTGGACGTGTCCCTGCATCAAAGCCCTTCTGTCTGATAGAAGGTCTGCCTGCCCAACACAAAGATAAGCGCCGGCGTGATGGAGAGCAGAGAAGCTGACCAGGAAAACAAGAGGTTTTAGCAGAATAAAGGACTAAGAACGAGGAAGGTGCTGAGAGCTTGCAGGGATCCTGCAGAGATGTTTCCCACCACCTGTGGGCTTCGTATGTCTCTTTTGCAAAAAGAGGGGTGCTCATATTCTGTTTCTTTACACGCTACTTGCAAGGAATAAGCAATTAATAGCTGCGATCCCTTGTGTGAGCACAAGGCTTTCTCCTGGGTGCAAAATATGCCACCAAAGCTCCTCCGACACCAGGCTGTAAGTGTATGGGCAAACTCTGGGGCTCTGCAGCCCAGGCAAAGGCTGCACCCATGGTACAGGAGGACTCAGCTCCCTGCAGGAGTACATCTCCCCCAGCCTGTGAGGCAGAAAAGTGCCTCAGCATAAAGTTTGAGCCCTTTTTCCAAATGTGAATGGGGGAAAAAAAAAAAAAAACAACTCCAAAACACACCAGAGAATCGTCCCGTGACCTGCAGAAGGAGCCCAGGTGCAGTGGCCCCAACAAATTAAAGTCAGCCCTTAGGAAGAGCCTCCTGAAATACTCAGGCACTTGGGTAACAGGCCCATGCTAGCATCAAAGGTATGAAACGGGTAGAAGGTATTGCCACTGCCTTTCTGTCCACAGGGATTTACTGTTCCTGCAGGCTTCCCCATCTCTTCATAATGTCCTTAGCGTGGCTGATGCTGGTAACCGGATTTGCCACTTCTCCTAACGCATTTCTGGAAAAAAATGTTAAAGAGGTCACCATTTTTACAGACAAAACATCACTTGAGCTCTGTTCTCATTTCCTCGCTATGTGGCAACCCAGTATGGTAGCAATGACTAGGTAAATCTCCCTGCAGCAAAACTAATTATACCTTTTGGTGAGGAAAACGGCAGGGGAACTGGTTTAGTCTCCCAAAAAATTCCACACTATAATATGCAGGACTAATGTGCCTCAGGTTTGAAAAGAATTAATATCAATTATTCTCATGCATATTCATGAGAGGAAGACTGGTTTAGCAATCAAGCTAATAGTTTTTGCTTAATTACATTTAGTTGATTTCATGCTATCTTGGCACATTCCTGATTGAATTTAACCATTTTAAAAAAAAAAAAACCTCCCACAACTACCTCAGCAAACACCAACACTTTAAGCTCCGCATCTCCTGGAAACAGTGTCTGAGGCTGAGCAGACTGCTTGGGACAGTGGGAGTCGATCACGAGCATTTTCTCTCCCTGGTGCAGAGTAAAATCGCAAAAGCATCTTGAAGAGCAGTTCCCAGGCGTTCACCAGTGCTGAGGGTTAAGGCATTCTTTTTTTTTTTTTTAATTTTTCTTATTTTTCTGAATACAAGCCGTTGTCTACTTGAATGCAAGGTAGAAAGCGGAAACAGGAGAGGTACCTGAAATGTGCCTGGAGGGAAGGGTTTGTGCGGGTAGGAGGTCTGGAGCCTGACCCTGATAAAAACTAAAGACGTGCTGTGGTGCAGAGGGTTGCAGAGCAGGTGGGATGACCTGTGGGTGGCGGGCAGGGGTTTCACCATTAGTATCTGTTTCTTTAGTTGTCTTCCAGGGAAAGACCAGGCTGTGCCACACCGCACTGCCATGCCAACTTCTGTGCTCCAAGACCAGCATTTTGCACAGCAGAAAGGGTGGGAATGTGGGAGCAAGATGAAGACGTAGTGGGTCAGGCAAGAGGGCTGGGAAGAGTGATGGTAGGAATGCTCGTGAGGGAGGGAGACCCCCAGGTCGGGCTGGGGAGAGCAGGGGCTGGCACGGCTGAAGCCATCGGTGGGAGCACGATGATGTGCCAGGCCTGAGCAGAGGATGGTGCCACGGCTCGAAGATGGCAGTAGTGTATCTGCATGGATGTGCAGGGAGGAGTTTGGGTCTGTCTGGTGCTGTCAGGGCTGTATATCTTGCAGTAACGCTCCTTGCTGGGTTGCAGTCTTCCCGGGCAGAAGGCAAGGCTGGGAGAAAAATGGGAAACTTGAGCTTCTGTGTGCCATGCGTTTGTTTTCTCTTTTTTATTTTCCCCATGCTAGCAGCAGCAGAAATAGGACAGATGCTCCCCTCTCATCCCCTCTTGAGCACTATCACTGTGCTGATGTCTAAAGGCAGTGTATGCCTTTGAAGTTTGCCTTTTCAGTATTTTCATTCATTTATCATTTTCTTCTCCAGCGCACCATTTGCATCTGGGCTTTGCTCAGAAGGAAGACTGACACCATTTATCATTTAATGAGGCTTGATAGCTCTCTGACAACTAAACATGTTCTTAACAGCATTAAGGAATTTACAGGCAGCCGTGCCTGAAGGCTACTTTTCTGCCCACTGTAGCTTAGTCAGCAACAGTTGTAGCTGCAGCTCTCTGGGTGCCTGTAGGCGAATGAAGCATTGACATATAATCATCAGAAGTATTGTATCCCCCTTTAAATCAAATAGACTTACCCTCTCAACAGATAAAATTATTACAGCTGTAACTGAAATCAAATAATTAACCATCATTCAGACTGGGCTTTTCCAGGCAATGTCAAAATTAAGATGTCATATATTTCCAAAGAAAAATATAAATGTTTTTATCTTGATTTTCTTTTTATGGATTTTATACTATGCAGTAATGCTTACAGAAGAGCAGAGGAGTTCACATTCCCACAGGCTGTGGATGCAGTCACTGGGGATGCCGCAGGGACGGGGGTGAGCAGGCGTGTGCAGGGTCCTACCCCTCCAGAGCACAGAACTCCTGCTGCAAATGGGTCTCAAGGACCCCCTTGGGGCAGGATGCAGAAGTGGCATGTGAAATGCCAGACAAGGAAAAACTCCTAAGCTTGGGTTTATACTCCACAGGAATCAGCGTGACTGAGTGTTTTGGAGATTCAAGGTCTTATAATGCATCTTAACATCCTTCCACGTGAAAAAGCAGATTAAAGGTTCTCTGTATTGTCCTTGCAGCCCTATCCCCAAGTTTGACCTCAGCTTCTTGTCCTGATACAAGAGGCAAGCGTTACCTTTCTTTATGGCCTTAGTGTTTTCTAGAAAAAAACATCCTGCAAGCCCAGCGGTCAGAATCGTGACACCAGAAGTGACTAAGTTCTGCAAACCCTTTCAGTCAATAAATAAATAGGCATTTTCTAGTGAACAGAAGTTTCCTAAAACAAGTCCCTGACAATAAATACCATAGACATGTATAGCTGCCGTGAGCAGGAGATGTTATTCCCGTGCAGAAAGAGGTGGGGAGGAGATTGAGGAACTCTCCATCTGTTTCTGTACTGTGCAGCACGTGGGATATTGCTCAAAATACACTGTGCGCTCTGTTTCTGAGAGCCTGGGGAGACAGAGGCTGGCATAGGCATGGCAGGATGGAGCTGGACAGTCTGACTCAAAATACATTGTTTGCTTGGGGAAGCAGGAGGGCTTCAGGAAAAATCCCTTAGTAAATGGAGCATATGAATGAAACCTGGTCCTGATGCCAAGTTTATTCTGCAGGCCTTGATAGAGCTAAAAAAGCACATTAGACAAAACCATTATTGAACTTCTTGATTACATAACAATTTCCTCATCGTATTTCCAAGAATATTGAATCTATATTCAAACACCCTCCTACTCTCTCCCACACACCACCCCTTCTCCTTGCTATATCAGCTTCATTACCGAGTATAAAGACAGAAAAAGTATAGGGCATGTTGCCATGAGCAGATAGAGCTCTGGTGCTTACACTGAGATTTTAGAGCCATCTATGGGATTTGGACAGCCAATTCTCATTGATTTTAAGGGCCTTGAAAGTCTCCGGTCTTAAGCCTTGACCTTAGTTAGGGTCTTTAGCAGTGCAAAGAGCAGATGAGGAAGCAATAAATATCACCAAACCTAAATGTTGGGTTATTCCCTGCTGCCTAAAACTTACCCCTCTCTGTGCTGTCTTGAGGGGTGGCATGCACAATTTTGCTGCCCACAAACTTCTGCTACCACAAGCACGAGAGAGAGAGAGAGACGGGAAATTTCTGAGCAGACTGGCTTCTTTGCGGGCGCCCTCATATCCCCCAGGGATGAGCACAGACCTTGCCAACACAGAGGAAGAATCCCTGGGGCCACTCTCACCCAGCGAGCAGGATCAGGCCCAGTGCAGGTGGATGTCTCCTGAAAGGCGTCTGGTGGACGTCGCCTGCTGAGTTTTGGCAGGGGGGAGATTTTGGAGGAGGTGGGGATTAATGGCTTGCAAGCATGGCACATCCATCCTGCCTCAGGAAGCAGCAGTTGCACACAAACTGGCTACACTTACCCGCATAATCAGCTTGCTTGTCTCATTTGCATGTGTAATAATCAGCATGTATGTACAATCATGCTAATCACTTCAAGGCAACTGCTTTAAATTCATTCAAAACCTTGCCCTGCCTGTCCTTGGGTTATTTAGCTTTCACAAAGGAACCATAGCAGCAGTCCAGAGATTCACTCAATAAAAATCTATCCGAAACAGTCAATTTAGTGGAAGAGAAGTTTTTTCTGGAATCCTGCCCGTACATACTGACACTTGCACTACAAGCCAGCGCTGTCATTAGGAGCCCATCCAATACCCTTTGCAAGACATCTAGAAAAGTACCTGGTGGGGAATTTCACAATTTATGGTGTGCTGCTACAGGTGAAATGTAAAGATTAAATACAGAAACAAAGAGGATGGGAACTACACAGCTTCTCTCTTGCAAGCTGTTGGAGGAAATGGTCTGAAAGTTGCGCATGGAGAAACTATTCTTAAACCCGATCAGCTTTATGAGGGGTGTAAGGAGTGTCTGTGGTGCTCTGTTGTGGATACCTGACTAGTAAGACCTGGCCTGTCCAGGCTCCTGTCATTAGCTCTGTTGGACCCCGTGTGAGGACAGTGGCACCAGAAGCACATGGATTCCCTCACCTGTCTCTGCCACCGATGTGGCCTGTTCTCAGGCCAGTCACTTCACCCTTTTGTGCCTCCAAATATTTTTCCCATATTTCCAAATTTTAGGCTGCAAGCTTTTCGTTTGGTTTAACTATGCATTTTGTAGGACCTGCTGCAGACACGGGGCATCCAACCCAGAAGCTCTGGATGTGCCTGTAGTGATATTGGACATGTCTTTCCCAGCCCCTGTAACAAGTCAACATATGCCAGATAAGCCAGCAGCAAGACCTAGGAGGGGTACAGCTATCTCCATGTCTAGGAGTATGCACGTTTCAGCAGTACCCACAAAATCTAACAGGCCCCCGAAGCTTAACTTTCCCACCCCTTTTCCTCCTGCAAGTCCAAGCCTGCGCTCTGCTAGGGACCTTTCTGTGCTTGAGACTGTTCAACCTCAGCTCTTTGGTTGCCAGCCCAGAACTTTTCACCAGCACAAGGCCACGTTGCACATTTTTTAACAAGTCGTGAAAACCAGTGCCACAGCAGGAAGCCTTCTCCCCTTGCTTGCTTCCATTCCAAGCAGCAGTTATCCACAGACTCAACAGAGCGGTTTTGGGTCAGTGCTCTTGAGCAGGGACAACGGGCACATTTTTCCAGTAACCGCTTGCCTAAGCAGCTGGAACCTCATTCAATGCAGAGGGATCGCTCCTGCTCAAGTCCAAATTTGTCCCATTGGCTTTTCCTGTTAAAGAGAAATGAATCTGGAAGAGTAAAGGAAGGAGGAAAGGCCAGAAATAGAATGAAAAGGCTGCCTGCCACACAGAGCTTCTCTAGAGGCATTCTTGGTGGTATAAATGTCTTTCCTTCAGCTTTCTGTCTCATTACTGACAGTGGAAAATACAAAAGCTGCCAAGCTAGAGGTTCAGTATAGCCAAGATAGGAAACCTTACTAGACAGACAGACGGTGATTTCTGTAATCTGAAATCCCAGACTGTAAATACATTGGGATAGACCCTGTGCCACTGAACGCAGTGATAATGCCTGTCAGCAGCAGCTGGATCCAGTTTTCTGTAGACAACTGCTCCTTGGGTGGTTTTTGTTGGATGGTGGATGATAACAGGACAAGGTATGCTTTAGAGAAGGAGAAGCATTGTCTAAACCTCACTGGAGATATTTCATCTCCCATTTTTTTGTACTTTCCAACTGAAAAGTGCTTTGAATATGTAAGGACAGTCAGCTCACACCTAGAAGTTTTTCTTAGCCTGACAAGATTCCCAAAGATGTATGATTGCAGTAGATCAATAAGGGGGAAAATCTGTATCTTAGGAGCACAGGTGACATCTTGCTGCAACTTGCAGGAGAAATGATGAATGTCTCTCATTGTTTATTGCTTAGCTCCATGGCTAAATCTGCTAAACCAAAAACAAATTTTACCTTCAGATCTCCTAGCTTTCAAATTTATGTTCATCGGGCATTGCCTTGATCTTCAAAGCAGGAAGGTATATCAAAGGAAACAGAAGGTTTGACACCAATTACTGCTGCTGGATGCCATCCACTGAATAAAGATGGAGTGTTAATATTTACACTGAAAATGAAGGAGATAAAACACACCAGGTACATCTAAGTCTACAAATAAGCCCTTCTGTGTATAGTGGGCAGAGATAAAACTAAGCAAAAAATTTGAAATTACCATTGAAAACATCCCAAACACCTTCAGAAATGTTGGGTTGTAAGCAAAGAAATAACAGCAAAACCACTAAAAGAGCCTTCTAGGAAAGCAGATCCGTCTCCCTGCTTCTCAGGGGTATTACCTGGTCTCCAGGAGACGGTCTTTTGAAACAAACAACCACGCAGAAGTAGTTAACATCTAAATTTCTCCTCACTTCACCATGAGATGCTTGACTTCCATTTTATTCTCTTGAGTTTGAAGCCATCGGTTCAAGCACTTTTCCCTGCGTCTCTCTCTGCTTCTCTTCATCCCATGGTTCTTTTTACTTTTTTGCACCCCCTCAAGTCCTTCCCACAGCTTCTTTAGCTCGTTGACCTGAGAAGTCTCGCAACAAGGCAAACCCCCCCCCCCCCATTGCACAAGTTGTTGTGGGGTTGTTTGTATTTCAGCAGCAAATTTATGGAAGAGGAAGGTAGCAAGGAGGAGGTGAAAGGTTCGCTAGCACCATGAGGGTGCACAGCATGGCACAGCTAACAACAAACATTCTTTTAGGCAACCTGTTTAAAAAGGAAAAGGAATATTCCCAGCATTTTTCCTGGCAACAATTCAGTAACTGAAAGCGTGGCTATTCTAAAATTCCCAGTACTAGAGCATTGCACGGGAGGCTATTTACACCATTCACTTCTTCCACTTCATCCAATTTAGACAATGCAACCAGAGTGTTTAATGGAGCTAATTTTTGTTTCCAGTCAAATATCAGTCTTTAGATTAAATTACTAGGTCTGCAGTGTCATGTACAAATCAAAGTTATATAGTACATTTTAGTGAGTTAAACAATAAATTATTTTATTATATTGATTTGGAAGGAATTTTCTGAACAGGAAGTGGATTTTAAAACACTTGTGGAAATCAAAGTTTCTAAGTTGAAACTCTTGACTTAAATTGGGATTTTTTTTAAGGTATGTGAACCTTTCTCCTAAAGCCATAGTTTAAGCTTGCTACATGAATTTAATTCAAGTGAAGCTTCCAGCCTTTGTAGACCGTTTCTGCCTTTCAGCTTTGGAGACAAGGTGAGGCTCTTCTTGAGAAGAACACGGTGTTTCTGAACTATATCGCATTTGCATGTTTCTCCTACAGCAGGAAGGCTTGTTCCACCGTAGTGACTGTCCGTTTAGGGATAAATGTTCAGAAGCCTGATATTTTCTGACCGTCAGGATGTCTGTGCTGGGCTTGGCTGAAGAGAAATCCTGCGAAAGGTTTTCTTTCTCCAGTGCCCCAGGTGGTAACTGTGGATATTCTGGTACTGTGAGGCTGGCTGAGAAAGGTCACTATGAGAAAACCTAAAATCTGGTTATATGGGCAAGGAAGGAGTGTGTCAGATTTGCAATTCATGATGCAGAACTCTTGTCATACGTTTTATAATTCATGGCTCAATATTGTGCATCCAATCATCATGCACATACGTTGCAATTGATTTCATGCTGCTTTTCTATCAAGCAGGAGAAAAACGAGCATAAGGGACCAGCTTCCACTGAAATGAATACATAAAACATTAGTCACATATACGTGTGTTTTGAAATCATTGCTGTATTTTGGCAGTAACCTAAGAAACTAGATATAATCCCACCCAATTAACAAACTAGAGAAAGAATTCACTAGTAGAAAAAAAACACTCCTCAAATTGTATCTCAGCTCTAAAACCTCCCTAAAATGGCTTTAAAAGAAGATGTGATTAGGGAAAACTGGAAAGCATAGCATTAATGTCTGTATAAAACAGGTATGGAAGGACAGCCTGCCTACATGGTCTGAAAGCTGCAAATACACTGATCTAGCACTTCACACTTTCCAGCTCTGCATAGAGTCGGTGGCCTGGGATCTGATCAGATTTATGTGGGTTTTTTGACGGACTGCTCACCGCAGACCCTTCTCTCGTTGGACGCTTTAGCCCAGGAGCTGGTTTCTGATGATGGATGAGCTCTCTGGTGGTCGGACCTGCCCTGTCTTGACTGTCTCAGTGTTGTGCGGTTTCGTTCGCCTGGATGAATTTGCTCTTTCCCCTGGTTGTCACGAGGAGCTAGGATGGCCGGTCGGTCACATGCAGAGTAGCTCAGAGCTCACAATGTTTTAGAAAGCTTGGCAAAGTTTTCATGTATTTCACAACCATCACGTTTCAAATTAGAGATGACTCATTAAAAAAGAATGTATTACTTGTACACTTATATGTAGTAGAATTGTACACACGTCTCTGTAATTAGCCATAAGCACCCAAAATTGCAGATGTAACTGTGCATTAAATGGAGGACATTGCCCTGAATGAATCCTGTATTCACAATTGCATTTCTTCTTGCTTAGATTTCAGAGCCTCTTGTCCAGATGGGCTTTGTTGGGCGTCTAATTAGTAGTTAATCAAAAGCTCCTGCTGTGAACTGCTTCACAGCCCTCCTGGCATCCTAGCTGCTTGGTACGTGTTCCTTGACTACGCATAGAGGAAGGTGCAGGAGTTGAAGTAGATGCTTTATCTCCTTTATGCATCTGACATAGCTAAAGAAGCCTCCAAAATAAAATCGCCTCAGGATGCCCTGATTATCTGACTTCTGTGTACTAAGGGCAAAATTAGTCTTGAGATGTGTAAGTGGAAATACAGCCACGAGTTAATGAGAATGATACCGTAATATAGTCTGAGATGAACTCACTGTTTTCTCTTTCCTTTCCAGATTTTGGCAATCATTTCCATCATGTTTATTGTACTCTCTACAATTGCCTTGTCCCTTAACACACTTCCTGAACTACAAGGCGTGGATGAATTTGGGCAGACCACAGATAATCCCCAACTTGCCCACGTGGAAGCGGTGTGCATTGCATGGTTTACAATGGAATACCTCTTGCGGTTCCTGTCCTCGCCTAAGAAATGGAAGTTTTTCAAAGGCCCGCTGAATGCTATTGATTTGCTAGCTATCTTACCGTACTATGTCACTATCTTCCTCACAGAATCCAATAAAAGTGTACTTCAGTTCCAAAATGTACGACGAGTGGTCCAAATATTTCGGATTATGAGGATACTCCGGATTCTAAAGCTTGCCCGGCACTCAACGGGTTTACAGTCCTTGGGGTTTACACTGAGGAGGAGTTACAATGAGCTTGGATTACTCATCTTGTTTTTGGCCATGGGCATTATGATCTTTTCCAGTTTAGTGTTTTTTGCAGAAAAGGACGAGGATGATACAAAATTCAAGAGCATCCCAGCTTCTTTCTGGTGGGCAACCATCACCATGACAACAGTAGGCTATGGAGACATCTACCCCAAAACACTTTTAGGTAAAATAGTAGGAGGACTGTGCTGCATTGCTGGAGTGCTGGTGATTGCTCTTCCCATCCCAATTATTGTCAATAACTTCTCTGAGTTCTACAAAGAGCAGAAGAGGCAGGAGAAAGCCATTAAGCGCAGGGAAGCTCTTGAAAGAGCAAAAAGGAATGGCAGTATTGTCTCCATGAACATGAAGGATGCATTTGCCCGTAGTATAGAACTCATGGACATTGTGGTTGAAAAGAACGGAGAAAGCATAGCCAAAAAGGATAAAGTTCAGGACAATCATTTATCTCCCAGCAAATGGAAATGGACCAAGAGAACGCTCTCTGAAACTAGCTCTAGTAAATCTTTTGAAACTAAGGAGCAAGGATCTCCGGAAAAAGCCAGGTCGTCTTCAAGTCCCCAGCACCTGAATGTCCAACAGCTAGAGGACATGTATAACAAAATGGCAAAGACTCAGTCCCAGCCAAACCTTAATACTAAAGAGTCGAGTCAGCCTGGAAAGCAAAAGGAAGAGCTAGAAATGGAAACCCTTCCCGGCCCTATGGTGCCCTTGCTGACGACTCGTACTGATGGGATCGTTGACATGAGGAGCATGTCCAGCATCGACAGCTTCATTAGTTGTGCAGCGGAGTTCCCTGACTCCGGGAGGTTTTCCCACAGCCCGCTCGCTACCCTTCCCTGCAAAGGTGGCATTAATGTGATTCAGGAGCAGAGCAGGCCGGAGGGGAGCAGTTCCAGATTTGTGGAAACGAATCCAAGCTCCGAAGGCAGTCACCGTTCTGCTTTTTTCATAGAAAGTCCCAAAAGCTCCATAAAGGCCAGTAACCCTTTAAAACTAAGATCTCTGAAAGTCAACTTCATGGAAGAGGACACCAGCACATTAGTACCAGCATCAAATGTACTGAGAATATATCCAGACCCTCTCAAGAGCCGGGGAGCTGCTGCTGCTGCCACAGATACTTCCTTACTCTCTGACAGATCTCTCATGAGCCCAGAAACTTCGATCTACACAACCGCGAGTGCGAGAACACCCCCAAAGTCACCAGAGACACAGACAGCCATAGCTTTCAACTTCCATGATGCTGGTATACACAAATACATAGATGCTGACACTGATGATGAAGGTCAGCTGCTTTATGATTCAAGTCCGCCCGGAAATGTGAGTCCCAAGTACAATGTTACAAACAGTGGCTATCTAAAGCAAAAGGACAATGTTTATAGAACAGAGAAGAACCATCTAGAAGCTGCTGCTTTACCCACCTCCCCTAAGCTGATAGGGCAAAACTGCATTTACTCTATGGAAGGTATCACTGGAAGAACCCAGGGCAATCAGGAGACTGTCAGACTAGAAAATCACATTTCCCCAGAAGTCCATGTATTACCAGGCAGCGGAGGACATGCTAACACACATGATCAAAGCATCTGAGATGGGCTCCAAAAGAACTTACTGAAAGTTTAAAGGAATGTCTTTACAGTCAACACAAAAAAAAAGAGCTTCTGCATGGCATGAACTTGGCTGAAACAAGCCACCTGTTTCTAAAAGTCTGGGGGAGGTCCGGTGTGGGTTTGTGAAAATGTCCTTCTCTGAAACAACTCTAAAGACGTTGCCCACATCAGTCAAAAATAAGGATTGCAAATCATGATCACACATTGATCTCCTTTCATGTTGTCCAGTGAAGCCAATGTGACCAAATATCCATCCATTCCCCTTGAACGCTAGAGCTCCTTTTGGAAATGTTAACATCTGATTTCCATTAGTTCCATAAAGGATGCCAAGGCAGCCAGATTTGAACTCTGGAATAAATTGCTGGGGTTGGTATAAAGCTATCAAAAACACAATGCTCACTGCTTCAGGGCAGCTGTTCCCCATCTACAGCTTTCTCTGATGGATATTATGTCTAAAGGTAACAGGGAACACTTGCATTATTGGAAAATCCAAGTGAAAACCATTTAAAACAAATAACGGTCTAGAGAAACCAATTATTAAAATGCTCTGTGTGTGTTTAACAATACAATATCCCGTAGGACCTGACGTTTTCTTTTGAAATATCAGCAGGGTGAGTTGCACCACTTGTATCTAATTCCAAACATCCCCTAGGACATAGTGAAACTTGCACTTACCCTCTGCTAAAAATCGATACCTGCCCCAGGGCCAGCGCGTGGCCCTCAGGGGACCCACGTTGGGAAGGTGTGAAGGAGCCATGCAGAAGCAGGAATCTCCGGAGGCATCGCAGCCAGACCCCCTTCCCGGTGCCAGGGAGCGTAGGGCTGGAAGGAGAGCTCGGCTCTCGCCCTACCCCTCTGCGGAAGGGAGATGCTCGCTGCCCTGCCCCGCGGGGACGGCCGGGCTCGGCGGCGACGGCGCTGACGCTGTGGCTGGCCCCCGTGGCACGTGCCGGGGCTACCGGGACGGCTCTCCAGGCCTCCCCTTCCCGCCCGCACGCCCACTCCAGGCATCAGCCAAAGTCTCGCCCTTGGCGTAGGAGAGGAACCGGTCGGTCTGAAGCTTTTCGTGCCCCAGCGGCGCGGCGAAAGATATGCAAGCGTTACATAAATATGCAAAAAGAGGGATTCGTTAGCGACCCGCCCCGGGCCTGGCTGTGCTCTCTCTCGCAAGGAGGTCGGGCAGGAGCGGCTCCCACAGAGCCGCGGTGAGAAGCAGCTGCGAGAGACAGGAGAATCAGGCCCGTTGTTTTAGTAACATCCAGTAATTTTTAAACGAAACAAGAAAAAAAAAAGAAAAGGAAAAAAAAAAAGATCTGACCATTTTAAATGAACAGAACTAGCAGCCACCAGCCTAGGTTTTTAAAATATTATTGTTTCAATAAAGTTATGTCAAATTGTGTAGGAAATAATTTGTCTTTGGTTTTTAATCTCGGGGGGGGGAAAGCACTTTACGTTGACTTTTTGTTGTTGTTGTTGCGATGCTGGAGTAGGATAGCAGAGTGTAACAATCAAGCACTTTAACCAAGCACTATTTTAATTTGTGCCTCCTGTCGTGACCGTGATTTGTTACACACCTGTAGCAAGTCACAACCTGTCCTGTGATAACTGTGATGGTAACCTTTTATGTTGTTCTCTGTTTCTACTGTAAAACTCAATTGTAAATAACTCTTGTCGATGAGCGTTTCCTGACCTATTTCTGAGTACCTGCCGGGGCGTGTAAGGAGCTGCGTTAGCAGGTCCGGGGACGTGCTGGGAGCCGGGACGCGGAGGCGGACAGGTGGGAGGAGGACCCCGAGCTGCTCCAGTCCGCTGCGTTGTGTTCCTTCCTAATGTTAAAAAAAAAAAAAAAAAAGGCAAAAAAAGAAGCCGTTGGTTAGTCCTGAATGTAAATGTCTGTCCGTCCAAGCTGTACAGTACTTCTGTCTGTAATCTGTAATAGTGAATGCAGCATGTACGGACAAAAGCAATAAGCACATATATGTTTTAGGAACTATTATGGGTTACGATGACAGCTTTGTTAGGTCTCTCCTTGGCACAAACCTGTACGCACGTTGGAGTTTGCTCTGCTCTGCTCAGCCGAGCCTGTCCCCGGGCGGTGAGACGCGGCCCGAGGTACCCGCTCAGAAGTCATCCTTGTGTCCCAGCAAGGCCAGACCCTGGGGGAGGCGCGAGTAAGACCTGAGCCACCACCTCAGGAATTAGCCACGAGAGGGGCCACCAGCCACGCAAAGAGTGAGGCGGGAGGTACTCAACCTAAGTTCAAGGCGCCTATGCCTGCAAACGATACTGCCCGGAGTATTTACGCAGGGCCAGTTCCTGAGGTTCGTTAAGCTTTTACTCTGCCTTCGCTCAGCCAAAACCACCGTTCCTCTGAGTGGGCTCTTTGCCTGGTGAAGGACGTTAGGATTTGGCCATAGTAAATACAAGTGTACTTAGAGGAACCGATGTATTGCTGAGATACTAGTTAAGATTGAGTCGTCACGAAAAAGTAAAGTGACTTTCCAGCAAATAAGCTTTAAATATTGATTTATTCTGTGGCTTTCCGAGGCCACAGAGCGGCAACGAGAAATCTTAAAGAGAACAGTCTTAACATAATCTCTATGTTTCAGTGATCATTCATGTCTGCCATCAGCACAAATGTAAAAAGAAGAAAAATCAGGGAAAATTTTTTTGATAAAGTAAGTAATAGTGATTTCCAAGTTAAATATTTTTAGAGCTGATGCTTTCATGTGGGAAAAAAAGTCATATTTTACATATCACGAAAGTGAACGTATTTAAATATAGCCATACAGTGTAGTATTTACCACACTCTCATCCAAATTGATGTATTTGGTTTATAGATGGCACTGACAAAAATGTATAGATCAACGATTCTATCATTTTTTAACTGATAATCAACTGGTGCAACTCTCCTTGTAACCAAAGGCCCTCTGTCTGCCTTGTGTGATCACTCACGACACACACCTTATATCATCTATTTAGTCCTACCGTTAAAGTAGCATTTTATTGAGTCACTTTTGAAAGCCAAATTCAAAAGTATCATTAAAAATCTACCTTTTAAGTCTGAATAGCCAAAGTCCTATAGATTTCTTATAGAAAGCAAATAATTTAAAATTAAGCATATAATATGCTTGAAGAGCATTTCTTTCTTATTTGTGTATGAAGATGTAGCTCTCATTTTGTGCCCAGTTAAAAAGGAAGTATGTTTAATTTATTTTAATGAAATAAAGTCTGAATATGAAGTATGTATCTATATATGTGTGTGTGTGCATAATACACATATATATAATGTAAGCACTGGGAAATCTACTCTCACGTAAAGCTATGGTAGACTAAATCTGTACTCATTACAAAAGGAAAGGCAGTGCTTTGAAAATATAATGCTCACCAAATCTTATAGACATTAGAAAGACAATTTCATTTTATAGTTTTTTTGATACATGTTTCCCAAAGCTCATAGCAGCTGGTGAAAATATGCAATATCTCTTGCATCGAGCTAAAGCGTGCGGTTTAATCACCGATATTTGGCATTCAGGTCTGCGAATTTACTGTGTATCATGTACCAAGCAAGCTGACGGATTTTCACCTGCTGCTGCAGAAGACATCATATCTGAAAGGACTATGTACGTGTGATGTCTGCGCTTGCTTGTATCTTATGCCATCAACATCGTTTTTAATACATATATATAAATATATATATATATTTTATATATATATATATATGCACGGAAGGAATGGGTGCAGTTTTCTTAACCAGGAGGCAAAGTTCCTTTGAGTTTTAGCCTTGAACAGAGGAAAACAGCAGTCACCTTGCAGTAGATTTCTCAGTGCCTTTTCTTAGAAACTTCACCTAAGCACACTTACGGGAAAAAAAAAAAAATGAAACAAAACAATCTCCTGTGAAATCCACATTTGTCTGAAAGGTTCGAGAGTCAATAAAGGTAGAAGAAGGGGAAGAAAAAAAAAAAAGAGGAAAAGAAAACCCGTGGAACGCACATTCCCTTCCCGAACATGCCGTGTGTCAAGTGCCGGGGAGTATCTGTCTGTGCAAGTCACGCAGAAACACATCCGAGGCGGTCGGTTTCGTTGGCAACTATGGCTGTGATAAACTGTAGCCTTTTCTTCCCTTGCAGCTAATAAGATACACATTTCTAAGGAAAACAGTATTCTCTTCTGTAAAATTGTAATGTATTGTTAATATTTGTACCTATTGTATATTTATGTCTTGACAGAATTATGACTGGTACAGTTTATAGTAAATAACAAGGGTATTTAAAACTCATCGCGAAGACAAGGTTTCTAAAGCCAAGTTCTCTTTCTGTCGGTAAGCTCCACATAACATGATCTCCAATAGTTTTTTGACGCCTCATTTTCAAGGGAACGGTAGAATTACTGAATAAAGTAGCCAAGCGATGGAGACGGTGCGGCCCCGACGCCCTCCTGTGCAGCTCAGGCGGGAGCGAGATGGGGAGGTGGGCTGCCCCGGCGACCCCAAATTAGCTCCAACTTCACCATGTTTGGTCAGTCACTTCTGCTTATGGTAATCAGACTGAACAAGTGTTACCTTAGGTTGCTTTAGGATCACCCGCTTGGGGAGAATATGGCTTTAAATAGTTCTTGAATAAAGTACAGATGTTCTCGTTACCTCTGTACCTCCTGTTTGCCATTGTGTTGGCTTTATAAGTATCTGATGTATGGAAAAGTCATGTGACTTTCATGCATTCCAGAGTAGTCTATTTTTCTGTTCAGATTTAAAAAAAAAAATTATATATATATAAAAATATAAATATATATCTGTATTTTTAGCAAATTTATAATAGGGCAATTGAGTCAGATTTCTTCTTTTTGTATTACAGAATAATATATTAGATGCTTTCTTGGTGTTCATTTACACAGCTGATCCCCTAACCTTTTTGTTGTCGTTATTTTCTTTTGTTCTGAAAAACACCTGCAACATCCCTCCTGGAATTATGTCTGCAAAAGGTCACTGAGTTTGTCCGATGTTGTCATGTTTTCGTATTTTCCTGTTTGTGATACTTAAAAATAACCAGGGACTGGCTCTGGAAACTGAGATATTCCTTCTGCGAAACAGAGCGGGCCAGACTCTGCCTCGGTTATGAGAGTGTAAATGTCAGCGAATGCCACTGGCTTCAGTGTTAGCCACAGCCTGGACTTCCGCGTTTTTCCAGATTTACATTCAATAAGCTGAGAGCATAAAGAAGAGACAGGATTTGAATCTGACTGTCCTAATAATTATGATGGAGTTGGGATATGCGTCAAAATTCAGGCTCGTATTTTTAGGCAGTGACCTGACGATGCTCAGGCAAAGCTCCCGCCTTCAGGAGAGTTTTTCCTGGGTTAAAACAAAAGGGTCGAGACTTTAATTTCCCACTGGGTTTTGGCATTTCTATTTTCAGTCCCAGACAAAATCAAGAAATGAGAAAAAATTATTGGAAAATTGTTCAGAAAGGGACCGGATTTGGATTTGGTTATGGTAAAATCCGTCCATGTACCTGCTTACTTAATGATCTTCCTTGCTCCTTTATAGCTGTACCACCACATAAATTGAATAAAAAGTCCATGAGATAAATGTGCATCCTGAAGCTATCTCATGGCCTGTTGAAGTTCAGCACGACAAAGAGCTTCGGGCCAGCTCTGTAGCTCTGCACAAACTTTTCCTTCTGAATCTGCCCAGCAGTCTGGTCAGTGACCATGTTTTTTCCAAAGATGGTGTTTTGGTCCCATTTCCTTTTGTTCGCTTGTGTTATTTTCTTCTACGCCCACCACACTAGCCAATAAACCCAAAACAGAATTAATTTGGGAAAACATGTGTTTCAGAGAGTCCAGATACCACCCGAAAGAACAGAATGACCAGCAGTCACACTTTTGCCTGCGATTATGTATCAGCAAAACCATTTACACATGAAGGTATTAAAAATGGGTGGGATTTTTTTTTTTTGAAAGAAATTAATGCAATAGCCTGCCATATCTATCATCAACGATCACATAAATCCCTTCAAAAGGCACCTTCCGTATCAGTTAGTTTGTTTGAGCACAGTCAACAAAACCATAGAAAGCTTCTAGTCAGACCAGTCTTAAATTCAGCCCTGCTGGTAGCCCTCCCGCACCAGGAGAGAAGCGACCCAAATACCAAGCAGCCCTTCAAAGAAGAGATGTTTAATTTCCAGCACGTGTTTTGCACCCCATGCTGATCAGATTTAGGCTCTTGCACTGAAACTTTGTCTTGGCCAGACAAAGGAAACCTTAGGAAAACTGAAAGTCTGCATTCAGGGTGTGTATCCCCTTTGTTGCTGGTGTTACCTAAGCCACAAATAAGTGTCCTTTGACACCAATGGTAGGGTGCCACAAGTGTTCATATCTGTAAATACTACTCAGAATTTTGCTTTGCTTGATTCTGGCTTTATCGCACAAGAAGTTTTCAGTCTAGAGGCTTAGAAGAGAAAGCTTCATTTTTCTTTTTAACTAGAAATAATGCTATTGATATTCTGTAGGACTGAACAAGGATTAACCTTTGACATTTTTAAAGGGGTCTTTTCAAGACTGTAGTGACACTACCTTCAAAAACTAACAATCAGGCTGGGCTCAGTCCAAAGACCCACCGAAACTAGAGCCTTGTGGAAGCCAGGGAGCCAAATTTGCATGAAATGCCAAATTCTTTGCTGCTGTAAAAGCCCATTGAGGTCAATGGTGCTGTGCCCCATTTAGCCCAGTAAAGGATTTGGACCTGTAGCTCTAAAAGCTAACAGAAAACTAAAAGCTCTGCACGACCTCAGGGATGGAGGTGTCTGTCCACAGCACCTATGAGGTATCCAGTGAAGTGAGGGAATGGGAAACAGAGACAGGTCAGTGAAAGCCTGGGAAAGGAGGGAATCCTTCAGGCAAGAGGATGATAAACACGTCATCCCAACCTTGACTGAGCATCCCTCCATATCAGCTCACTCTTCATGGGCTTCATGCCACCAGCTGCATCCCAAACTCACAGATGACTGTCCCTACGGCTGGACCACAAGCTCAGCCACATGGTTCAACACTCTCAGCCCTTGGTCCAGGGACTTACTGATGCTGGGAGGACACTACCAGCAGATGGGCCATCGTAAACCTTTGATTGTGTCACAATCTCTGGTCCCATTGGTAATCTACATTTAAGACCGTTCTAGGATTCATCAGTTCTTCTCTACTCTCCATATTTCATTTAGGAGCTCTGCCCTTTATGCCTCTTCCTCCTGTTATGTTTCACTGCCTCTAAGTAACATTAGCCACATATTGGCTCGTGCGACCATTGGGATTTATTTTGTTTAGATCAGTTTTCTTGGCTTGTGGCAAAGATGGAGAACACTTTTTTCCCCCCATTCTTTCTGGCTTTTTGGTGGTGGGTGCAGAAAGTTGCTTTTGCATTGAAACATTCCCCGGTGGTGTGTTTTGAGGGGAGGGGAGGGTGGGGTAAGCAGCATCTCCGTGTTACTTTGAACTTTGAAGCCATGATACTGCAATCAGAAAGGCCAGCCACAGCTACCAACCAAACTCGCTTTCCAACTAGATTAGCATTAAAAATATCTACCCCGACTTACTGCAGCAGAATCCTGCTTTCTAATCAGGCCAGTGAAGCAGTTCCTGAATGGGGAGAAAACACTTCATGAGGCACTGTTGCAAGTGCTGTTTAATAACGACTCCCTGCCGATGGAAGGATGCCGGGGTGGTCTGTCGCTGTGCTGCACGTGATGGCTCCTCCGCGTTTCGCAGGGCTGGGGAACAGCCTCAGGTCTTCCTTCTCCAAAAGCACAGGACGGCTGCTGGACCTGCACCGTGGCCCACGAGCCCCAGGCAGCGGTGAGCATCCATAGTTGGTGAAGGATAAGCAAGCTGTGGGATTCCTTTTAAAAGAAAAAAAGTGATATTTACCAACAAATAAAAACTGGAAAAATGTGAGTTGCCTGTGGCTCTGCTAGTACATGTAGATCAAATTGCTTTTGTACCTGGAAATTGAATCCGACTGTGACCCAGCTTGAGAAAGGGCAGAATTTGACAGGTTTCTCCATTGCCTTGCACTTCAGTTATTTTTTAACCTGCGCAATGGGTCAGCAATGGGGAACCCAGTTCAGCGTGTCCGTAACGAAGGGCAGTGCTTCCTGCCACTGCCCGACAGCCCAGCAGGTCCTGCACGTCTTGCACAACCTCTTCATTGGGTTATATTGGACCGACCCAAGCGGCAATGTGTCAGCAGATGTTTTCTCCCCTTTTAAGCAATGTTTCAATACCCTGGCACTTGGGGGTGATTACAGCAACATTAGCCATATACTAGTGTACTTAGAGTCTTACATTTTTTTGTAACTTTGATTTAGTCATTCTTTGTTGAAGTTTATTGACCTCTCCAGTTGTTTCCGTAAAAAAATTATTTAAAAAAAAAAATCAGTGTCTTTATATGCATGTAGTAGTATGAAACTGTGATCAATGTGTGACATTCAGAAACTGTACTGTCTTGTAAAATATGTCCAAATGTCTAAGGATTTTAAAGCAATGGTCCCTTACTACAGACTACAGAAATAAATAAAAAGGTATGGATAAAAACAAAGCCTTTATTTGCTCTGTTTCATGGTCATATATTCTGGCCAAAAATATAACTACCATCAGCTGGCACTGAGTTTCTGCTTTAGCTCATTGTAGTTGACAGCAGGTTTAGACATATGTTATTTGCTCACGGATAAGGCCGTGATTCAGGAAAGCAGTGCCGAGCTTGACACCTCCTGTTTTAAGTCTGACGGATCCAGTGCACAAACCTGTGGGCTTCAGTCCTCACCCTACATGGACAAAATCTACCCACGTCTCCCGTAGCCACGGCCGGGCGCAGGGACCGGGGCATCTCCCAGCTTCTGTGTGCGCAGTGCTGGGACGTGCGGCACACAGGGACATCCCTGTCACACACACACACAGCGCCTGGAAATTGGCATCTTCATCGTGCGATGATTGTGCAGATGCAGAACCAGACGCAGACGGGAGAACAGCCGAGGTTTGGAGACGAAGAGCTTTGGGTGTGAAAAAGAGACAAACAGGCTGCTTTTGAGGCAAAAACTTGGGCTTTCTGCTAGAGCCACTGTGGTTTGATTCTCCATTAGATTAAGCACTGGGTTGGTTAAATTGTGCAAGTCATCAGAGCAAAGGTAATTCAAACTGCTCAGGAATATTTTCTTTGAGTTGATTACGTCCCAATTATTTTATACTGGAATGCAGTTTCTGCAAGAGTCTCTAAGCTCTAATCTGAACCCCCTGATTTATGGAGATGTTAATTTATGGCCACTTAAAAATGTAAAAAGAACAAATAAACACATATTTCTACCCAGACCAACCGCTTGTTTGTGCGGTTCTGCAGTCCACACACCCTTACAGGTTCCTGCACATACAAATCAAATGAAAAAGAGTAAGCGCAGACTTCTACACCTTATTTTATACAGCCGCCGCATTTGCAAATGGAAACCAGATAGTTAAATGCACATGTGGACAAATCTCACAGAAGTCCGTGCACAGCATTTTAATGGCTTGTTTCTGCATTTACTTGTGTTTATCTTTTTAGTAAGATCTTTTTAAGAAAAATCTAAATGATCAGTTGAGTATTTCATAACAAGCAGTGACAATGGCATCTAATGAGATTAAGGCACTGAACTTGAAGGGAAGTTTACAAATGAAGAATTAGAAAGTGGAAAAATTCCTATAACATATGTCTTCCTATTCCACTTTCTGCTAATGACTTTTCTTGTTATTTGCCTGCCAGCCTGAGCATGCAAGCTCCTGAGTTATAATCCACTATCTGTAATTATACTGTCCAAGGAGGTTTTCTCTATGAATTGATTTACTTTATCAAGTCAATTAAAATAATGCCTATCTCCTGAGGCGTTGTGGTTCATTATTGCGTGCCAAATCTATAGATATGAAATATTTTTGCCCAAGTTAATATACAAAACAGAAACTTTTCTTCGCTTTGCCTAGACCCTTCACCCCAAGTCCCCTCAGCCCTGTTACTTGCACGTGCTTTATGCCAAGCCACTGCACTAACCAGCAGGTTAAATTAAACCACCAGAGGCAGAAGCACCCTGCGGAAAGCAGGATCCCTCCCAGCCCACGTCACCAGTGGCCGCTCAGTGGTCCCAGAGCGGTCACTGCCCGCTCAGCACCAACCTCAGCATCACTTCAGGCACCCGCTGCCAAACGGGGCCAACATCAGTAGATTTACTTTTCTACCAACAACGTAAAGCATTTTCCAGACTTTAAACAGATTAATGAAATGCAGCAGCTTTTCCACTTTTCTAGCCTCCGCTCCTTCATCTCCTCCAGCCCCCGTTCTCAGGCGATCTCTCCTCTCTGGCTCCATCAGCAATAACCTCACTATTCCTTCCTTCCCATCTGGATGGATTTTCCTGTGATTCTTCTTATTTAGACTAAAGCAGGCACCTTTCTGCTTCTTTTGTTGTTACGCAACATCCTCTAAACCACCTACAAAACCACCGTATCTGTTTTCCTAACACCCAGAGCATGCCAATGTCCCCCTCGCACCGAGCCAGGCAACAGCCAATAATCCCAAAGGTTAATCAAACAAAACCATCTGGCGAGGGAGCGCACACCCCAGGTCAGGGCACAAGAGCCCCTTGAGCACTGGTGGGGCTCGTCCAGCTCTTGCCCATCACCCCACAGGGCAGATGGACCCCAGAAGAGCAGCACGGCTGCGGGGGCACCTCACCGGTGCCTCGACGCTCCCTGCTGTGTCAGCACCAGCTGCCTCCATGGCCTGATATCACGGCACTGTGTAGCGCTTCACATCATACAATTGAACACAACTATTAAATACGTACTACGGAACGATCTGGCAAGTAAGTGCTGTGCTTTGTTTGGCCGTGGGCACTTTATTGTGTTACTTTTCATTCTCTCTTCAATAACCCAGTGGAGTTTTTCCAGTGTTTAACGTGGTGTGCAGTGCTGGAAGTTGGGCTGAGCAAAGTACAGATGGTGCAGCACGGCCCTCGCTCCTAGAGGTGTCACTGCCTTCTCCAAGGACTGTTCTGCTCCCCGGTAACATCATGTTGTAGCACCAAAACCAAGAAGGATGTTTAGACATTTCAGCATAGATGAACATGAGGAAAGGTTCAGCTTTTTAATATATTTTGATCATTTCAGAAGAGTCAGTAACAACTTAAGTATCTTACAAGGTTCTTTTGTAGAAAAATCTCTGCTTATAAAATATGGATTAGATTCCTCCATACTGTCCCTTTCCACTTACTTACCTTCCTTCTTTCCGTAAGGAAATTGAGCTACTAAGAGACACGACATCATTACTATTCAGCAAGCAAGAGCATTTAGAGGTAACTTTGCCCCAGAGTATCATTTGCAATCATCCAGGCAGAAGCTGAGACTAATGTGTCACGGCAACGAAGGTTTGTGGTTTCTGGTTAGAAACACAAGCACTGAGCACTAACCTTAGCTTCGGAAAATAAGAGCAAATTTGCGCAAGATTGCATCATACGATTTAATCCCTATATAATTAAACAATGAACCCACATCTCTAGTCTAAAGGTAGGCTTATGTTTTGCTATAGCCAGTGACATTTTTATAATGTTGGCAGACATATGTGGTTAACAATAATTGAAATGAAAATGAACCGGTCTATGTGCTGAACAGAAAAAAAATAATATAAAATGTTGTTTTCGCGTCTTAAGGATAATTAGTCTTAAAATGAACTGGACAGTGATGCAGCTTCTAGCACTCTCCTGAATGGTGGAGAGGCGACCACTAGGGGACAGTGAGATGAAGATTGATCCAGGCATGAGAAAGCGTAAATTTAAATTATTTAACAAGAATGAATTCCCGCCGATGTTCATGGTCTAGTTTTACCCCTCTTTACAGGCAGATTTAATAGCCAGGTGATACAATAAATTGGAGACAATATTTTCTGAATCATGAGAGACTGGCAAAGTCAAAAAAAGCCTTAAAAAATTAAGTCCTCAAAGTGCAGGAGTCTGAGACAGAGCTTATCAAATACCTATGATGCTACACAAGCGTGCACTTACCTTCCCAGCTGCTGGTGCCACTTAGTGCTTGCGTGGCTGTGCAGAAACTACCACCTTTCATTGCTGTGACCCCATCACAGCCAACACAGTGTGGGTGACACCAGGTGGCTAGCTGAGCCATAGAGGAAAGCCATTGCAGCCATGCCGAGGAGGAGAGCGAACCACAGGGGTTACCCCCCAGCCTGTGAGCCCAGGGCCCCCACACCCCCAGCACGGCGCCTCAGGCAACATCATGCAGGAAACAAATCCCAAGAGAGTCTCTCTCCCTCTCTCTCTCGCCTTAGTTAAAGCATGGGAAGATGACCTCTTCTCTAACCTTCATGGCTAATGTCCAGTCTTGTACAATGGTAATGAGAGGCTGGGAAAGACATGCCACTCCTGCTGTGGTCAGGTCACTCATTTGCATCATTATGCAAATGTGCAATCTGCTTGTCGTTAGGACCCAAACGCTAACCTCTGCCATCCATAAAGCCCCGTTCCAGCTTCAAGACGAGGGTGGCTCTCCAGGCTCAGACAAGCTGTGCGCTGCCCACCCCGCTAACGGGAAAAGGTCTGGGTGTCCCAGGAGCTCCAAAGAGTTTAAACACTCTAAATGGCAACTAAATGGAACAGAAAATCGCAGTATAAGACAAAGAATCAATAAATTAGAAAGCTAGTGATACAAAGTAAAAATTATTCGTTTTCTCCTCCACGAATAGAACTACACATAAATTGTCCCACGTTGCTTTTCTTACACATCTTCCCCAAACAGCCAGTGCTGACCAGCTGGGCTAGGTAAGGGAAAGAAGTCTTAGTCTGATATGTTACGGCAACTACATCCAAACTCATAAATATAAGCTCCTGGCAAATAATGTGACCATAGCTCTAACTCTGTTTTGCTCTCTTTGGGTTTGTTTTGGTCTTTTTTTTTGATGATTAGTCATTAAAAGCCATGAAGATGTTTGGAAGACAACTATTAAGTGCTATCTAATAGTATACAAAAAAATTTGACCTCTTTCTCAATGTCTAATTGACCCGAAGAATCCGTGGTTTTCTCTATTTATTTGTTTTTCACATCAGCAATATTGGTTTCCACTAACATTTTTCTAGCAAACAAATATTTTTGAGGCATTTCAGTATGGAGTAGGATGGCTGCATGAAAAAAGCAGACCACCAGCTGCTCCACTGGGAATCCAGCAAAAAGGAACAGCTGATTTCCTATTAATATAAATGAGCTTGTTAGCTGGGCTGTCTTCAGCCGGAGTTCAGCAGTTCAGAGCCTCTATTCCAGGAAATATAGAATTTACGTAACGAAAATTAAGAGAAAGTGAAGGAAGGATTTTGCAAGTGCCTGTTTACTGACTAAATGCTTTTGGCATTCTGGTGTCAGGGTGGATGAATGGAAGCTGAGATGGGATACTCTGCTGACTGGACCATACCCAGAGAAGTAGGAAGATTTTACAGACATCCTGGGGTACTTAAAGAGGATTCCCAGGGCACCAGGCATCCCATACTGTGTTGCAGTTTTCTTAATGTATGCCCACATCATGAATAGTTTGTGCAGTTGATACGTCCGTAGAGTTCCAGAATAAATTCACCAAACGGCATTTCTTGGATTTTTTATATGTAAAGAAAAAAGGTTTAAGGATGGGCAGCCGTTTCCACCCATGTTGCTATTACAAGCTTCTAGGATGACTTGATGGCTTTAGCATAATGGTGAGGCCTGAGAATGCCTGAGCTCTGGTCCTATATTTAACTGTGATCCTTTGATCCTGAGCACCTTCAACGAGCACCTTCATAAGAGTAATTTATTAACATTAGTTAATGATCTGAGAAACATATAATGCATTCAGCAAGATAATGAAGAGTGCAGTACCAGGTAGGAATATAGTTTCATGGAAAAAAAATATGGTGAGAAAGAATAAACAAAAATATGCTAGTTTTGCCACATCTTGTATTATTCAGGAATTATTTTTCTGATTTTATTCCCTAGCCCTTTTTGTCAGGGAATAAAATCAGAAACCTCTCGCTCTTGCTTGCTCAATCGCTCTTTCTCATCCTGCTCCCAGAACATGCACCCCGTTCCTTAAACAGACACCTTGCCCTCCTATAAATAGCATGCCTCAGTACACGCTGTGCAGTTCACCTGCAAAGCAACACCACCACCGACTGCAGCGCTGGAATGGAAGAAAGGATTGCTCTGACAGCAAATCAAGCATGTGAAAGTTAGAAAGCCCCAGCACAGCAGTCGTGCCTTCGGCTGCTCTCCCGGCAGCGGGGCATGGCTGGGGACAGGCTGCAGCTGCCCCGCTTGGGCGTCATGCATGAGCAAAGCGATGACACTGCAAGAATCGCACTGGAAAACACAGGTCGGATATTTTCTGAAATTCAAGGTTTGTATTTTGCAAGTTAAATAACACCCAGATGCACAAATTGGTAGGGGTGGGGTGGGTTTTTTCCCCACTCTGGGCACATAGAGCTGCCCACAAGCCCCTACTCAGAACAGTTTCCCTTCCACAGCCACTGTCCCAGCTGGCTTTGAGTCCAGCGTCCCCCAGGTGCTTGCTGAGAGCATGAAATGTGCTTCCTTTAGCCTTTTCATGGTCTCTGGACTCTGAAAGACACTGCATTTGCTTTGCCACCTGGCAGGGAGGAGCAGTGCCCTGCGTGCCAGCAACACCCTGTGGTCTTCCCCTCGCCGGGAGCAAGCAGAGCCCTGCCACGCTTGTCACCCCACGCGTGGCTCTCCTCACCCCAGCCCAGCCCACATCAGAGGCCGTGGATCACACCACTGCAGCCTCCCGGCACACCCACCCCTCCGAGCTGATGCCCGGTCCCTGGGCATGGTGAAAAGTTACAAACTCTGTTCCACAGATGAGGAATTTTACAGCAACTGAGGCCGAGAGGTGCTGGCTGCCCAACTTCAGTTCATGCTAACACTCACTGCTGCTGAAAATTAACTTCTGAATGGCCAAAACAGGAGTGCGAGTGACCCCCAAAGACACCGGGTGTTTATGCCAGGAGGGGCTGGGGGTATTCCTAGGGGTGGGATTACAGACTTCCAACTCCCAGGCTACTGTCATAAATATTAAGCATCCTTCCAGGAGGGGGAACCTAAAAAAACCTATATTGGAATAATGAGTCCACATTCTGGACATATTAAGTCCATCTCACCTGTTGTATCTCCCTTATTCGCTCTCCCTTCAGAGAAGAATCTCTCAAAAGCTTTACAAAAGCTCTTTTTTCAATATCATTCTCTGCCTGAAACAAGCATTTTCTCCACCATGGGTGAAAAAGCTGGGTGCCTCTCTTTTCCTGGCTGTTACTCAAGGTATAAGATCCATATCCCTACCACAAACCATGCTGGGACTTCTAATTGGGTTTTCCTCCCACTGTAACTCCCTCTACCATCTGTTTCTCTTTTTCTCTCGGATGACACATCCCTCAGTCACTGAGCAGTGCCACTGGGATGCCAACCCAACCCTGGAGACTCAGCCAGAGCAGCACCTTCTGTCTTCCCCACCCCCCCGATGGCCACCAGCCTCAGCTCCAGGTGTGAGGTGGGACTTCAGATCCCCACCCTCCCATCTGGGGACAGGGAAAGGATCAGACACCGGTGGATTGCTGTATTCCAGTCCACGTTCCTGGCTGGGTTTTAACTCCAGCTTGGCCCTAGGGTTTCTTTGAAAAGGATGCAGAAACCCCAGCGTCTCTGAAGTCCAGAGCAGAACTTGCGCTGCTCTCAGCAAGGCCAGGGTCCCACCCTGCGTTTTTAAACAGCAGCAGAGCTGTTTAACCTATGACACAACTGATTTTTCTGCTTAGCTTGAAATCACTGTCGTGCTTGCAGAAACCAGAAACTCACCACATCCCCGGCATTAACGAAGGGCTCTGGAGCCTCTCTGCTGAGATAATTTGTTGCCCCAGGCTTCAATAGGATCCGGCCACTGTTTTCCACTGCTGCATCTAAGGAGATTACTAAACTGTTGGAAACAGGGCTACTTCTTCTGGCCTCTTTCCAGACCCCCAGTCATGTTAGAGTTGAGATACTGCAAATGAAAATAGATTAGAAATTTAAATCAGTACATAAGCGATGCTTGCTCATTGGGAAACTTGAAGTTAATGTTGCCTGCAGCTATTACTAGTGTTTTCAGAAATAATTCATTAGCTGCAAAAACCTTCTTTCATGTCTCAAGAGATGAAACAAAAAATTAGCTATTTTACTTTTCTTGTTAATTCCTTCCTTTCAGTCTCCTTCAGCACCTTCCCCTTTCCAGGTTGCGAAGTTGAGATATGAAGTCTTAAAGCTAGAGACCATGGAGACGCATTTCAGATGAGCTCTCGGCCAGGTACCATAAGATGGTACCTTCCTCTAGTTCCCCTAGTAATACTTTACTTGTGCATAGGCTTTTCTGAGCAGGGTTTCTTGAACTGACACATAGCACTAAGCCACAGGGGACCGAGGCAGAGGGACTTCTTTTACCTGCAGTAACTCTAACAACTCCATTTTTCATGGCGTGAGGAAGACCCAGGAAGATTATTTTCTCTCTCCACTTCACCTCCTCTGCTTTTGATCCCAGAAGAAAAGCAACACACGTAAATGAACAATAAAGGGAAGGAGGAGAGTTCTGTAGATGTTTTATTCAACCTCATAACGCCTGAGGAATGTGAAACTAAATTTCCTGCAATTTCAGGGCTCTGAAGGATTGAAGGTCTTTCTGAAAGCCTTGAAGAGCACCAAAGAGCTCTGTGCTGGGCTAGCTCTGCACCTACCCAGGCTGCTCGCTGCAAACCTGGATGAACCTCCCTCTTTCTGCACAGAAGTGACACAGCTGTCTGAAGCCATCCCTGTCCCAGCAAGAGACAGAAACAGCCACACTGAGTCCAAGAGGGCTGTTTTTATCCTGCTGACTCTCTCATACACATCTCAGCTTTGCCGACAAATTCAAGGAACTTCCTTTCTTCCAGGACATGGAGTTGCCTTAACATCTAAGCAAAACAAGACAAAGATGTGAGTGATTTGCTTATTGTCCTGGAGAGCACTTGGCTGAACTGCTCATCTCCAGCAAACCAAATACACTCGATGCCATCTGCAGACAGCATCGTGTGCTGCTTTGTGTACCCATCACACCTCCATCTCCAGGCAAGGCAGCACCGGGGGAGCAGATCTGGCAAAGACGACAGCCTCTGCTCTTCTTCCGTGGGAGCCCACCCTCATGCTCACGTGCTCCCGCATTCGGGCTGCCTGTCCACCCCATCCCATCCGAGCTCTGCACACTCCTTCACGCTCCCATTTCTCTCTCCAGACGCGGCGGCTGTGTCAGGTGGCATCTGGGAGGGAACTCATTTTTATTCCTTAGCGGTTTGACACTGAAATTAGATTGGGTTCAATTGCTGGGACATTACCACCTGTGCTAATAGCCAAAATTGCTTTCAAAGACAGACTGCAGTGTTTTGAATTTGGAGAAAGATTGCTGTCCCTTTTTAATTACATTTTCTGTCCATAATGAGACAATTATAAGCATTTCAACAGCTCACAGTCATCAGCCTTCCACTGTATGAGAGCACAGGAGAAAAAGGCAGCCCCACCTCCCCTCTTCTCTTTCCCCTCCCACCCACTAATTTCTTTGAGCAATTCTCAAGTGTGTCATGTATATTCATCTCCATTCTGGCAGAGATCCTAGCAGCACTTAGATTGCCCAAAGCGTCCTCAGGTAGCCATTGCACTACTCCAGCTGTTGCACTTGAGGACCAAACTCCCCATTTCAGTGACCTTCAGAGGGCAGCACACATGTAAAGAGCAGCCAAACCCCACCTACTCACTCCTCTTTTTCACCTAAAGTATATATATTTACCAATCATCAGGAGTGTTGAAATCAAAGATTTCATTCATATGTGGAGAGAGAGAGAGGGAGAGAGAATATCGTCTCGGAAGTAAAATACCACAGGAACACAGAAGATGCCATATAGGACCAACGCTGGGCTATCTGCTCCGGTGGTCTTTTCACAAAGGTCAGTAGCCTCAGCACTAGAGATGCTATTGGAAAATGAACTGTTAGCTCAGGTCCGTGCTATATGGTACCTTAGCTCTGGAGGGCTGATTCCTTCCGGCTGGGAATCCTTTCAGCTTTTGAAACCTGAGCCTTGTAATCATAAGCAGCTTCAAATGTTATTATTGTAAGATTGCATAGCACCGCAAATAAATACTGCATTTAACATACCAATGTAATGAAGTACAAAGCTCTAATAAAGAATGAAAGTTTATTTAAGGCAATATAAAAATATTGCCATTAATCCATGGTTCTTGTACCCTACGAACCAAGATGCTGGAGAGCAGCCATTGTAAGCGGATGAATTTAAAGGCCTCCCCACATGCAGGCTGCCATGATACCTCTTTGCAAAGTCACAGGGCATCTTAAATGACCAATGAAGATACTCCAACTTCCCATGGGTCTACCACAAAGATTGCAGTTAATGAGGCCCAGCTGAATGCATGGAGGGCGTGTGTCCTTCCCATATGTATTCAGGAAGCCTTTGCAGAAAGTTGGAGAAATTCAGAGGAGGAGAGTTTCAGGTGCAAATCTGTAATAAGAGACATAAGAACAACAAAGAGCAAGAGCTGATCAGGGTCTTCCTTCTGTTAGCCCAAAGGCTGAGCCCCTTTCCTTAGTCCCAGGGTTTCCAAAGGCCAAACAAGCCCTTGAGACATTTTAACATAACCCTGACGTATCCCCAGCTGTTCCCAAGGTTTTACAGCACCTCCCTAATGGTGGGGACAGCAGCCCAAGTGTACAGAAGGGAAAAGAAGTATTTGCTGGTTGGATGCTACCAGCTGCTTTGGAGCTGGAATATATTGAAATATTAAGGGTGGCAGCTGCCTGGTTACAGCAGATTGAATGGCCGTGTGTCGGGCACATAGAGGAAAAAGAAACCCTTCTAGGAAAGCAGCTACACTGGGCAATGGGACCTTCAAAGGAATGCAGACCGGTTTATATGTGGTATACATAAATACACAAATACATATACCATGGTATCTACACCCACGTGGGATCATGCTAGGGGAGCACAGAGAAGCGAAAACAGGAGGAAAAGCAAGAACTAGACCAAGCCCTAAGTTTGGGAGTGGGAGCAATCAACAAGTCAGGGGCTCCTGGGGTGCTTGCACAGCCCTGTGCTGCTCTGCCCGCGGAGCCCCTCTTACCCCACGCGCTGCAGGGGAGAGGCACAGTTCTATAGCTGCAAACGTTACCCACACTTGGGATTTCTCCACTGAGACACCCTTGCGATCAGTGTACCTGGCTTTGTGGTGCCGAGAGACTGGAGAACAAAGAGCTGGGACTCCTGGAAACAATGAATTTCCAACCAAGCTGGAGGGCTCAACCGGTCTTCAAACCAAAATCATCTGCTTTACGTTTCTTTTTTTGTACAGCTTCTAGAAAATAAGTCTGAAAGGATTTGCTAGGGTTCAGAGCTCCCCAGCTACAGCTCTGACACGATGACAGAAACTGCATGTTAAATAGCTTCCATCAAAAACCCCAAGCGGTGGGGCCTAGACGGTTGTGCAAGACTCTTAACAACACCCTGCCCTTGGGGAAACTTCACTGCGAGCCAGCTAGATCTAGGACTTACCATCTACCCAGTTAGACATGAATCATTGTTGTCTGATTAAAGATGATCTCCCCAGTACTTTTCTGCCTCAACCGTGCTGTTTTGACATACTAGTTCAAGAGCTGTCGCTTTAATTAGAACAATGAGTGCTGATGCAGAAAACCAGCAGTAGCAGCAACAACAACAGAAAAAAATTACAAATCCCCAACTCGTAAAAACAGAGTTTTAATGAGATTAGCGGAGATGGCTGGAGGAGGTTGCACACTGCCTATACACGCAGGAAGAAACGAGCATGCTGCCTGCATCCAGAGCATCCTGCTGAGGGACTCCGAGCCCTTCACAAAAGTGGTAAAGTTTACAACCCCCGCTTTGGCAGCTGAGAAGATGAAACGGAGAGAAGAGCTGCAGTCTCAGGGGCATGCAGGAGGCCAGGAGCTCACCCCAGAACCAGGGGTCCAGGTCTCTGCGCCGTGCTGCGGCTGGCAGCACTTGTGAGACATCAAAGTGCTGAGGCTGATATCAAATTATTGACATTTCCAGCTAAGGCAGCAGGTAGCAATAATCAAGACTTGCTACTCAAACTTTTTTTGGGGAGGAGTTGTTCTTTTCAAAGGAAATGGCTTCTTGCTAGAAATAAACTTTCAATCTCTACTTATCCTCCAAATCTCCTTCAAGTTGTTCATGCTTTTATTTAAGAAAGTCTTCACAGACACCAAAGCTACCCAGTTTGTAACACCTTTCAGGCTGACCCAAGATTGTGCATTCGGGTTGGAAAAAAACTAAAAAAAAAAAAAAAGCCTTGCTTTTGAGACTTGAATTTAGCATGAAATGAAAAACATTCCTTCTCACCAACCTTTCTCACTTAGAAAAATGTCCTCAATGGCTCCTATCCAATTCTGCTTCCTAAAAAAAGAGGTGAGAAACAGAAATGCCCTGTCCCCCCCCACCAAAGCTCTCGGTTTTCACAGCTCATCTCTTGTTAGCCACCATGACCCACCACTTGTTTTGTAATTGTGCGATTCCTGTGACTTCACCCAACCAGATCAGTGACCCTGGGCCTCTGCAGCTAAACTTGTTACCAAAGTGAATGAGCTGGGGGGAACGACACCACAAAAACGGGGGCCCTCACAGCAAGGAGTTTGTGACGCCAGGGCTCAGTGACAGGGGTTTGAAACCCTCTGCAACTTTGGGATAAATTCTGAGCTAATTTATAATCCAGAGCTCATATTCTCCCAATCCTATTTACTAAAGCAATAAGAAATTGCACTTCCCATGGCACCCTGGGCATATTATTATACTATGTAATTTCCTTCTGTGAAAACCCAATTAACTGTACAAGTCTGTACCCATTCTGCCAACTATATCATTTTATAATTTCAGAACAGCAGTGCAAACTGCCGGGGAGTTATCAGTAAGAACTGTTCTGCAATAATTAATAGATGCAAAGATTTTAAAAAAGAGCAAAATAGGCACACAAATTAACACAGTTAATTATAACGTAGCTATCTACAGACCCGGGATCTTGTGTAAAATGAATTTCCTTATTAAGCTCTACCGTCTCCCCACCATGACAGAGGTCAAGGAGGAGACGGAACACGAGATGATTTGAGAACTGGTTTTGATTTCCCTCTGTTTGTACTTGAAGGACAGAGATCTGAGAGCAAGCGGGTGTGATTGTCGTTTGGGAGCTTAAATCGTATCTGACCCCGCTTCCCTCTCGCCTTTGATCAGGAGGCGATGGAGTCACGCTGACAAAAACCTTCCATAATTGACATTCTCTCTTACCCTAGGCACCTAAAGCCTTTTGCAGGTCTGGCCATTTTACACCCTTCCAGACCCCTTGTGAGTCCAGGGTGGACACTACTGGCCCCACCATGTAGCCGTCTGCAGCCCCCTTGGAGACCACTGACCTCTACTGGGTTCCTGCCCACACGATGCTGGCTGCTCAAAGCACGGAAGGCAAATTTTTCAGCTTTACCTGACTTGCCTCAGAGCCCTTGGAAAATCTACTCCCACCCAGTTTTGTGGAAAGCCTCTGGTCTAAGCCATTGAGATTCTTCTGAGAATGGCAGGGTTTGGTATAAGACAGCAACACGAAGCAGAATATTAAAGAAGAAATTCTGCCCCGCTCTTGAAACCTCTGCAATTAACAGAGTTTGAACATCTACTTGTCATACTCATTCCACATAAGACATTTTCCCCACGATTTCAAGTAAAGGGCTGCTTCTAATCATCTCAAGCTCCTCTCTGAGACCCCAAACACACTGAAGTGATGGGCTTTTTAATCAAATCCTGCAAACAGCAAGCGAGAAGACAGCCCCAGAGACAGAGGAAGGAGAGACCTCTTCATGTGCATTGTCTTTCAGTTTGGCCCCAGGCTGTGCATTTGTGGCGAGGGTTAAAGGATTTCTTTGGTTTAAAAGACATCTCAGTCTGCCACACACTCTTCCGTGGAAGTAAGAGAAAAGTGCTTTTACATATCCATGAGCTAGAAGGAAAACTCTTTATTTATGCTACATCTACCCAATTCTTACCAAAGATGCACAGGAATGAATAAATCCTCTGCAGGCATACAGGATATATAGAAAACTGGATGATCATAATCCTGGAAAATGCATTTACTCAATTGCACAGCTTCCACATTTCCCAATAAATTACTTCAATACAGTCATTAAGCCATTTTTACTGAAATGTACTACCATAAAGCAAACATATTTGCCATTGCATTTGCACAATTACAGCTGTTTAATAAACCACTCCCAATACATAGTTGTAGCAACCACTCCTGCGTTGTTGCATTGGAAGCCATTTCTGGGTGCTTGAAATGCCAGATTGAAGCACATTTGGAGATCCAGAACATGACAGAGCACTTCTCATGCTCCCTATTAGCAGGGCAGGTCCTCACCCTGCTCCTGCCCTTCCCTGCCAGCCTCTTCCCACCTGGCATCCTTCCTCCCCTTCACCCAGCAGGCAGAGGGCACCGCCCAGCACTCCCTGGGACATTTAGGACTCACTGAATGAACTTAGTCCCGCAGAATCGTAGAATGGTTTGGGTTGGAAGATCATAAAGATCATCTAGTCCAACCTCCCTGCCATGGGCAGGGACTTGCCTACTTATGGCTCGGTGCTGCTCAGTGAAGCTCATCTGGCAGTTGTGTGGTGGGGAACCCTGACACGTATTTGCTGTTCCCAGCTGTCCCAGGCAGCCAGCAGATGTGCTGCCCTGTTTCCCCCCGTGCTGTGCTCCCTTCTCCTCCAGGGATACAAGAGACACACAGGTCTGCTGCGAGTGCACCGCTTTTCTTCAAACTCCGACTCAGGGCAGCTGCGATCCATGGTGACATGCCAGTGTGCAATCCTCTTTACTTCAGGGACACCAATTACTGATTTCAGTTATGGTAAACGCTCCCCTCTCTCCCACACCCACAACCAACATCAATTTTATTGTACTTGGGTTTTTAATTGTCATCTCTGTTTCCAGGAAACTTCTGTTAACCACCATTAATATTGCAAATCTAAATGTAAAAAAAAAAAAAACCAAAGAAACACTTAATGGAGCTGAATGAATTCGCAAACCCAAAGCTCCCACCTGCCATCAGTCTGTCCGTGTTTTAACACAGACATTAAGCCACACAGCCGGTACGATAGAGAAATCTCCACACGTGCCCTGTGAGCCCGCGACCAAGGTTTGATGGTTAGGTGTTCATGATTATCCACAGGTAGGGCCACCATTCGCAAGGAATAGTATCAATCCCAGGGGATTATTTGCACTTGAAGGAAAAAAGAAAGAAAAGCCCATACACATAATAAACAAACCAAAATCACAGCTATTCCTGAAACGCTGATACTACGACAGGAGCCACACGAGATACAAATGCAACTGCCCAGCCAGGCTGGGATGGGCCAGGGAGACGTCCTAGGCCACCAGCCCGTGGCCCAGGCTCACATACAGCCTTTCTTCTCCCACGTTCAGCATCTCCAACAGTGCGGTCTGTCTGCTGGATCCTCCTTCGGTCGAGTTTACTACTGACTTGCTGGCCAGCTGCTCCTTATGTGACACGAGAAGCGCGCAGTAAGTTCTGCCCAGTGCTTTATGAATTAGGGTAACATAAATATTGAACTACCGCTGGCAAACAGAGACCACTTCAATTCAAAATCAAACCAGCTGAGAGTGAACTGCCTCTGGCCCCTCGGGAAGGGGGAGCTCTGTGTGCAGGCACAAAAGAGCAGGCATCTGCCTCGTCCTCTGAGCCGTCACCAGCCAGGGCTGTTCGCACGGGAGATACCCGGCTGTCAAAGGAGCTGCGCTCCGGTTGGTACCTTGCTATATGGTTAACTCGACCAATGTAAACAGCCCCGCTAAATTCAAGGGAATTGCTCTTCAGAGTACTTAGAGACTCACATTAGGTTCAAGGCTTTCCTCATTAAAATTGAGACCTTCAAAAACTAAAAGGAGGCAAAGATCTATTGGCTTATTAAAACAAGGAGACTGGAGGAAAAAAGGAAGCGTGAACATTGCTTGATAGGACCTGCCTCTCTATTCTCCAAGTATATATTATTTTCAAAGAAAATGCTCATATAAGGAAGCAGTGTAAGTGGGTAACGAAGACGCAGTGACGCAGACAGGGGCACTGCTAGGGCTGGCTGGGCTAGCATATATACTTACTTCTCTGTTTTGACGTTTGCTGTTTGACGGCAAAAGCTTAACAAGTTTTTGGAAGCCGAGATGTTTATGTTCACCAGGTCCTGCAGTTCACACTCCACTCTTCTGGGGCAGAAGGTGGAAATTTTGCAGATTCTTTTCCACTATTTTTTTTTTTTCCCCCTGCCTTTTTCTTATCAAAGAGTGTCTCACAGGGCGGTAGCTGCCAGGGAGGTTTTCCGTGGCCAGCTGCTGACACCCTGCCCCTGGCAGGGCAGAGGGGTGGTCTCATGTGTCTCTCCCAGCAGCCAGGCAGCTCTAAAGACAAGAAGAAGAAGAAACTGTGTCTTACATCGGAAACGTTAATATTTCATAGACCCGTGCTACTAGCAGGCTTATGGGTATAAAGGGTCGTTTTGTGCAGAGAAGACTGCAGCTCATTTTGGCAACTTCCCAGCTGATGAGAATTTCATTTTTAGGGGAACCTATTCCTGAATAAAGCCCCAATATTCCCCCCACTGCCCAGAGCGTTCTCCCTTTCTCACAACAGAGCTCCTTTTCTGTTTGTTTAGTTGTTAAAGGCAAGGAGAGGCAGCTTTACCCTGCATCTGTCCCCCCTGCATACAAGCCCTGGGTGGCGGTTGTGCCCTGGGGGCTCGTGTGCTGATGCCTTTCGGGGTTGGCTCTCAGTCCTCAGTACACGCTGTAACTAAGACTCTCCAGCCTAGCCAGCATAATAAACAGTGGTGCTTTTCTTGGAAGTATTTAAGCTTTTTTCCTGCCTTAGAAAAATGAGTGACTTATGACTTTGTTCCTAAATTGGGCAGATGACATTAATATTCAGAGTGCAGCATGCAGAGGAGCTCAGCGCATGAGCCCATGTACCTGTCAGGATTCACCCTAAACAGGCAAACCAAGGGGAAAAAGCCAGGGAGAACACAAGCTCCACGGCCATGGGATTTCATAACTACCCATGATCAGCTCTTTCCACCAGTGATTACAGGCCATTTTTGCATCACTGTGCCCAAAGGAGCACAGTCAATGCCCAAGGGAGAGAGGTGGGTGAGGAACTCACGTGAGCCTGTGAGTTTGTGAAACTACTCACTCATTTATCCCCTTGCCTCGGAACCGAGCTTGAAGCCACCCTCACTGTTAAAGCATTTCAGGGATCTGTTTCCACATCACATGCAGCTGCTAGACGGAGTTAAAACAGAGAGAGGAAAAATAACAGCACCCTGTTGCCACATTGGAGAAACCCAGGTTCTCCAGCTACCACCCTTCTAACGCAATCGAGGACTGTTTCCTGGAGATGCTCTCCTGCATCCCGCCATTTGTCCCAGCAGCCAGGACACAGAAGTGGGTGATGGGCGCTGCTTCAGGGGAGCCCACCATGGCTACAGACACACTCGTGCGTGGGGGGAAGGCGTCCAACTGCACTTTGTGCTCTCCAACAGCAGCTCCAAGCGTTCGCCTGTGGGTGAGCAGAAAGGCACAAGATTAGGCAAGCCAGAGCAGCACCAGCTTTCACCACCAGCAGAAGGGGCTGAGCAACTCCCGTTTTTCAGACGGCCTCTGCTCCGCCTGCTAATGGCTGAAATACGATGCAAGGAATAAATCAAGAATTGGTTAATTGGTCTGAGGATTGTTATGAAAGTGGAGGAAGGTGAAAGCCCATTAATTGCTGGCATCACCCTGCAACACCCTTCCAGTAATTCAAAAGCACACAATTAGTAGTACAGAAAGGCCACGACAGAGCTCAAGCAAAACAAGCACCGAGCACAGCAAGAAACAGCAAAAAAACAATGCACAGGACCAAGGTGATGCTGAGCTCTGTGCAGGGATCAGCTCTTCAGCCCTGAGGATTAGGGAATGTGATAAAAAGGAACCTTGCATCTCATTTCCAGCATGGACCAGGGTGTGGAACTCATGGTTTTGGGGGAGAGTGGGGTCACACACTGTGCCTGAACTCATGAAAAGAGGGTAATATCATGATACATAAACTGCACCATGGTTCCATATTTCTGCCTTTCCAGTATCAATTTAAGATGTTTACAAGATGCAGCCAAGCACGTCCTGTCCTGAATGCGTGTCTGAGTCCCACTAGTGTCACAGCGAGTTGTGTACACGTGTCACGGGACGAGAGCAACTGGGGTCCCACAGCCCAGCAGCCTGCAGACCCTGCACTTCCCGGGGGATTTGAAAAGGTGGCGATTCGCAGAATACATAGAACAGCCCTTATAACTGGATGCATTTCTCCCAGCTTGAGAATGGCAGAACCAGTGTTTAAAAAGAAAAAAGAGGTCCCTTGCTAGTAATTTTGTTTTGCAGTTTTAAGCTGCAAGAGACATATTGAGAGAACAGAATAATCTCTGCTGGTTCAGACTCCCCTTTCTCACCTCCACTCGCAGTATCACAACTATCACCAAGCAACTAATTTTATAACTGGAAAGGACTTCAGAAAAAACTTCACTAAAAGAAAAAAAAAAAAGCGTCAGTGATCTTAGTATTTAAATACTCAAAACATCCAAAATTAAGAATAAAAAAAAAAAGGTTTGAAAAGCTAAAGATAACAGAATAGTTTTATTTATGGAGAAGTATTGCTAACTCCTACCTTTCAAACAGAACATGCTCAACTCCTCTGGCCACAGAGCAAAAGAAACAAAAGTTTGTCTTTAGAGCAAAAAGGATATTGAAGAAAATTACATTTTTTTGTTGTTCTTTTTCTTTACCTTTGGCTCCTGAGCTTTCTGGGCACATTTCAAGTCTTTTTTTCCAAACGCATAAGGGCTTTTTCCTTAAAAAAGGAAGCAGATCCTCATACATTCAGGTGACTGCAGAAGCTCAGACCCACGTGTCATGACACTCAGGGAGCTGACAGGCCTGATGAAGATCCAGTGGTGAAAAATGGTCTTTTACCAACTTCTGTTTCAAATGGAGAAGAAAACTGTTGAATCACAGGCTGGACACTACAAGGTTAGGGTGAAAAAAAGCAGAATTCTCCCAAGGCCTCCCTCTCCCTCCATCTCATGACAGTGAATGATTTCTCTATAACAGTGAAAATCACTTGGCTTCTTCAGCAGTTTGCAAAACAGCCTGGATTTTTGCTAGGCTTTTCATCATTAAAAATGGTGATCCTCAGATGGAGAGCAGAGGGAAGGGTAGGAACATCAGTCAAGCTTAATTTTCCTTTTACGTAAATCCAACTCACTGGCACTTTAGCTTTATTTGCTCTTCCTCTCATCTGGAGCCAGGCTGGTGCCTAGAAGGTGGAGCTGCACGTGCGCAACTGGCGGTTCCTCTTTATCAGTGCCCAACAGGGTGATTTATGGAAGATGAGGACTAAACTCCTGGCTTCGTGTACTTGCCGTGGGAGATGTTCTCCTGTTGATGCCCAATGGTGAAAGGTTTTTAGCGTTGTCATGGGAACGGCTGTCATCTTCGGTGAACAGCCTCTCCTCAACGTGAAGCTGCCTTGCTTGTTTACTGTACACAGCCACTTTTCAGGAGTATTTTGCCTTGGATTTCCAATAGTCTTATCTTCCCCAAAAACCAGGCTGTAGAAAATATGGAGATTATTGTGATGGATGATGATAAAACCCCTGGAGGAAAACAGGCAGGACCCAGTATGTGTCTACACCATGAGCTAATCTTCATTTGCAGGAAAAGTGATCTGACAGCTTCATTATCTTCTACTTAAAAGGCTGACTCTTGCGCGCTCTCTCTCTCTCACATGCACTTGCATTTCTCCTTCCTTCCCCCAGGAATTTGCCAACAGGATTTGTTTGTACAGTTACCCAAGGTGAGGAGGTGAAGCCAGCACACTGCACAGCCCTTTTGAGGATGTGCAGATGCACCGAGACTTTTGCAATGTCTTGTTTCATCAAGTGATACAGCCCGTGTAGAACTATAGCTGCTACGAGGGTCCCTCATGGGATAGTTCCTTCATGCTCCTGCATCCCCAGGCTACGGTGAGAGGAGCAAAAGACTGGAAGTCCCACCATGCCACTGTCAGCGGCTCTTCTTAGGACCTCATGTTATCAGCTCTCAGGGACGAGGCAGCAGCAAAGAAAACCCTGACCAACAAGTCATTTGCCGCAGGAGCAGACTATTTTGTGCTTACTGATTTTGTATCACAGCTGTCTCACAAGCAGGACCCAAAACGGAACACTATCAATAGATAAATCATTATGGTCAATTCAAAAATGAGAGGTTTTTTCTGCAATATCTTCCTCGAAACAGAAACTTGAAAACAATGAGGGGGTTGAATGAAATATTTTGACTCTATATTTCAATCTTGCAGTAGAATTCCAAAATCAAAGATCAAAACACTTCACTTAGGAGGTATAAAAACATTTTACCACTTCTAAATCCCTGTCTTTCCTCTGTGTGCATCTATGAGGACTAATCATCAAATGTGGCATGAATTCACAAGTGGTTACAGTCAACCTAAAATGCATTTTAGGAAATTTACTGTCAGTCTCCGAAAAAATAAATAATCAAGCTCAGATTCTGTAGCAATCTGACCCAGAATTTTATTTCTGAGCAGCCTAACTTCAAGCTTCTCAACTTTCCACAGCTACCTTCACTCACTTAAGAGACTGAGTCTGCAAATTTCTACACATCAAATTTACATCGAAACTGACTGGAGTTTCCTACAGTTCCTGTAGGACCAAATATTTGACAGCAAGTACTGCGACGATCTAATAAAAGTCTCACACACAAATATAGTACAGCTAACGCTTAAGTACTCAATAAATTAAAGGGATTGTAATTAAGGTGCTTTAAGGTGCCACATTGTTTCACCGATTAGAATAAAAGCTTTTACCACTTGACACTATCATTTGTAACATTGCAATACATTCTTCTGCTACCCAGCCGGCTCTGATGTTGTAGCAGAGGGGCATTGGGGTGAACGCAACATTTGGAAGACTAAGTTTTTTAAGCGTTATTAAGCAAAAATTCCATCCTTTATAGCTTCAGTACTTAATTCTGAAAGCATCTGATAAGAGCATGGATTCATCTTGTCAAAAATTTGGGTAGATTTTGAAAGCAAAAAATGTTTCCAGTACCTGGCTCCATTCTCCTCCTGAAATGAACAGCTGCATCTTTACGGTCCTGTGGCCCAATATAGGGCTTCTGCAGGACAAAGGAAACCTTCCAATGACTAAATGCTACTATGATTACGTATCTCCACCAAGAAAATGAAACTGGCTTCCAGCTTGACAGAAATCCTCACTGCAAGAACCGAAACGATGTACTCCAGTTATTTATTCCCAAGCCACCCCTCAGAGCATCGCACCCCTCTGCTCACAAACCAGCGAGGACCCCTGAGCAGGCCACAAGTTAGTTACAGATTTTACCAGACAGTGAAGCACAAGCCTTTTTTTTTTTTAAATCTTGCTACTCTGGGATGAGATCACCCCACTGTGAGTCATTAATCCACAGAGACAGCTTGTAACATACAATAAAAAGCAGAGCCTTGCTCTCAAATCCTTACTGTACTGGCCAAGAGGCATCACGCGCTTTCAGGCCTCTCAGCGCCAGACTACGCATATTCCTCTAAGCATCTCAAGCACGCATCCTCAGTGCCCTTTCATATTTTCATGAAAGACCCTCAACGTGGTCACTAGATGGGTGTCATGATCCAAACCTAGTCTAGAGTCAGACTCAAGCATTAAAACTGTCTTCTGGAGCCACCCCCAGCCACTCACCTGGGTTTTGACAAATCTAATTACCCAGACGCTCATCACTGCAGCACTCTGCCACAAAGCACAAGTCCGTTCCGTAATTTTGTTTCAGCAGATTCAGAAGTGTGTGTATGTTAAAGGAAATATCCCATCTATTTCTGCATAGTGGTAGGTCACGGTGCCGGATTTCCACCTGTAAATCCTGAGTAGAACTGGACGGCAGCAACTTTTCCTCCAATCTTACCTGCTGGAGCAGATGAGTCGGTGGCAAGATTGGCTGGAATAAATTAGGCAGGTTCAGGCGCTAAAGAGATGGCACTACACAGATTAATCAACGGACACACACTGGGAGAATGTCTCCAGTCGCCTTTATTTTCATTTATAGAAAAGTACGAATATAAATCAGCAGAATATAAAAAAATATTTCAAATATTTCCCAGTCAAAAAGACAAGACTATAGCTAGCCCTCCTGGTACAGCTGGGGTCACTTCCTATTTAGAGCCCCAGGACTGCACTGCATTTTTGGGCAACTCAGAGATGCTCCTTGAAACTTGAAGTCTAAGGGCTCTTTGATCCCTGGTACCTTCTATTCTCACAGATTTGAACAGACTCACATCTAAGTTTTGCCATTATCTCAGCAGCACAAGATTAACCCTCTGTAAGACTGAGGATCAATATGAAATGATGAGACCAGGGAGGGTGAAAACAAAAGGAAAAGATGGTCAAGCACAAGCAGGAAGCATCCACAGAGAAGTGCCATTGCCATGAAAAGAAGGCACTTGAGTCAATTTATCTTGCATTGTAGGTTCTTCATTGAGACTTTGGAAAAATAATAACTAAATCTGGGTTCATATGGCCTTTTTTGTCCGATTTCTTATTTCAAGAAAGGGGGAATTTGCAAGAAGTCATCAGGGTCAGACAGACCTCTCTCAGGGATGGATGGGCAGAAAGAGACTGGCACTTCACAGCCAGCCTGATTTCTTTGGAAATTGGGGAGTACACAGGGACAGAGAGGATTCAGGATGCCCCAGTACAGACAGCAGCCTCTGACATGGAGAAGTCATTGTTCTGCTTGTGGTTCCTACAGCTGCCCCACGTTGGTGCCAGACAAGCCATCACAGCACTCACTTGCTGGGACTGTCAGGAGAAGTTAGATGAACAAGAAGCTGTGAACAGAAGGACAGGAGCAAGCGTCCAGCTGGCGAATTCTCTTCCAGGTTCCCTTGCAGCGAGGGTTCCCTACCGCCTGCCAGTGCAACAGCTGATTCCTGAAACACAATCATAAGAGGGAAAAAGTTAATGTGCTGCACCTCTGCTGCAGGACAGTCACTTGTACCGGGCTTAAATCACCCAGGAAATCCCATTTAGTTTGCTATTTCCATGGACACAAATATGCCTTTCTACCATTGTAAAGAAGCAGCAACCACAGTGACCCCCATAGGATTACAATAGCGTGAAGTAAAGCCACAGTCAGGTGGGAACACTGCAACTGGAAGAACCCAGAGCAGCTCATACTGTAGATGTTAAGTCCAAAAGGATTCCCAGAAACATTCCCTCGGAGTGCCCAGCGTTGCATGCAACAACTCACAAAGCACACTGACACCCCCGTAACTCCTGTGCTGAAACACTTGACAGGTTGCACAGTGGGCAAACTACTTCTTTCTCCATTTTTCTTTATAACACCATGCTCCCTTTCAGCAGGCAGAGCTCTGTTGTCACCCATAGCCATCAAGATGCTGAATAAGTACCTAGCACGCAATACACAGCACATACACGTCTGTGTGAGAGACGCAGGGACATGAGCATCTCCAGATAACCATGTTAGTGGAACACCTGCTTAAGCTTTTCTGCCTTGCTAGCAGCTACACACTGACACAGTTTCTGGGTGGCAGCTGGCTGGAGGTACCAGACCCACAAGTGTTGGAACAAGGTTACTCACATGCCTCTTAAGTAGAGGACAAAAAACCAACCAACCAACCCAACCAACCCTTTTCTCCCAGGCAGTCCCATCAACACATTGACCAGAAGTATCCTATTAAAACAACCAAGCAGACGCACAGGCCGTTTTTCACAATCAGCAGCTGCACAAGCAATGCTGGCCTGATTGCCACAGAAACTGAAATTTTGCTATAGCACTGTGCCCCTCCCAGATTTTAGCATTTAGCGGTTTAAGGGAATTCCTCACATCAGTGTGTCCCAGCCCTGACCTTTGGAGAAGCACAAATACCACAACTGGATCAACTCTTGCCCTGTGCAAAGAGCTGCCCACAGAATAGCTCAACAGACCCCTAACTTCTGATTGGTTTATAGTTCTGTAGAAACTGGAATTATTACTCTAGCTCCACAAAGATAACCCTGCCCTTGGTTTAATGAGATGTCATGCTCCAGAGCAGGGTTTTATACATCACACATGGTTGGAAAAGGCTCACTGTATTTTTCTTCTGGCTTGGGGTCACTTCAAAATATCAGGATCTGCACAGAGAGGATTAAGATCCCAGATAAAGCACACTGTGCACGGAACAGTCCCATACCCTTCAAAATTCCGGGCTGTGGCTTTACCTTTAAAAGGCTTTACTCCTTAAACACATAAGCTAAACTTGCTTACTGTCATCTTGCTGGTAGGGAAGGCAAATGCTGGCTTTGCTATAAATCAAGTCCATCCATCCTCTCTCTCTCCCCGCCCCACAAGCATGGGCGTAAACTGCTGCAGTCTGGACATTTACGTGCTACAGCCACCACATCTTGCTCCAGATGATGAAGAGCAGCTGATCCTCCTAGACACAGGTGGAGTAACAATTTCACAGATGTCAAGTCTGTGCTTTGTTTGTAGATCTTTCAGAAGACGATCCAAAATTAACAGATCAATTTCCCAGCTCGATGCTCTGCCTTGTTTATCTCATAACCTTCTAGAAGAAAGAAGCCAATGCAAGCTAGGTTATCCTAGCTATCCTCACCTGATGGCCACAGATCTGGCCATAAATCAAGGACTTTGGGAAATCTCCTGAGCTTGCATAACAGGGGTTAAAATGAACTAGCATCTTCTACAGAGTGGGAGACAGGTGGAAGGCACAGATAACAAGCATCTCTCTCTAACTTGAAGCATTTATAAGCCAGACTCCACTTAGACACAAGAAGATAATTAGGAAATACTCATCAAAATATACCAGCACTGCCGAGTTTATTTTAAACTCTGTCAGATGTTTTCCTTCCTGAGAGTCACTCTTGGAACAATATCTCGGGGAACTAAACGCTGGCACAAGCTGCCGAACTGACAGGGCGAGAAGCAACGCGCAGGCACGGCGTGGGTGGGACAGCAGCGGCTGTGAGTGCTTCCCCCCACAGCCCCGGCCAGCAGCCCCACAGACCCGTCCAGCGCGCGATGGCACACGCCAGCTGGCATAACCACCCCTCGGAGTTACCACAAACTGCCCACCTCTCCTGGCAGAGTTACACCAGCAAAGATTTCAAACTGAGGGTGAACTGAGCATACAGCCAGAGACTCGTGAGCAGATCTCGGCAAACTCAACACATGCTGCATCCTAGGCTCTGGCATCAGCTTGGGCCTCCCACCATCCTCTTTCTCGGGGCAGCTGCTGCTTTCCCATCTTCTTCCACCTTTCTTTACAAGCATCACACTTATGTCCTCCACACCTGGCCAGTGAATCCCAACCTGAGGACCTCACCATGCCACCCCCTCACAGCACTGCTCCCTTGCAGGACGGCATGCTCAGATACGGCCACTTACTCTAACAGAAGGCAGAAGCCTTTTCACAGACATTTCCCTCATCTCACTCAATGGCTGTCCCCACCAACAATCCAACTTCTTCTCAGAGATCAGAGAGGTCAGTTTTTTCCTCCATGCAACCTGGTAAAAAATGTATATTATTTCTGGAAACAAATTAAGGGACAGCTCTGTTCATATGAAGAATACCTATAGTAAATACTTGCACTTGAGATGCTGATATCAAGAAAATCAAGCAAGATCCCCAGCCATGGACAACAACCTCCTTGACCCACCACTGTAAGGTCAAATAGTGATAAAGAACACCAGACCATGCCCTGAAGGTTGGGGATGGATCCCTATCTAGGGGACATGTGGGAGTTATCTAAAAGATCCATGCAAAGTGTAAGGGAGGCTTCACATGCACAGAGAACGAGCAAGCTGCAGACCAGAGACATCATTCACGTTCCACCTGCCAGTCACTCATTCATCTCTGACAAAGCTGCCCAGCACTGCTGGTTCGAGGAGGCTTCCAGTGCACCTCCATTGCCTTTTGTAGATAGGAGCTTTGTCCTCTGCTCAGGCCAGCCCTGCCTTGTCCTCCAAGCCTACGCTACTACCCCGGCAATAAACCCAAGAGCACACACACAGTATCTCAGCTTGGCACACACACCAAGAGCTCATACCCGCCTAGAAAATACCACAGACATTACGTCATTGGACATTATAGGCAGTAACGCTGGAGGGGTAAAAGTTCACCGTGTTAAAAGTTGTTTCCCCTGCTGGCTCTCACATGCCTATAATGAAATGGACCCACCAGTTCATCTTACCTCCAGCAAGACTCTGGGAACAATTTCTAGGCTCTGCTCAACTGGAATGGATTTAAACCACCTGCTGAGACGTGGGCTGAGTTCTGACTTGAGTGAACCAGTCACCATTCGCCCCAACTCCGTTATCGTTACCCCTCTCCAGCCTTATCAGCCTGCCAACACCTGACAATCAGATCATCATTCCTAAAGGACACAGTCCCATTTTCTCTGTGCTTCCATTCTACGTACCGTGCTGTTCACCAGATCAGGTGAATGAAAGTGTCCCCCTCCTTTTGGAGCCCTCTGAGGAAATGAATTCCTGAATATATTTTGCTTAATCTGATGTTACTCTCTGGCTCCAAGGCTTTGGTAAAATAACGCTATTGTAAGCTTTTATAAGCATTTACATGTTGAATGCAGGTAAGAGCTACTCCTGGCCACACCAGTTAAGATTTTTTTCTTTATCTAAAAGCTTTTGGAACCTTTGTACATAACAAGCTGAGGAAGGAAAGGAAAAGACTCAAACGTGACTTCCTCTTACTAAAAGCCTGAGAAAAACCCTGCCTAAAAAGGCCATTATTGGCAGTCTTGGTAGTGCAATACATTGTGCGCTTGAGGCCTGGCAATCCTAGTTTAGAGTTTCTAATTCAAATGAACATTCTTACTGCAACATTTGTGTAAATTTTAAAAATACCCCTGCCTGGCACTGATAGGCAATGTTTTTCTCAGGCAGGGCTGCTAACCAGTTTCAGAGGATACTAACAACTAGCAATGGGGTTAAGAGTATCAGGATCAAAGCGATGCAGAAGCTGTGCCTCCAGTGACCACAGCAGAGGCATGGGAGCCAGAATCCCTCTGTTGCTGTCTCTGCCACAAATGTGTTTCACAGCTTCAAGCCATTCCCTTCATCTTTGCTGGAGTCTGCCCAATTTGTACAACCTGGGTGGTCCCCATCAATCGCCCCAAAGCTTCTTCAGCTTTCCAGGGAAAGGATGCTGGAAGTGCAAAGATTTAACAGCACTTCCACCCAACCTCAGGTGCCAGCACATACCCCAGGTTCCCATGCCAGCTGCCACACACCAGAAATACTCATAAAGGGTCACTTGTAGAAATAAAATCCCTAGTGCTTAAAAATCAGAGACATCTGACAGGACTGTTAACCTTAGAAGGATGAATGGAGTGTCCTTAAAACAAAAAAACTCCACAACTGTGCCACTTCAAAGTCAGTGAGATTTAGCAGACTAAGTGCAGGTACTCCCATACTTCAGTCCTGGCTCTGCCACTGGTTTAATACATGAGCTTCACCAGGTCATTTCACCTCGGCAAGAAACTCATGGTATGCAACAAAGACCAGTTATTAGATGTAGAGCACTCCAGAGAGCTGCGTGCAGCGCATTATGAAATTGGGACAAGCAGATCAAGGGAGAAGAATTAAAAATTCAACACAGAAACAAAAGCTAAAACTCTTACTTCTTGCTTCCACTGCCATCCCCATAACAATGTAGACTTCTGGAGTCTAAAGCCGGGTGCTGACACTCCACACAGACGGTGTGGCCCTCTCTTAAATACTGCATCCAGTGAGTGTACGAGTGCTGGCTCTGCAAGCAGCCCGGTGTGATGGCCACAAGCTGGAATTCAACACAGTACCTGCAACCAAAATAAGTGAGTAGATTAGCTCAATAACCAGATTGAAGCCCTCCACAGGACTGAAAGAGCCAGACTAAACTGGGTGACCACAGATCACTAATTAAGAAAAAAAAAACAAACAAACAAACCCATCTACAACTAAGGTCAATAAAACCTGGCAACTGTCTTTAAAAATAGAGACACAGATTGGTCAAGCATTTGACTAGAGATGAAAAACCCAAGATTTCAAGTCTGGCATCCATTTGATGAACCACACTTTCTCAATCACCTACTCTCAATTACTTATAATGGGTTTTGTAGAGCAACTTGTGACAGGAGCTGAGATTTGGTCTGTAATGGTTTTCTTTTTGATGATCTCCCTCTTAAGAGACAGAGTGAGGTTGACGTATCTTAGTGGAACAACTACCAGATTGACACAGCACTTCTTCCCTGCTCAGATTTTTCTGTGCTTCCGGTTTTAACCAAATCTGAAGAGGAAAGCCCGAAAGAACTGGCCTTGTTTGGACAGGAAAACTAAGGAAGCTCAGTAACCATTTATAAACACAGAAGAGAATTGGGTTCTAGTCTAGACTGGTTCTGTATCAGTCATCATGGGGATTTCCAAACACCTTTAAGTAGCACACCGAACCATGTGAGCAGTTTGCTTCCTCGTCTTATCTGAGGGAAAGTGCAAGGGTAAATACACGTGCAACAGAGCTGTGCTCACATTTTTTCATTTTACAGGGAGAAGGCTCAAGTAATGAGGAGTCCAAGGGAGGCTCAGGGTGAACAGATGCTCTTTCCTTCAGACACTTAAGTGGGATGGATGCACCCACGCACTATGGAAATACTTACATGTACAACAGCACGTGGAGAAATAAATCAACAAGTACATAGCTGCCTCATACTGCAAGAGCAGCTCTGGGAAACTCCACACAGTGTTTACAAGAATGGCAGCTCCCAACAAGAAACAGGCAAACTACCAGGGACTGCAACAAGAACCCCTGGGGAATAACCAGCTTGCAAAGCTGCGTACGAGGGGTTACAGGGTGAAGACAACCTTTCCCATCAGCACTGTGTCGCTGCTAGTGATGACCCCAACTGTGAAAGAGGAGGACTGGGAAGGCTGATGACAGCTCCCCTTCGTTTGAGGCAGCAGAGCACACACAGAGATGGCTGACATCTCAGAAGTTAAAATGCAACAGAGCTTTCTGCACAACCCTGCCTGTACCTGTGCCATGCAATGGTGCTGCAGGGAAAAACAGGCAATGTTACAGCCAAGGGGGGCTGAAATGGGAGAGGGATGTACTTCCCACGCAACAAGATAGCAAACTCCACCCCCTGAGAATTTACACCATTTCTGTAAAAAAGTACAAACTGCACCAGATTCCACACTGGGAAGAGCTGAAGTGAATGGTCTTTGGCTTTTTTATCACACAACCTTAAACAGCAGCGATGCCATGAACGAAGAGCTGAATCTCAGTCTTGTACTGGCCTTAACATCAAGGCAGACCCACAACCTGCAGATGCACTGAGATACTGCTGCCGCGGAGGGAGAGCAGCACCCCGCTCTAGTGAAGCTGGGAAATGCAGACTCTGATCAGCAAAAGGCTGGGCCCGAAACTGCACCCAGGGAGACACTGAAGGTGGAGTATGACTGAGGCCCCGTGCTGAGCCTCCAACTTACCCTGCTTTTTCATTGCCATCAGTCGCAGATCTTTTTTTCCTCGCTTTTCCAAACCCTCCTGTTGTAATTAACGCTGGGACTGTGTATATCAAAGAGAAAGAGTACATAGCGTAAGTGGCAATACTGCACTAAGGCTGTTTATGTCTGCAAAACAGTAAAGATGGGCCTTTAATGTAATACAAGGGAATCTGTATTGTTGACAGATGTTTTGCCTGAGCTGAGTACGCCTACTTATCAAGCACACCCAAAAGACAGAATGCAGAGGCAATATTCACTTAATGCTAACTTTCAACAGGTTTGAAGAAGTCAGTTGTAGCCAACATCCAGACTGGACAGATTTTGACCCCAAAATACCAGCAAAAATGACAAGCAGTTCTTCTAAAAATCAGTAAAGGTATGCCATGAAAAGCTGATTTGAACAAACTGAAATCAGGCTTTTTCTCCAGAAACTAGTTGGAGGTCTCCTCTGCCTGCACTCTGCTCTACTGCAGAGAACTCATACGTTGCCTATGACGGGTATTGCACCTTCGTGACTTTTTGCAGATGATTCATAAAATAATAAAAAAATACGTAAGATAAAAAAAAAGTGCTCAACACGCACTTACAGAAGTTTTAAACAGGCATAAATCTACCAACTCTATCAAAATTCCCAGAGATTTACACTCGTATAAGTGAGATCACAACAGGCCTGTAATATTTCACTTTTGAAACACAGCAGATCACAGCAAACGGCAGGCGCTGCTTTCAAATACTGTCCCGGGAAGGATATCTCTAAGCCGCTCTGTGAAGAGCTCAGTTCTCAGTTACACCAGCCAGGCCCAGAGCAAACATGCTGGTGTCTGAAAACAACCCTCTCCAAATACAGTAATGAAAAATCAGCTCTGCTGACTCAAACAAGAGTCCTCCCCCCGATTACCCAGACACTTAACGTTTTCAGGGGACTTACTCAGGGACTGTTTGCACTCTGTTCCTTGCTGAGTCCAGTACTCCACACAGCCAGCCCTCTCCTCCAGAGGAGGGCATGCTTCTCCTCCGTTCCTGGGCTCCTGGATGACGTGCCTCCTCCGAACGCGGTACGTTGTCTTGCACGGCTCTGCGCAGCCACTCCAGACACTCCACTCGGATACGACACAGGGGATAACTGGAGGAAGAGGAACAAACAGGGATGTGTAAGTTACAGAAAGGATGCCAGTGACATGCCTTCTCCAGAAAAGCTCAGTACAACCTTCCTTATTTCACACCTGTCCCACAGTTGTGTGGGGCAGTTCCCAGTAGCTCTGCTCCCAGCAAACTAGCTGCCCAGAAGCTCCAGCCATCCAGACTAGTCTACATGGGGCCAGTCATCTCCCTCTCCTACACCACTGCAAGCCTCCCCTGCAAGCTGGGACCTGCACTGGATGAACTGAGAAAAGTTTTAAAATTAGACGAGGTCAAATTGAGTGGTACGGGAAGAGCTGGATAAAGAGCAGGAGGAAGGGGAGGGTGTTGTAGACCCTTCATGCAGATAAGGCCTGAAATCTTACTGACTTCTCTTGTGAGATGTCACACAACAAATGATGACCAGCCACGGAGTCTGGACCACCACATGGCAGGCTGGAGTTGAGTTCAAAGATCAAAATGAAATACAATGGCTTCCACTTTGTACATGTTGGAACCAATCCCAAAATATTTTGAGGATGTGACTCATGACTCTAAATTTTGGGAACCTGCACTAAGTAATGCTTCAAAAATCTTCACATCATTGAGCATCCCTACTTGCTCCCACATAGTATCCATGCTGCTAAACTCCTAAGCTTTGGCCTCCGTGCAGCTAAAGAAATGTCTTCTTTCAGCATTCAACATTCCATCTGTTCAGTCTGAAACACACTGGTACCATTCCCTGTGTCACATGTCCCATTTTGTGATCTCTTCCCCATGAGCATTCCCATAGTTGAGTTTCATAGGATTGAATCTTTAGAGAGAACTATCAAGAATAACACAGGAATCACTCAAGCACAAGACCATTCATCTGCTGGTCTCTCTCAAAGGCAACCTGGAACCACAGCCCATGATACACTTGATCGGTTGTACTTACCCAACATAGTCTAACCATCAGGAACAATACCTTTGGAGAAAAATACTTGCAGGTCAGCATAGACTCATATATTATTTTTCCCACACATATTCAGTTGGCTACAGCCCCTCTCCTTGCATTTCAGTATTTTGTGACTGAGCTGGACCAGTGTATGACAATACACCACAACAGCACTTCTAGGGACATCAAACTTCAGTCGTACCAGTGAACAGGTGTCTTACCAGGTTTCCTGCCTTGCTGGTTCAGCCACTGGGTGCCTCACACACGGTGACCAGCTACAGGCCAGCACACACCACCTTTCAGACACTAAGAGAAGGGCTTCACTTGCAAGCTACCTTCTATCAAAGACCCTGTGAGTCTTTCAGAGGCAATCTATCCAAGGACAGCAACACTTGACCCATGACGTTGAGCTCAGGCGCAAGGAATTCCTCGGTTCTGAGTCCAGCTCCACTACTAATCTATTCCTAGGATGAACTCATTCAAATCCATTAAGAGCCACTATGCTCAGACATTTGCACTCTGATTTACAAAGGCACTCAAAAGCCTGAGTCCCACTGACTTTATTGGGACATAAGCTGCTAAATGCTGTTGCAAATTCCAGCCTTTCTGAGCAGCTCAAGCTTGATACTTCAATTTATTCTCCCACGGAACACAGATAACCCCTAATTACTGTATTAGCCTCATTTGAAGCTGCCGTTGTCTTCAGAAACTTTAGGAAGATCTTTCAAAAAGCAATTCTTCTTAGTCTAAAGTCACCACAAACAGCTTTTTAAACCCATTCAAAGATTAGGAATTAAATCAATTATCTAAGTAATTGAGACATTTCATATATGAAGCAATGCACCACAAAAAAGCTTGTGCACTGGATTGTAGGCTACCAACATTATAATCCTTTGGTGCATCTGATTTATTCAGAGTATTCTACTCTCTTCAGTTTTGTCAGATACTAATGCCTTTGCCTTAATATTTTGCTTTACGTGTCAGTTTGATAAAGTAGCTCTTTAGTGATGGGAAAAAGTAAACTACTGAAAAAAGGCCAGGCTACAAAGGCAATACAACCCAAAGTAGAACTGCGTCTCTTGCATCCAGTACAAACGAATCACAAGAAATAATGCAGAAATACCTCATCCTGCACAAAACCAGCTTTCTCGACAGCTCCCCGTAAGCAGGATGCTGTTATTCCTCCGGTAGCCACAGGATGGCCCCGGGCTGAGAGAGCGCTGGCATCAAGCTGCCCAGCAGACAGAGGGACCAGCGACTGCCCCCTGCTACCCCCCCACGATGCGCGACGAGGGCCTGCAAACACAGTTTTCTTATTATTCTTCTGAAATATGAAGAACAGACACAAAGGGTTCCTGTATATCCCGGCTAACCCTGATGACCGCCAGGAGCAGCAGGACGGAGACGCGGCGGTGCTGGAGGAGCACTCAACAGCCCAGCCGTGCTCAGACACCAAAGGCACTGGGGCACCCAGCACCAACGGGTCCCTCCCCCGGCACCAGGACACACACCCCCCTGCAGACCCCCCTGCCCCAGGGCAGAGGTGAGGCAGGTTTTGGGGATCGCGGGGGCAGAGCTTTTATGCTCGCTGCTCTCTGCTGCTGCTGGTCTGCAGACCCACCAGTCCGTCCTCATTCACAGACACAGCTTGCTTAAATCACTTCGGAATGAACTTATTTCCCACCCATTTTCCAGCTCTTTCTTGAAAGGAAAAAGGCAATGAAATCACAGGAATACCTGCCCATCTGCCTAGAGCAAAATTCTGCTAAGGCACTGCTATGCAGGTTTCAAAAAAAAATAAAAAGGCATTACATGGGCGGGTAAGACTCCTTGAGGACGCTGTTTGTAGGAAGTGAATATGAGATTGCACCACTCACTAGAATAACTTATCTCCTTAATTCACATCTGCCCTTTGGGGGGAGACATTCATGGAGGGAGTGCTGCTGTGCCCCCCAGGAAGGCAGCGTTTACGGGGACCCCGGCACTCAGTGGCACAGGCACTGTGGTCCAGGGTCTCACCAGACCAGATGCTGGAGCTGTCAATGCCTTTTGCAGGGAAGCGTGGGATAGCAGGAGCAGCAGATCTGATCCCATCCATAGTACTTCAACCCACACGAGGGAAAGGGATCGGGGGATTCTGATTCAGTCAGGAAACTTTCCATTTCACATTTCTGTCCTGTACAAACACGCAGCACCCTTACACACCCTGCCAACGCTCTGCTCCCGGGGGGGACCCCAGCATCTCTGAGAACCACAGCCTAGGTGGGGAGCCAAGTGTCGACAGCATCCCTCCTTCGGCCACCCGCATCCCCACTGGCCACCTTCCCTCCCTCCCTCCCTCTTCCCACGAGCAAAGCAGACCCCGGCGGCGCTTTTTAAGCCCCGAGGGCGGGCAGGTGCCGGTCAGCTCGGGAGGCGGCAGGGACAGTCGGCCCCGGGGGCAGCCCCGCAGGCCACTCACCGGGGCAAGCCTCGGCGTAGTCGTGGCAGCAGTCGAGGGTGCGGGCACACGCCTGGTCGCAGTAGCAGGGCCCGTGGGAGCCGTCGGGCCGCCAGCCGGTGCTGAGGCAGGCCGGGCGGCGGCCGGGGCAGCAGAGCCGGCGGGCGGCACAGCCGGCGGCGGCGCGGCGGGGCAGGGCCGGCAGCACCAGCAGCGCCAGCAGCGCGGCCCGGCCCGCCATGGCAGCGCCTCCGACCTTCACTCCCCGCTTTGCCGGCTTAAAGGGAGGGGGGGCGGGGGGGAAGGAGCCGGCCCGCCTCCCCCGCGCCCTGGCCCCGCCGCCGAACGGGGGAAGGCGGCCGGGCGGAGCCCCGGTGCCACCGGCACGGACGGCGGGGAGAGCCCCGCGGCGGCCGCCTCCTCCCCGGGCCGCTCGGTGTCACCGGCGTCCCCATCCTGGACAGACACCGCCCCCCCCCACGGCTTTGAACGGGCTGCTGGAGCTGCGCCGGGGCTGCTGGCCCCGGAGCCAGGCTGTGGCCAGCGTCCAACGACGGGCTTAGGGCAACGGTCCGTCTTTACACAAATATCCGTCATTTCCCCGACGCTCACCGTAACTTTTCTTCGCCTTAACCTTTGTGGCATCTCATGATGCCCGTGCATCTGACAGTTCCCGTTCTGCAGACTTTTAAAACTACAGGCTATAATTTCTGCACTGGCTGCTAGCACTTACCAGCCAAATTATCGTAAAGAATATCATCAAAACCAAATGATAAAAGAGACCAATTTTTTGCCAGATTAGATTCCAGCATATTTCAGGAGCCATTAAAAACCTGAAACTACTTCATTCCCAGTTCAGCAGCTTGTTAAGAAACACGATCCAGCTGGCTATATTGCCTCTCTACAGAATTACTCTGAATTTTCTGCTTACTTTCAAATGCAAGAAGCTTAAAGTGATTAGAGCTACTCCTGTGAATTATTTAGCTATTCAGTAGGAAGCTAAAGGCTTTACTGTAACTTTTTATCAAACAGACTTGTTCTAAAATATTGATCACAACAGATGTTATACCTTGCTGAATACTGAACTGGGATTTATAAAACCCACCCACTGATTTTTTGCAACTGATTATGCTATTGTTGGGCAGAGTGTTCCCACTTCAGGGAGACTGCAGCAAAGATAACTCTAGAAAAAACAGAAAATAATATTATAGGACAGGCTAACACCTTCATAATGTGCAATGCTGGAGGCACGGGAGCAGAGGGACCTGGCACTGCACCAGCCCAGGCACAACATAGTAAAATGTTCCAAAAAGATAAGAAATGAAAGGAACTTTAGTTTTTTTGTACATCTATAGATGTCTGTAGCAAAGGACAGCCGTCTCATTTTCTTGGCAATGGTCAGATATTGACACCTTGGAAATCGCACATGTAACAAATCCTGCAGTGGGCAAAAGGCAAAAAGGCCAGGAGAGAAAAGAGATGAGCCCTAGAAATAAGAGGCCATGGGGTCTAGGAAGAAGAAATTTAACAATACCAGGTGTTAATTCTTGCCTCTGCCTATGAGTCACTCACTATGTGACCACGGGTAAGTCATTTAATCAATGTATGTCTCATTCTTGATCTAGAACAGGAAGAACGTTCAAAAAAAGATTGCGTTACTCAGCTAATTAGTCAACACAAACCAGAGGCCTGTGCAGCTCTTGCACAATTAACTGAGGGGCAGTAACAGAGAACATTTCCCAGGTGTTTCTGTTTCCAGCACTGATGCTGCCATGTTCCAAGTCCTCCTGCCAACAATTGTTGGGGTAGGAGGAACACATTCACATTATTCTGAGACACAGAAAACTGACTGAATGAAAATTAGCTTTAGAAAGCAACACATCCACATAAAGACTGCAATTTTGACTGACCCTGTGCTGTTACGAAAATTGGATCTGGATCCAGACATCTCAGTAGGGTTTATATGCAATCCACCTCCACCCAAAGTTCTTGGGAGCAAGCTTTGTTGCTCATCTCCCATTCCTGGTCTGAAAGCAGAAGTTCTCCCTTGTTCTGGTTCGACATAGACCTATAGGGTTTTTTTAGGGTCTGGGGTTTTTTTGTTCCCCCGACAGGCTCCAAAGATTGTAATGTTAAAGAAGCCAAGGAAAACATGGTCTAAGCCATGCTGGACCACATCAGCCCAGCAACAGTTTTCTTGCAAGGCAGTTGCCGAGTCCAAAAGTGGGACTGTTGGCCCTATGAGGAATATTGGAGCCACACAAGTGTGCTTTACAGAAAGGAAATGTGGCTAGTCCATCTTACAAAGAGAGGTTCAGGAGCAAAACAGCTTGCAGGGCTGTCCTTGGCACGGGAGATTGTGCCTTCCAGCCTGCGGGGAACATCAAGAGGCAGCTCACTAAGGCAGGTGGAAAAGCAGCTTTATCTGCTTGTTCAAAGCCAGCTGCTTTCCTGGCTGGCCATGCGGGGTTCCTGCCCTCTCGCTCATTTTCCTTGGCTTAATTAAGTTGCACTGTGCTGGAGCTGCCACTGACCCAGTTCCCAGAGGCCCTCCTGCTCCCTTCGTTAACTCTGAGGGGTGGGAGGATGTTGCAAATGGAATGTCCCTTCCAGCGGACAAAGGGAAGCCTACTCTCACTTTCACTCTGGTAGTTAATCAGTGTCCCTGCCTGCACCACAGTGATCCACCCATCTGTGGAATGGGGAACACTGTCCAATAGCAGCCCCTTCTTAAGCTTTGTTTTGCCATAACTTTCACACACACACACACAAAAAAACTATATAGCCTGGATAGGATTTACCAGTTTTTTTAATAGGATTTACCCTATTCCCAAGCGTTCGCCCTTTTGCCTCTATGCCCCTATCACCTGATAATTTATATGTACATTGCAAATGCATTAGGATAGCAGTATTTTCTTTGTTCTGTGCTTGTACAGCCCCTTGCACTTTATGTCCCTCATGCGGGACTTGGGTTCTTGTACATTCCAGCAATAAGGAAACTAGCAGAGCTATCAGTATGCAGGATCAAAAAAAAGTGTTCTGGTTTAGAGCGTCTGATTTTACTTTCTATTGTCACAGCCAAGTCTGTAAAAGCATAGAAGGAAAGTAGCCAACCAAGTGATCTGATTTCTTGGAGCTGATTTCTACAGATAAGTGAAGGCCACAGGAGATCTGATTGCCAGCTCATTCAAACCCTTCTCCAAGGCTATCACAAGGGATGCTCTGCTTGTTCATTACATTTCAGCAAGAAGCACCACCAGTTCACACAAGTTTTCCAGAATGTGCCGCAAATCAACAGCAACAACGCTTGTCCAAAAGAAAGCAAAGCTCACTACTTCCACCTACGCTTTTGCTGCTGTGAACAGGTACTAACTTTAAAATCAATTTCTTCTGTGGTCTGCTGCCTTTCCTATCTAATGCCCAGAGCATGCAAGGGCACACTTTTCCAGGCTTTGCTGGTGAGAGTTTTAGCACACGTGGTCCTAGACAGATTATATCCCACTGGGCATAGAGGAGCACAGGAGGAATTCCAGCGGCACATAGCAACTTTGTTCTCAGCTTTTAAATATCAGCAGGGAAGCAAGAGAAACCCTCAGAAATTTTAATGTTTTCAAAGAAAAAGCTGGGTGAAATGATCAAGCTTTCTACACCTAACTAATCAGATAGAAGCAGCAAACCTCCCAAACCAGGAAACCCACCAAGAGGCAGTGACCTTTTGGGATAGTTGATTACCGGGGACTTTGCTCTAACCACAGATAGCACTTGTATGAATCAAAACTAGATGCCAACTCATGTCACCCCTCCACACTTTGGAAGCTGAGCTCCCAAGTTGTAATTATGTAAAAACCTTCCATTCCTTTCTTCCTATCCCATCATTCTGTTTCTGGGGATTTTCCCCTTCATGAAATGATGCTTCAGCATGCTCTGAAGTGGGCTGTTTCATTTTCAACAGTATTTATAACTCAGACACAAGCCCTACATTTCCACTTACTCCTCTCGGGCTGCTGCTCTGGCAGCATTTGCTCTTATGCCCTGCGTGCCTGAACTGGAGATAAAGTGCAGCAGAGGAGAGGACCACCAACATGAATCCAACGAGAGACTGAACTGCCCCACGCTATTCTTAACTGACTCTCCCTTTCAAACTGTCCATTATGCTTGTGCCTGACTGATCAGGCAGAATAGGGGCAAGTTGGCCTCACGCCAAGGCCAAAGCAACTGCCGTGGTTTTGTACTCACAGCATTTATCTGATTCCGTAGTTTGCTGAATGCTTTCCCATCCCAGATCCTTCCCTTAGTGTCTGACAGATAGGAAAAAAAGCCTCCAGCTCCGGAAAAGCAGAGAACACATGCAAGAAACACCTCTCTGTCTCCAAGGATTTACCCTGCCTGGCCAGTTCATTGAAGCCATTCACCTGAGGTTTTACTGTTTCTTTCATTCAATTGCTTAACTCCCTTCCCCAGGCCCTGGCAGTAGGAAATCTTTGAAGTGTCTCAGCCCTTCATCCCATCCTAGGCCCTAAGGATGCTGCTGTCCTAGTCCTGCCAGCCCCAGCTCTCCACAGATGAGCTCAGCACACACAGTGCTTTCTGCAGACAGGTCAAAAACCTCCTTTGTACAAGCCTTCTCAGAGCTGACCTAACCATAGCAGAGCAGAGAGCAGAAACTGGGATTTGAGCTCAGACTGCTGCTGGTAAAAAGCTGAGTGTTTACTCATCCACTAGAAAAGCTGCACTGGGACAAAATAAAGACCCGTATCCCCCCAGTATCTGTCTTCAACAGTGGCTACTAGCAGACGCCTAGGAGGGAACATAAGATAGGTTGAATGTATAGTGGTATTTCCCCAGAATGCTCTCTCACTTTCTGGTAATTTCACCTCCAGGATTTCCTAATAGGTGGTGCCTATGCCTCAGTCCACGTCTTAGACCAATTCTCTCCCATCTCATTTTGAGCCCATATAATAAGTTTTCAGTCAACCCACACCCACAGTCTCTCATAGCACTATGCCACGCTAGACAGGGCACGGGGTTGTTTTGAACCTACCATCAGCTAATTACATTTGAATCCCTAGTTCTTGTATTGAAAAAGACAGGGAACAATCCATTCTCATTTACTTTCTAAAAGCCACTCAGGATTTTATAGATCTCCATTGAATTGTCCCTTAATCATCTCTCCTGCAGGCTGAAGAACCACCCTGCTGGGTCGGGGGGCGGGGGCCAGGGCTGCCAGCAGCTTGAGCTGGGGAGACGTGCCACCGTCCCAGACTTTGCCATAGTCACATTTCTAACATCCAATTCCTCTTTTGCTCACCTCACAGGTCCTGCCTCTCTCAAGTCCTTCTTTAGGTTAGCTAACCATCGACAACAAAAGAAATCGCTGCTGTGGATGTGGCCTTGCTTTCCCATGCACCTCTCTCACCGTACGAATTCACACGCTTAAGGCCAAGACGAAAACATATTCACACAGGCAGATAACAAGGTCTTACTGCTGACAAAGAGACAAGAGTCTTACATGTCAAAATATCCTAATGCAAGGATTGACTTTTTTCTTTCTTTTCACAAACTCAAAATAATAATAGTAAGAACTGGAAGAGCTGTCTGATTTTCTCTCACACCTGCTCCTGCTTTCTTAAAACACCTGTCTGCCTGCTTACCCCAGGCACCCTGTACAGAAAGCCGTAATTAAAAAGGTGTTGGGGGGTCAGGAAAGGGAGAAGGACCAAGCATTCAGTCTTAAAAGAGACTTATTTGAGAAAAGATTCAGGTGGAATTTTCTTTTATCAAGACCAGTAAGCAAAGAATACATCTGCAGGGGCCCTAATGCCACTTTACTTGGAGGAGTTTCAAACTCTGTACCACAATTCTCTCCTTTGCAGTGTCCTTTGAGATCTTAGAAGTGAAAGGACCTTTAAACAGCATTCCCCTCCTGTGCACATCTGTTTGTTTTTAGCACACAGAGACATGGGAGAAGAGTTGATACCAAGCAACGTTCAGAGATTTACCTGAAGAAAAATCAGATTACAAGCCCATGCATTTGATTCTTCTGTCTTTTGCCAAAGTAGAGGAGAACACCGAACCAAATAGTTCTAAACTCCATCTGCAAACAAAGCCCACTCAGAAACAGTCCTATACTCTGACAAAGAGATGGGATCTCATTAGCACCGAAGGGAGTTTTGGCCAGCACACCTGAACTGGACTATTGTGGCCCAGGGACCAAAGAGCATCTCATCCAGAAAAAAAAAATCCCTTCTTGTTAGACCTGGACTTTTCTGTACGTGCTCAGCAGGCCAGTAACTGCTGCACACCTCTCCAGACATGCCTTTGCCACCCTTGTAAAACTTATCCTCAGCTGGCTGCTAAGAGGAGAACCACATCGGCTTCCCAGACAGAGCGCACAGAGGGCACTAGCAGAGAGCAGCAGCCTTCTCCAGAGCCCTACTGTATGACCAACTAGGTCCAAAGCATCTGCTGTTTTTCAGCTCACCGGTTTTGTCCCCAAAACGCAGCCTCGTGCAGTACTGACAAGAGGATCTACACCACACCAGAGCAGATATGGCTGAGCAAACACCTTCTTGGATTTAAACCCCAAAACCATTCACCTTTGATAAAGGCTTCACCTCAACACGGCAAAACTAGTGTCTCCAGCAGACTCCAACACATGGGAAATATGATCTGCTTATTCTGCCTTCTCTCTCCTGTATAATGCTGCATTATAAGACCATGTGGGGAAGTCAGGCTAGAAGAGAAGTGTGGAAGTCCCACTTCTCTCATCCAGATGCAGCCATAAGCACAGAGAACATAGGTGTTAGCCTTCTCTCTTCTGCCAAAAGCCACTACACAACCCCATCACATACCACCTCTCCATAGACAGCAGGGCTATGAGTCACCCCAGGGCAGAAAGGAAACAAACTCGTTGTCATTAAAAAGCTATTATCTTTAATGAAAGCTGGAGAAGGTTCAAAGTGACCAGAAGTCTTATTTAGAAAACAGGAAAGATAAACACTTTAATAAAAAGCTTTTAGTGGTTTTCTCTCTGGTCTATCTGCTTTCCCAAAGAAAAGGAAAGGAACCCAGCCAACTTTGCTGAACCTGGTACTTTCAGTGTTTGGACCAGTTTTCTTTTTCTTTTCCTAAGAGAAAATAAAGGAACAAATTGTGACAGTTTGGGCCATGAGGGGGGACCCTATGAACAAGGTAACCCATATTCCTTCCCCTAGGCAGAAGAAAAGCCTTGAACAGGTTTGTATTCAAGTCAAACCTGGAATTTTGCCCTGGTCTGTGAAAGGCCAGGGTGACACCTGACTCCACAAAGCATTACTGGGAATCTTTTACATCCAGAATAACCACACTCACTAGCAGAAAGAACACAATGCCTAAAATCCTCTAACAACTCCGCAAGCTACATGACTGACCCTCTCCCACGTTAAATCAAAAGTAGTACCTCACTTTTCAGATTCCTCCAAAACTAGTCTCATGCTTTCACTAGCTGCCTCCACAGACAACTGCCTCCTCCTCCAGACCTTGCACCTTTGCATCCTCCTCCAGCAACGCCTCTCCTGCAACTTTATTCAATTGATACAATTTACATGACAGAAATGGTCACATTTATTTTCTTAAATGGGAGCAGAAGCTGCCATGGCCATGGGGAAGGCATGGACCATTCAAGCATTCATGTTCCTTGGGCGAAACCAAGTCACCAAGGTACATGGCGCTCCGCACTTTGCTATTTAGTAAGTGCAAAGAGAAAAAGGTTTTGCTTTATTTGGAAAGATGCACTGATTTATTTTTTTTCTCTCCTCTAGAAATTAACATTTTTACTATTTCAACGCTATTTCAGCTATACCCAGGTTTGAATTATAGAATTCTAGGAGAAACTTAATGTGCTCCTCAAAGCACATTCCTCTTTTCAATACCCAAGCTCCTACTCAGATCTGTGAAAAATGATGCCATAAATTACAACATGAAGAAAAATCTTCTAGATCACACAATAAATAAATTAAGTGTGTGTGGAAAACATTTTTTCCTCCTTCACTATTAAAGCGTGTTTTATATAAACAAACAATAAAACTCCACCAAGGTATTTCCAATGGAATTTAGTTTTCATTGCTAAGAAATTTGCTATATTTTTCTTATAGTATCTGTAGGAAGTAGCATATTAAAGACCCCCTAGTGGCTTGTGGAAAGATAAGGGGTAGAAAAAGTTTGATCTAAAACAATTCAGCAGACGCAGATGTTTCTAGACTGCAGTGTGGCAGTCCTTTATTTCTTATCAGTAAGGATAATTGCACGAAAACAGGAGTTTCCTGTTATTTTGTCATCAGAAGGCACATTCTTTTGTTGATAAAAATCACAATTAGTCACCATGAAGTTTTAACAGTGATACAACGATACAAGCAGAGGATGCTAAGATCTGGGGAGAAACGGGTTAACTGCACCTTCTTCTTGTTTTTTTCTGAACTGTTTTTGCCCTGGGACCTCACCAGTTTACACAGGCAGACTACCAAGTCCAACTCTCCGGGTCTTCTGGTAGAGTCTGCCCTTTAGTCTATTGCCATGAGTCCCTACCTATTTTCTATGGTGTGGAGATCACTAGCAACTTTTGACAAGTTAGATTAATTGTGCTATAGATGGTAAAGGAATGCATTTTGCTGAATGACCAGAGCTGCCCACAGACCTTGCAGCTATTACTCAGTAGCTGGACCAGGATTTTATCCTAACATGTCACAGAGAAACAAGTTAAGAGCTTTTTTAGTTTCCTTTCCCAAAACTATATTTCCATGGACCTACGTGACCCTGACAAGCCGCTTTAAAAATTAATAGAAGTGCTGTACATTTCTGTTCCATCTGCAGCATAGCATTGCTATCAACACTGTCTGACTCACAGCCTTAAAGAAAGCAGTCAGGAGTAGACATCTGGATGACAGAAGAGGTCACTAGATTTTATATAATGACATTCTGAAAGGACTTTTAATAACATTCCTAATAAGTCCAAGAAATTGGCATTATAAGCGCAAATCATCTTAATACTATCTCTGAATATTCCTTTTGTATCTCTGCCGATAATGACAATAATGCTTAATAGTATTCAACATTGCCAAAGAAAGGGGAGCCACAAAAGCAGCTCACAAGCACCACAAATCTAAATCTTGAGGAAACTTCTATGTGTGAAATTCAGATTTTAAAAATTATAATCACGTCGATAATCACGTCTTGAACCCATAGTGATACTCAGTGGTTTGGAAAAGGAGATGCAAGAAAAATTATCCATAAAGGCTTTTCTGATGCCTGGCCCCATCCATGTAGCCAGCTTGTAGCCACTGGACATTGGTCATCTGCCATCCCCTCGCTGAAGGGGCTGGGCATGGTGGTTTTAAATGCTGTGGCCAAGACATTGAGGAATCCATATTTATGGAAAAAAAATCTGACTCTTTCTGCCAGCCCTGATGAACTGAATCAGTGACTTCAACTCAGTTCATAACAACTGCACAGCTCCTTCCACCTCCATATACCCCTGTGACACAGAGCCTGACGAAGCGTTAGTCTCCTTGTATGTCAGTGCTACATCTGGCATTCAGGGTCCATTCACTCCCATTCCTGTCAATGAATCTGGAATATATTTTTGGAAATTAACTGTGTTCTTTTGTTTCCCTATCTGTATCTCAGATCTCCAACAAGCGGGTCAATCGGTGACACCAAGACATACAATTGGCTTCAACTACTTCCTGGTCAACCTCAAAATCACCCTTATACATGCCCTTTCCTGGTAGGTCTTTCACATGTGTGTTCACTGTTCATGAAGAAATACACGGACAATCAAATACCTAATTCACTTCAGCTATTACCAGTTTCCATGTGTATGTTTATGTTTAATACCTTGGTATTTATTTATTTATTCTTGTAAAAGAACTCCAAGGGGCACATTTGTATCTGCTTTACAAACTAACAAGATGACTTGGAAGCTGACACTTCCTCACCAAGCCTTCCACTTGCCAAAGTGTAACAGCAGGTCTACCTGGTTAGCACTGCTAGAAAAAAGAAGCCAGGTTTGTGTGCAAATACATTCACCAAGTCACTGTAACTCATTTTGAGATGTGAGACCTCATCAGCATCCCTCTCGCCCCCACTGATGTTGCTAACTTACCTTTACAGCCAGCAACCTCAATCACGAGGATTTCAACACCTCTTGAATCATAGAATCACAGAATGGTTAGGGTTGGAAGGGACCTTAAAGATCATCTAGTTCCAAGCCCCCTGCCGTGGGCGGGGACACCTCCCACTAGATCAGGTTGCTCAGAGACCCATCCAGCCTGGCCTTAAAAAATTCCAGGGATGGGGCTTCCACCACCTCTCTGGGCCACCTGTTCCAGTGTCTCACCACCCTCATGGTGAAGAACTTCTTCCTAACGTCCAGTCTGAATCGACCCATCCCTAGTTTTAATCCATTCCCTCTAGTCCTACCATTATCCGACATCCTAAAAAGTCCCTCCCCAGCTTTCTTGTAGGCCCCCTGAAGATACTGGTAGGCCACTCTGAGGTCTCCTTGGAGCCTTCTTTTCTCCAGACTGAACAACCCCAACTCTCTCAGTCTGTCCTCACAGAAGAGGTGCTCCAGCCCTCTGATCATCCTTGTGGCCCTTCTCTGGACACATTCCAGCACGTCCATATCTCTCTTGTAGTAGGGGCTCCAGAATTGGACGCAGTACTCCAGGTGGGGTCTCACGAGAGTGGAGTAGAGGGGGAGAATCACCTCCCTCGACCTGCTGGCCACACTTCTCCTGATGCAGCCCAGGATACAATTGGCTTTCTGGGCCGCTAGTGCACACTGACGGCTCATGTTGAGCCTCTCGTCTACCAGCACCCCCAAGTCCTTTTCTTCAGGGCTGCTCTCAAGCCAGTCACTGCCCAGCCTATATCGGTGCTTGGGATTGCCCCGACCCAGGTGGAGGACCTTGCACTTGGTCTTGTTGAACTTCATGAGGTTGGCATGGGCCCACCTCTCCAGCCTGTCAAGGTCCCTCTGGATGGCATCCCTTCCCTCCGGCGTGTCAGCCGCCCCACACAGCTTGGTGTCGTCGGCAAACTTGCTGAGGGTGCACTCCATGCCACTGTCCATGTCGCTGACGAAGGTGTTAAACAAGATCGGTCCCAGTACTGATCCTTGAGGGATTCCACTTGTCACTGGCCTCCACTTGGACATGGACCCATTGACAGCCACTCTTTGGGTGCGGCCGTCAAGCCAGTTCTTTATCCACTGAATTGTCAGTCCATCAAACCCATATTTTATCAGCTTGGAGACCAGAATGTCATGCAGGACAGTGTCAAAGGCTTTGCTCAGGTCCAGGTAAATATCATCCAGGATCAGAGGAAAGACTGGCAAGGAGCGTGTGTCATAGTTCAGAGGAGTGACAGAGACGGTTTACAGAAGGAAATCATGACCAGCAGCACAAAATATGTGTCACCCTCATGACACAACAGTAGCTGTTGTGAAGCATATACCTTATGCACAGGTTTCAGTAAGCTAGGAATTAACAAGAGATGCACATTGCTGTTAGCACCTTTGGCAATCACCTTTTTTTCCAGGCAGTTTTCCCAAGCCCTACCAAGGTGTTTCCACAGCAACATAAATTGCTGACTAACAAAATTTCTCAGACGCTTCCAGTCCTCCTCTGTAGATTTCCAAGAAAATTGCACCTATAAATACCCTGCTGTAAAAAAGTGACAGTGAATACTCAAAGGGAAAGTCTGTTTTCAGTTGCTGGTGTCAAGGGCTTGATCCACATCTGCTGAAAAATGGATTCACTCTCAAGACAAACCTGCCCCCATGAGTGCTATAGCTCAGGGAAAAAGTAAGTTTTTATCTCCTCTTGGTAGACAAAATCCTTGCAAACATGAATGGAGACTAAGCCAGTGTAACGTGTAACAATTACAGTAACACTCTTGTGAGCCTGCAGATGGTTTGCAACCATTTGCATGAGATAGCAACCATCTTTCTTCATCAGCAGGCCATTAAATTCTCCAGATGGATTTGGGAAAATTGGTGGGGGTAAGGCAACGTCTACCATTGCTGCACTTGTGCAGCACAAAGAAAGTGCACATGCTCCAAGCTGCTAAACAAGGGCAGAGGTAGAGTTTAATATTTCTTCTCACTAAGAAATGCTACCCAGAAGTTAGCTGCTGCCTACAGGCCAGGCTGTATCCTGGACTGATGTGCAAGCATTCCAGTATCTGTGGGAGGATCAAAAGCATAAGCCTCACCCTTTCAATTAAAGAGCAGCCCTGAACCAGCAGCAGTAGGTTGTTGAAGACATTACGGCCACCCACAGCGGGAAATGCGAGCATGGGCAGAGCAGAGAGCATGTGTGCTACTCCGGGCCAGCCCCTGGGTGCTGACAGACCACCCCACCTTCAGACAGCGGCTTTCAGGAACGGGCTTCAGGGAATCCATCTGGGCAAGCAGCACCACGTGGGGCTGCATCTGCTTACCTACCACCCTCATGCACCAGCTGAGCCTCCTCAGCCCGCTGGAAGAACACCTGCTGCCCTGTTGAGATGGAAAACATGCTTTGCTGCTTCATGCAGTCGATGTTGAGACAACATCTCGAGAAGCCTTTCTGGGCCTGGACATCCTTGCTGAGGAAGGTTACATGAACCCAAGGGAGTCTGCGCAAAGTAGATAAATGAGGACAGCCCCTGGCTTTAATATTTGCTTTGAGAAAAGACTAAGGAAGTCAAGCTTATTCTCAACACTAGAGGGAAGACTTCAAGATGACCCAGCCACAGCATTTGAAACTGAACAGAGAAAGCGACAGGCACAGTGAAGTGCAGAGTATCCAGTGGGCATTTTTCTAAATATAACACTAAAGAAATCAGGCAGATCCTCAGGTAACACAGACAAAAATTGTCCTGAACTTGTTTTCATGAACCCAAATCAATCTTAGGGAATATAATGGAATTGCTTCACTTTACACCATGAATATGGTCTAGCACAAAGAATAATTTTACCCATCACCAAGACAACTCTGTTACTACCTGCAAGCTGCCAGGTGTTCCCCATCCACATTATAAGAGACTTGAGCCAATTTCAGCCACTAGAAGGCCTATGGCAGGTGCTGCATCCAGCCCTCGCCAGCCTCATGTTGGCACTGAGCAGAGAAACAGATGAACAGAATTTCTTCAGACCCCAGAGTACCTATTTGTGTAAACGTGAAGAGAACCATTCCCAGCACTTTTCTCCAGAGTTTAATTTACTGTGGAATGATCTAGAAGGCTTTCGCATCAGTCTCAGGTAGGTATCATGGGGCAAAGGGGAGATTTTGATGGTGTATGCAGCAGAAAGCCAGAGCTCTCACTGTCCCCTCTCCCTTCACCCTGCTGAGAGAGCACAAGTCCTCCCTCTACACAGTGAGCTGAACCTGAGCATCAGCCAGGTCTGAGCGAGAAAAGTCACGGCACGGGGCAGAGGGACATAAACTGCAGTTTTCTGCAAGATAAAGGCTGCCAGAAGACAGACGGTGCAGCGCCAAAGGGCCTTGGCCCTATCTGCACCCTGTGCCCAGCGCTTGGATGGGAAGTGCCTGGGAACCCACTGCTTGTGCTGTAACACAAACCAGCAGTTCCCACAGCGCCAAAACAGACTCAGGCTGAACAAAGACACTTGGCTTCACCCCTCCACTGCAAGGGATCTGGCAAAAAGGGTGGAAGAGAAGTCTGTAGCTGCAAAACATCTCTGTAAAAGACGGGATGCTGTAGGAGAAAGAAACACTCTGCTTCAAAAAAAGTCTTCCCCTTACTGCCTGTGGGGCAGTCTGAGTCTCCTGAAATCTGGATCTTCCTAGGGTGATCACAAAACCAAGTTTCGCTTCATTGCTGTCCATTATTCACCCTACATCCCTGGAGGTATTTAAAAGACGGGTAGACATGGTGCTGAGGGACACGACTTAGTGGTGGTTTTGACAGTGTTATGGTTGGACGCGATGATCTTAAAGGTCCCTTCCAACCTAAACAATTCTATGATAATATCTAGCCTGTCAACACAGCTGATGTATCGGAATACTTAATCTATCACTGAGCAGAGATGGAGGCAGAGGAAATAAGGCGGAGAGTAGAAGCAGCAATTTGTAAATGGACTGTGCTATTCCATAAGCTAATGCAGCCGCTTAACAGATGGGTCTAAAAAGAATATAATAATCACCATGCAGTCAAAAAGATGCCTGAGTCTTTGGGAAGATAAATGTTAAACCTCTCACTGTGTATGAAAACACGTCTATTAATCAGACAGAGAAATAATCTGTGCTATTTTCCTCTCAAATGCTCGTGGCACCAAGAAACAGAGCTGTTTGAGAAAAGTAAACATTTGCTTCAACATACCAGCCCAGGGAGTGACTCCAGATTTCAGTTTCAGAAAGTTACACAAGTACATACAGCATTGTCTATTCCTGCTATAACTGACAGAACTGACAATTCTGCCTTCCTTCAGCCACTTCACAGCAGCAGAATATGAGCTCTGGACATGCTGCAATTATCCTTTGCTGGCCTCCGAGAGCTAGTAAGGAGCTCTCTGTGCAGAGAAAAAGCTGTAAGTCAGCCTGTGTCCAAAACATACATCTTGGCCTTTATCTCCTCATTCAAACCACCCAGCAGACACACTCAGGAGTCGATCAGTGCCTGCAGAAGTCAGGTAAGCAACGGGGCAACAAATGCCAAGGACAGCTGAGGAGGAGAGCTGCAAATTGCTTTAAACTCAGGACTCAACCTCCCTCCCCCTCATCTTTTATCATAGGGCTATATCACGAGATTTTCAAATAGTGTAATCTTACCTCCATGCTTGGTATAGACAATAAAGTTTGTTTGATGGTTTCTCTATTAACTGGGAGGCCTACTTCATTACTTGGCTGTAACGCAGTTGTTCTAGGAAGTCCACTGCAGCTCAAGTTTTTTAATAGCTCATGGTTACACACAGGAAAATTATCTGATCTCATAGCATACCACACTGCTGAGCCCACAGCTGCCCACAGTCAAGTTCAGCCAGCTCTCCATTACCAAGGGTGTTTGGAGAAGCAGCAGAAGGTAGGGTATTCTGTGTAACAGAAAAAAAGTTGTTACGGTACTAAATAACATGACCCCTAGTCTGTGTTTACCAGCTGCACCTACCATATATCTTCATTTTCCTGAAACTCTGACCAGACAGACTTTTGGTAAATGCAGCCATAATCACATTTTTGAGCATGGTACGTGGGAATTTGGAGCAAAGGTGTGGAAGGAATACCAGGGGATGATCTCTAGACCCAAACTAGTTCCAGCAAAAACAACATAAAGACCAAAAACATCTACCCAGATGTAAAATGAAGCCACACCTAAGGTACCCAGCTGCTTGCAGGCATATCAGAAACTCCAGCAGATGAAAGCTTTGAAGCAAAAAACTATCCATACAGAATTCCTCCACCTCTGCTCCTCTAAATAAAAGCCTCTGACAAGTTCAGATGTTACTTTCAGGGTTTGCCCCCACTTTGTCACACTCTTGCTCTTGCAGATAAGCTAATGACCACTGGTCCAGAGGTTTATTACAGTACACTGCTATAGTGACAAGGTGAAAGCATCCTGACTACGTACACACACAGAACAACTCAAACAAACGGACAGTTCGATGCAGAAACTCCATCTGGCCCTTACTAAGCTTTGGGGAACGCATGCACACAGCACCCCCTACAGCTGCCAGGTCAGAGATCTCCAGGCTCAGTTCATCCCCTGCAGTTCAGTTCCTCCATACAACTAGCCCCTGTATCCGGACTAGAAAGCATGCACAGGTTGCCTGCAGTGGGTCAGTTCTCTTCAGTTTTGTCTTCCATCCCTATGCACATGTGCACTAGCAGCAGTGCTTGAATCCTGACCTGAGCAACTTTTCTTGGAGAGGTAATAAAACATGCAAAGAACATGTTCCAGCTGCCTCTGTCCTTACAGCTCCCACTGGACAACCACCACTCTCCATTCCCTAAAGTACACTTGCTGGTAGGTATGCTCACTAGATTATGAAAGTAATTATATTAGCAGCAGTTCTGATCCCTTATCAATATGTTGTTTCAAGAGATTATGCTGCTTACGTTAATTGAATGAGAAAAATCTCTACCCAGTTTAATGGAAGACTGCTTTGGATGCCGATTAATCGCTAATTTTTCATCTTTGCTGTTTCCTACTAAACATATATGCCAAAGGCCACTATCGGCTCAGACACCAAATCCCTTCCCATAACCACTGAAACTGTTATTTATGCTTTTAAGTAGCAGAAATACCTTCTAGACTTGTATTTGCTGTAAACAACTTCCAATCCATTAGAGTATTAATTAGGCTATTGCTACCAGGCAGTAAAAATAACACAGCAATACTTCAAATGCTGCAGGAAATTATTCCTTAAACATTTCCTCAGCCTGTTATCCATGCATCACTTTTGCCCTTCAGCTACTTCAAGCAGAGTTGTCACCCTTGGGCTAGCTAGCTCACTGCAACCCCTGCCTGTGCACCCAGCTGCTTTCAGGCAGCAGTCCCTCAGTTGGTACTCAGCATGTATGACCCATCAGTTACAGGCTTCCACAGGCCCAGAACTACCAATGCAAGAACCTTCAACAGCTGCCAGGTGGCCCTGCTCCTCAGGAACTTAATGAGGCTGCAGGGAGATTGGTTCTTAACCCCATCCCTAATGCACATACCTGCTGCACTACTTCCCAACCACAGCACATGGAGAACAGCTACTTCCATCATTAGCCCTGGGGTTTGAATGTGAACCTGCTGTCTGAGACACTGCAGGTTAATATATAACCCAATTCTTCACATCAGCTTGATGTGAAGGGGCTATTAACTTAATTTGCATTGCCAGCGGGGTATACAAGTGCTACTAGACCAGGACCTGCATGAGACATCTGCCAAGGCCCATCTGACTGTGCAGACACCACTCCCGACTGCCAGGCTAATGGGCACAGCAGATGGAGAATGCCTTCGCCCTCCCGGCAGAACAGACTCGCCACCATTCAAGCCCTCTACATTACACACCACAGGTGCATTGATATTCTCACCCCTCAGGAGGCCAGATGCGTACGGCCAATTGACCTGGGGTATGAAAATCAGAGGTACAGAAAGCAGTACATCTTAGGACTCTCGACTACCTCTCTGGTATTAGGAAATTAGGTGTTAAGAAAACCTTTAGCTTCCTATTGTTTAGTGGTTCCCTACTTCAGCATTTATGTACAATCCATATTTGATTCTCCTGCTCTGCAAACCTGGAAGTTTGCCAAACAGCATCCAGGGGAAGACTGCAGGATCTGAATGAACATCTGCCACTAAGTCTCTTCAGCCAGAAGCACACTCAATTCCCACTAGCTGAAGACACTGCGTGAGGAAAATGTCCAAATCCTCACAGAAGCTGACATCAGCTTCCCTTCCTCCCCAGACTGCTGTCACTTTTCTGTAAGACTCATGTATGGAAGAATTTGCAAAGCCAGTGACTTACTTGGCAATGTGCTAATCTACACCTTTTACCAGGGCAGCTCAAGTCCCCACTGATTTAAGTTTTACACGAGCTGCTCCCCACAGGATCTAAGGGAGAAGCAAAGGCAGAGCCCTTGTTCAAATAGAGGTAAAGTGCAGACTACGTATGTTTAACTCCAGAAGACAGGCCTGTTGTCGACCTTTAGCACCCAACTATTACATACACAAAACTGCCCTAATGATGCTTCCGGCAGCACAGCAGCAGCCACAAACCTCAGATAGGCACTTTTTCTTCAGGGTATGTGAAGCTGTATTGCCGTAAGATCATGTCCCTTTCCCCTAGCTTGAGGCAGCAGGCAGCTCCATGTAAGCCATCACTACAGAAGCACTGTTGCCATCTAACTCCCCAAAACAATTAGGGGATGTAGGTGTGTAAAGAGAATTTTAGCCACCAGCTGAATTCACGCAGTATTCAGATTTTATTAAAAATAAGCTCTACACAGTACAGAAACACACACTGTGCCACAGCATCCAAGAAGCCCCTTCCCCACTTTACAGGCTGCCAATGATACATTAGTAAAGCTTTCTGGATGAAAGGGGAAAGCCAAAACAGGAGTCCCCCCACCCCTTACACAGCAGGCCATCCTCCCACACTCAACAATTGCCCTCCAAGGAAAGGCTTCCTTAGTTTTAATGATTGTAGTAGGATAACACGAGCTGTCAGGTGGTGAATGCAGCCCTTGCAGACAAAAGCATCCAATTACACTAAACATGCAGCAAGTTCCAGAATCCATTATACTTAAATGCCTCATACCAAGGGAAAGAAAAACCCTCTGTAAGTTGGCAGGACAGCAACTGATCACTCCCACTAGCTCTGAGAAAGACCAGAGCTGTTGCAGGGTGATGTGAATGCTGTAGCTTGGACAAGGGATCACACGCAGCAGCATGGAGAGGGACATCATTAGCAGAAGACAGCTTTCTGCTAGTACACCGAAATCACAGCAGGTCCCAGGACAACTTCTGACAAATCTCAACCTGTCAAAAAAACAGCCAACATTTTGTCAGTCCACTCCACCTCACATCGCAAATATATACCTTCCAAATCCCCCCCAAACTATTTGACAACAAGGGTTGCTCTGCAACAGCAAAAACTCCACTGCCAAGCACTCCAAACAGGAGCACTCCAAACTGTATTGTGTGTATTATGTGAGCTTTTAGAGCTGTGCTTGATAGAACCTGGGGAAGCTGACTGAGCAGAGTGACAGGGTAATATATTCAGTCAATTCTACCAGCTTTACCATCTGACACAGAACACTCACACTCCTTTTGAATTCATACATACAGGCTACCAAGGAGACTTTAGCCTCCTTGGAGATACAATAGCTGCACAACCGGCACCTGAACAACACAAGGCTGTAACTGAATGAAGCCAGTGACAATAGGTGTTTATCCAATCAAGTAAGGTCCTATATTAAGCACATTTTCTAGAGCATTAGTGAAATCCTGACAGCCAAGTTTTCAGAATATGTCATTGCCAATCTTCTATAAAAAAAACAAAGTAAGAAAAAGAACACAAAACCAATCCCTCTCTTGCAAATAGACATATTGCTGGAAGTCGACTTTCACCCACACATCTCCAAGGCATTGGGAACCTCCCATTCAGAGAGAGAAAAAAAGAAAAATAAGATCAAGAACAAAAGCTGCCAGACTCTGTAAGAAGCATCTCGTTTTAACACTGCTTAAATGGGGCAAAATAAAAGATATGCTTATGCCCTTAAATTGAAACCTGTCAGAGCTCTTTGCCATTTACTTGAGATCTTCTGAAAGCAATAATTCTTTCACTTCTGATCCTCAGGTCTTATACGCATGTCAGACTGCATTACATGATCAGTGTTACTACGGTATGTGCAGACAGCACCCTCCAGTGCTGCCCGCCCTCAAAGCATGCAGCATACATGTAGTTTCCCCTGCTACAGAGGTGCACAGACATGTAGCCTCAATATACAGCCACATGAGGAATCAAAGCATCTTGCATCTGTGGAATCAGTCAATCTGGATAAAACAGAAGTTTCCATCAGCATTGCCAATCTGGTGGGCAAAAAAGTCTGAAGCCATCATGACAGATGCTGTTCTGCTGAACATTAAAAGTCAACCACCTACGTTTGAAAAATCTTCAGGTCCACAACAACTGACAAGCTATTAATCCCTGCAGGAAAGATGGTAATAGAAAACTTGAGTTTTCAACAGGTGTTGATACTCTGGTCCAAGACTTAAAGGGCCCCTGCTGCAATGCTCAAATCTACACATCTGTCAAATCTCCAGGGACACTGACCTGTCAAAGCACTGCAGAACCAACTCCACTACAGAAAGGTGGTTTCTGACCCCCTCCGTTTTTTGTTTCTTTTCATTTAATTTAAACCAGTGAACATTGCTGGATCAAAGACTTACCATTCTCCCCTGCCAGAGTGGCACACATAGTGGAGCAAACCAGGCAACTGCCCTCACGACACAATTAATTGCTGCCAGCTACAACCATCACATCAGGTCTCCAAGAGCCTCAACACTGTCTTCACAGAGCCCTAAGAGCAAAGGAACAATTAGCACCAGGCCCTCCCTGGGTATGGGACACAGCAGCCACTTCCCCGCTGGTGCATCAGACATGATTTGGCTTGAACAGTGAGAAATCAACACTGTCGCTCTGAAGGGGAAAGAATGCAGTCATCACTGACACCAGCAAGTCCCCAGGAGTTAGGTGGCTGCACACCCACGGCAGCTGTGCCACACTCCCACCTCCCCCGGCAGATCTGCAGGGACTGAATAAACTAATGGCAGAGGAAACGCCATGCACACATATGGCCACCACCAGATGCTGAACATCTGCTGTCCCCTCACACTCCTTTGAGTTGACCAGCAAGGGGAACAAGGACCTTGTTGCAATGCTTCCACATGAGGAACTGATGTGCTTTCACCTCTACAATGCTCAGGCTAATGCTCAAATTTATAGGTCAGTCAAGTCTCCAGGGACAAAGACTTTTTGGAGGAACTCCCTTCCAGAAAGGTGTTCCCCTTCCCCCGCCTTTTTTTTTTTTTAATTTAATTTAAACCAATGATCAACAGTTACTTCAAGGACTTACCATTCTTACTGGCTAGAGGTTCAGGCATGGTGGAGCAAACCAGGCAACTGCCCTCATCACGCAGATCATCACTGCCAGCTACAGCCATCACATCAGGTCTCCAAGAGCCTCAACATTCCCACTGATTTTGCAGCACCCTACAAGTAAAACCAAAGGGAACAATTAGCACCAGGCCCTCCCTGGGTGTGGGACACAGCAGCCACTTCCCCGCTGGTGCATCAGACATGATTTGGCTTGAACAGTGAGAAATCAACACTGTCGCTCTGAAGGGGAAAGAATGCAGTCATCACTGACACCAACGAGTCCCCAGGAGTTCAGTGGCTGCACACCCACGGCAGCTGTGCCACACTCCCACTTCCCCCAGCAGATCTGCAGGGACCGAGTGAACTAACAGCAGAGGAAGTGGCAGAGCCATGCACACATATGGCCACCAGCAAACGCTGAACACCTGCTGTCCCCTCACACTCCCTCAAGTTGGCCAGCAAGGGCAGGGCAGAGAAGACACAACCGCACTTCTCTTCCAAAGGACACATTTCACCCAGGATGGTTCCTGTCCCTTACTGGGGCAGCTGCTTTGAGCAGATGACACACGTCTCCATGCAGGGCATTTCTTAAAATGAGCTCTCTGAACACAATGCATCAGGGAAATAAAAACAGCACAGAGCTGTAAACCACCATCCTGCTCCAGCTTAGCCCACACTGGTGCAGCTTGCAGATCCCTGCCCTGATAGCTCCTGGTCATGAGCCACACCTACCACTTTGGACATGCTGGAACAGGAGCAACATGAGGCACAAAGGACCTTGTTGCACTGTTTCTGCATGAGGAAAACCTTGTGTTCCCCTTCCCCCGCCTTTTTTTTTTTTTTTTTAATTTAATTTAAACCAATGATCAACAGTTACTTTAAGGACTTACCATTCTTACTGGCTAGAGGTTCAGGCATGGTGGAGCAAACCAGGCAACTGCCCTCATCACGCAGATCATCACTGCCAGCTAGCTACAGCCATCACATCAGGTCTCCAAGAGCCTCAACATTCCCACTGATTTTGCAGCACCCTACAAGTAAAACCAAAGGGAACAATTAGCACCAGGCCCTCCCTGGGTGTGGGACACAGCAGCCACTTCCCCGCTGGTGCATCAGACATGATTTGGCTTGAACAGTGAGAAATCAACACTGTCGCTCTGAAGGGGAAAGAATGCAGTCATCACTGACACCAGCGAGTCCCCAGAAGTTCAGTGGCTGCACACCCACGGCAGCTGTGCCACACTCCCACTTCCCTCAGCAGACCCACGAGCAATGAGTGAATTTATGCAAATCCTTCCTCAAAAAGAGATGGCCAGTTGGCATGCTCAACAGGCACATGGGACAGGGGGAATACTGCAAAAGTCCAGAGAAAAAACACTGATGTATGGGGCTTCCAGAGCAGAGCATAAGACGGCTAAGCCAGAGGTAACACAAAAAGAGGAGGCAGGCAGAGATAAGAGGTTATCGCTTTTGCAGGCCCAGTTGCAGGCCCAGCCTTTATGGCCATGCGAGGCTGCTGCCTTCCCAACGCGAAGGCAGAAGGTCGCACACGTAGCAGCAAAATGCCGTGCGGCCGCCAGGCCCCAGGAACAGCTCGGCCAGGAACACGCGTGGCGATGGCTGCTGCTCACCCAGCGGCAGGGCCAGGGCACGACCCCCCTCTCCCAGGGCGCAGCCATGCCGGAGCGGGAGCAGCGCGCCCGCCTGCCCGCAGCCTGGCCGTGTCCCCGGCCACAAGGCACTGCCAGCGGCGGAACTGCCAACCCACCGCCCTTGCAGGGCTGCGGGTTTCTCGCCCGGCTGGACACATGGGGAGCGGGACGCGGCGCAAAGGGCCTGGCTGCAGGGTCCTGCGGGAGGAGGCCCTCCACCGCGTCTAGGCTAATGGCCAAACCCACGCAGCTCTCCAGCCCCCAGAGAGACCAGACTGGCAAAGCATTGCAGAAGCAGTTCAGTAACTCTTGAAAAACTAAAAATTATATAAACTTATTTTTAAACCAGTGAGGAACAGTCACTTTAAGGACTTACCATTCCCACCTGCCGGAGGCTCGGGCATGGCGGAGTAAACGCGGCAACCGCCCTCCTCCCAGGCCTGATCCCGCGGCATCGGGTCTCCCGGCGCCCTGCACCCTCCGCTTTGGGAGGCAAAAGCCACAGGGAACAGTCAGCACCGGATCCCGCAAGGGTGCGGGACACAGCGGCGCTTCCCGCTGGCGCATCAGACGTGATCTGGCTTTAACAGCGAGAGATCAACACTGTCGCTCTGACGGGGAAAGTGTCATCACCTACACCAGCGAGTCCCCGCTCCCCCACGGCTGTTAGACCTTCCCGGGAAGGGCCGCAGGAACCCGAGGGAAAGCACATGGGGACGGGGGCCACGAGGCCGAGCGGAGGAGGCGGCCATGCCGCCAGCCCACGCGGCCCGGCCGCTCCCCCAGCGGGCGGGGAGGGAGGCGACGCCGGCGGCCACCGACAGCCGGCTCAGGGACGGAGAGCCCCCGGGAAGGGAAGCGCAGAGCCGCCAGCCCCCAGGAGCCCAGTCCGCCGCCCGCACCCTCACTTACCTGGGCCAGGCCTGAGCAAGAGGGCGGCGGGCGCCGCGCGAGGTTCTTTATAGGGGCGGCGGGGCCCGCCCCGGCCCCGCCCGCGCTGAGGCGGGAGGGCGGGAGCCGCCGGCGCCGCCATGTCGGGCGGTGCCGTTCGGTCCGCCCGCGGGAGCTGCCCTGCCCGCCTCTCCCCCCGGCCCGGCGGAGGGGATGCCACTCCCCGGGAGGCAGTGCGTTGAGTCGAGTCGTCCCCTTCCCGCTCGGGCGGGCTCGAAGCCGGTGGGGGGGTGGCGTGAAATGCAGCCCGGCAGCGGGGGCGGCCGGGGCCGCCATTTCGCGGGGGCGGGCAGGATGGGGCGCTGCTCCCTGGCCCCGCTCCCCTCATGGCGGCCTGCTGCTCTCTGGCCCCGCTCCCCTCATGGCGGCCTGCAGCCCGCCCCAGGGCGGCTGCTGTGCCCGGGCTTTGTGTGAGGGGACAGTGACACCCAGCAAATGCTGCGGGTGTTCCCGGCTTGGGGCATCGGCACTTCTAACGTGTTTTATTTGGATGGGCGCGTGTGGCTTTGGAAATCTTAGTTTTCTCTTCCTTCTTACAAGGAAAAAAAAAACGGGTTCAGAGCTGTTTAGTGACTTGTCCAAAGGCATGTGCAAATGCAGTGGCAGCATCAACCCTGTCATCAGCCTTAACCCGGAGCAGGAGCCCAGTTCAAGGCCTGCCCGCTTCCACCGCTGCGTTTCTCCCAGCTCAGGCTCTGTCGATGTGGTTTTAGCTCAAGTTTGTGTCACCAGGTTTGGGCCGGCTGTCGCCCAGCGGTTACTTCGGTGTTTCACAAGCTCTGGGGGGGATACCTCGCACAGTTTGGGGAACACATCACAGCAGCAGTTGTTTTGCTTTTAGGTGTCCATAGACAGGAAAATTGCATTGCGTTAAATAGTTTGCCACTGAGTGACGTGAGGATAAATAGCGAGCAAAGGATGTGTCCTGAATGAGAACAGCCTGGCTTTGTAACCTGTGCCCTGCCACGCGCGGTGATTTTATAGCTGTAAATTCACCTTGGAAATAGGTGTGAATCCAGTCATCCGTATCTAGTGGAGACCTGCCACATAACATCCTCGAGTACACATTGAAGGTATTTTCAGTGTCCTGCACTCAGGCAGAGTGCGTGCGTCTGTTCATGTTCAGAAAGGTCAGCCAAGCACAGCGTTTCACCCCTCACCGGTGGTCACTCTATAGCAGGGGGTGCCTCTGTATGATTCATAATGTTCTGCAGCCACGACCCCCCCTTCCAGGGGGAAAAGTAGGAACTTTTGTCACTAGGAGAAGGCCAACTAAAGAGATGAGGTTGAAATAGAGTAAAAGTTTAAGAGGCAGGGGGACAGGTAGGGGAAGGCACAAAGCCATATGCTAGTTTTACATTGTCAGGGTGGTCTTTTGGGCTAAACACAGGAGTTGAACAACAATGAGTTCTGCAATAAAGCAGCTCTGGTCTAGACTGGCTCAAAATCATGTAATTGCTCCATGCTTTGGGTTTTTACATTTGTAAAATACACAGTGATTGTGCCAAGGCACCAGGCATAGCTGTTCAGTCCCTCGCTCTGAGCTGTATGAAGTGTTAGCGTTGTGTGACTTGTCACATCAGTGCTTCAACAAGCCAGCTTTCACTTTGGTATTGAGCTTCTACAAACTAAATAGGGATTCAGTGACAGGGGGACCAGATCAAGCTGATCGCGAGGGGAATATGTCCCGTGGGACCAATGGAAGGGGTAGCTCAAGGATGGGGCTTGAAATGTGATCAGAACAAGAAAAGGCACATGGTCGATTTGTTGGCTAGTTTGCAAACATACAGCCAAGACTCTGCAAATCTGCCTAGAGAAGCATTTCTTGAGATATTTTAGACACTCTGAAATGAGTAAGCCTATCTTGTTTTATTCACCTCCTTGTCTAGTATCTACAGACATACACCCTGCAAGTACATATATAGGCCTTATAGCACGTTTGGCATAACACTGCATAATTCAGCTACCATTAAAATGCTTTTTCCAAATTAAATGTGTTTGTAGGCAACTAAATCTTGAAAGCAGCTTATCAAACAGGACTTGTGGAATAAATCTCAATCCCATTAATCCAAGTTCCAGAACACCAAAAGATGAAAAGACAATCAAAGGAAGGACATTTTAAGAGGATTACAGGGAAAACTAATCTTGTTACGCTGCAAGCCCATGTCACATGCACAACGTGAAAGGAACTGCAAATGTAATTTGTGTTGCCTAGCTTGGCAAGGAAGGAAAAATGGGAAGGTCTGGGATGTTAAACAGCTGCAGCAGAGTTTAGTATCAAATTTATTTGACTTCACTGCGTTTTATTCTCCTTGGCAGAACCACGTTGAAAAATCTCTTTAGGTAGATGAGTTCTTCAGCTCAGTCAGGGCTCACTGTAGCAAGACTCACTGAACTCAGGATGTTCCTCAAGAGGCGGCAGAAGTCACAACGTACTGAAGTCCCAATTCTCCTTGTTATTTACTTGCGGAGGGACCTCTTCTGTGGGGCATTGCTGTCAGAACAGCCAGCCTGTGAAAGCTCTGCTTCGCAGCTGATTAGCAGGACTTTTGTCCGCAGGACGGCTATGCCCGTTTCTTGCACAGGGTGGTTATTCGCTGCAGCCGCAGGCAAGAGCGTGCTGGGCTGAGCCTCTCCGGTGCCGTGTCCCTCTGTGTGCTCTTGTGTGAGTCACGCAGGAGCAGTTACTCTGTCTGGTGGCCAAAGTGAAGGTAAAAGGTTAAAAGGCAGTTACGTGCATTTTTTAAAAAGTACCATGACTTCTGAAGAACGCTTTTGTACTATATGCCAGCCTTCACAGGGACTTGCTTCTAGCTTCTTCCACCTCATTGGAAGCACAGAATCATTCTTTGCTCTAGGAAGGGGAAATCTGATGAAAGAAGAAATGCTTCTGAATTGCTAAACAAGACCTTGTTAATCTCATGGGATAATTAAATATTTCACATGCCAGCATCCAACTGCTACATTGTTACATTCAGGGTTATTTTTAAATGAGAACTGAATATGAAGAAATCCAGACTTTAATTGGGATGCAGCCTCTGACTTCCCGACGTAATAACCAAAACTAAAAACCCAGCACCAGATGCCTCCAATATTCAGGGAATTTCTAATACAGACTGTAATTTTCCAGCATAACCTTTTGTAATAATTTTTTTTTTTTTTAAAGGATATGTATCAAGAAAGCCATGAAAAGATCTCTCTGAACTGTTGGGTCAGCAACTTCACTGTGGAGCACTATGACAATCAAAATAAAACAGCACACTGACAGGGCATTGAAAAAAATCTTTGTGAGCATCTGCCTTCTGCCAAATCATACACACTGGTCTTTTGAAATATGAAAAATTCCAAATGCAAAATTCGGGGAATGGATTAAAGGGCAGTAAGGAAGAAACTGCCATAGTTTATTTGTGGAGCCAGAATTTTTCTAGCCTGCAGTTAAAACTAGAAACTAACGACGACTGTGAATGACCCAGCTGAGTTTCAGCAAAAGAGACCCAGCAGGGAGATGTATTCAGATTTCCCCGTTTAATAGGCCTATTTGCACATAAATGACATGCTATTTTTTTTTCCTTCCTACAGACTGTCAAGAGTTTCTTTTCAAAAATGGTAGAAGTGGATCACGGCTACAGAGTGACTGTAGCGGGAACTTCAGGCCTATTTGCAGCAGCAGGTTTAGAGGTCAGTAGCTGTGGATCACCAGGGACACAAAGCACTGTTACAGAGCGATCCCAACATTCATTTTCCGACGAACACAAATCTTCCCTAGGGATGCTGCAGATTTTTAGGGTATGACTGTTGCAGCGAGTCTTGGGGTGAGCCAGAGCACTCCACCTTGCACGACTGGGTCCTTTCCTGATTTTATGCGTCTGTTCAGGGTTATTCTTAAAATTGATCAAAATGTTTTAACAGTATTTCCAGGCTCAGATAAACCACTTAAAACGTGGAAACAATAAATGCCTGTTAGACGAGCAACAGCCTTGTTAACAGCTTTGTACTGAGGATACAGCAGTTTCTGACGCTGCACGACAGCAGTAAAATTTTGCAAAATTATTGGCTAGACTACAGAAAACATTTTTGGAGGGAGAAGGGAGCTTTGATGGCTTACAGATTACTCTTTTTGATTATTAGCAAACGAATTTTACACAGGCATTGATGAAAGACACTGCTCTGTCACAAAGAGACTGAGCAAAAAGACAAAGGAAATTGTAGACCAATATGGTGTTAATTTAAAAGTTAATTTAAATGTTTACATCCTTCTTTATCTTGCAAAAATAACCAAGTGTTTTTAGTCTATTTACATGGGATAAGCTTTTCAACTGCAGTGTTGAAAGAACTCAAAAAAGAACTCAAACACATTACAGGGCTTTTCAATTTAACTCAGATGGAAATGCTGTGGTTCAACAGATAAACAGTAGTTTAGTTCATCTGAACAGTGTATTATTAGCTACAGTCAGGAAGGCACCACAGGCCTTGCTAGTGGCTTCTTGGGATCAGGTATAGGTAGCACAGGATGAAGAGAAAATGCATCTCCTAGAAGCTGACCTGTTTTCAGAGCAAAACCTGCTGTTTCCGACAGCACCGTTTTTTTCCCTGAGGATGACAACCCTCCACGGTAGCCAGGTGAAGAGCACAGACCCCACGTAGCCCTGACTGCAAGTACAGCTCACTCTCTGACTTCTTCCTGAGTTTGGAAGAACACCTCATGGAACATTTTGTTGAAATATTTTTCTCTCTAAGGAAAGGAAAAATACTTCACATCCCTCATAGATGCAGGGATCTGTCCATCACAAGCCAGATAATCTTAAAACCTGCTTTAAGAGACGTTACTCTTCTAGGAGAGGAGTTCATGGAGAGAAGGGGAGGGGAAGAGACTAAGCATCTTTATGAAGTAAAACCACTAGTAGGAAGGAGGGGTGAGCATGCCACATAGCTAAAGGCTAAACCAGCTTCCCAAAAGAAAGTGCCAACAAAAAATTCTGACAGACAAGAAAAGGGGAAGTAATGGCAGGATTCACAGGGAATTTGGAAATATCCCTCTGTGAACCACAAGGTTCATTCCTTCCCTGGGTAGCCCAGAGGACCACGGGCTCAAGTGCTTGCAGATGCAGTGTGTGTAAGCTTGTGCACGTTCCTGGTTTGAACACTTGCCGTGTGCTTGTTTGAAGCGGGACTAGCTTTGTTTACCGTCCAGCCTACATAAAAATGCACCACAATCAGCAAGTGGCAAAAGGCCGTTAAAATCAATGAAGCTGTATCCAGCTGACTGATGAACGACAAGAGGTCTGCATTTGACCCAGTTTAAGTATCACTTTAATCTAGGTACATCTTTCCTATCTGCATACAATTATGGACCGGCAGAATGGGGAGGGGTTAGACAGTAAAAGCTCTTAAATAACCTTTTTTCTTTTAAATAAAAACCAGCATTGGATTTCTACATCAGCCCTTTAGCACATGGAAATAGAAGTTAAAACACTCACTGAAAACAACAGTTACCTTTGAAATTAGTACAGTACAAGAGAAAGCACAACAGTTATTGCTAGGAATGCTTAGAAGTGACAATTATTTAAATGCGTTTAGCCTTTGTGAGTTTGAAGTAGCACATTTTCTTCACATTATTATCCACTTTAGTAATTAAAATAACTTGGTGGCTTAACATTTTAATACAGAAGCTCTTCCGTATCTACTTAACAAGCTTTAAAGGGAATTTACAAACTTTTTATGCAAATGTAGTGGCAGTTTGTAGAATAGTTATACTGAATCTTATTTACAATAAACTACTGATTAATTTATTTTTCCAGTGATGCCTTCCTTTCCCAATTGTTTTTTCTAGGCAAGAGCTAAACAATCGTCTTGGTTAAAACCAAGCTACTGTATGAAAAAAACAATGTAAGCAATACTTAGGAATCCAACCACGAAGGTATATCCCTACTGTGACGTACTTGTCTGTAGCTTTAAAACTGTAAGAACAGCAATTTGGGAGATTGCACCCATGATAAAACAGGGAATAGGGATTAGTGTCTGTAGAGATGCCCAGTTGTCCCCAGACAGATTTTGCATGTGGACTTTGACATGAAACCTATCAGAGGTTTTGTCCCTTAACACAGGGTTGGGATTGCCTTCTCTGGGAAGCACTAATCTCCATTCTGCTAAAGAAAAAAAAAAAAAGAGTAATTTAAACATAAAAGACTATCTTTTGGTTGGAAATGGTAAAGATAATGAAAGAATGGTAGTAGAGGATTAAAGTATTGAAAGCATACTCTGTGAAGGACATTTTCTGCATTGTTAATATGGGACATTTAAGACCTAAAACATCCTCTACTAGCAGGTTACGAAAAAATACTGTGAAATTGGACGGCAGAGAATGAGTAAAGTTTAAAAGGACTATGACTTTTTCATTTCTAATCAAATACAATTCTGTTGCATTAGGATACTGCTAGATGTATACAAAATAATTTGTCAGAGAATAAAATACACTCTTGGATAAGTATTATTCACAATCTGTATGCTTTTATTCAGGTCTAATCCAGAGATTAAATGAATACCCTTGAGATTTTAATCTGCTCTAACAACTTAATTTTTTTCCCCGGCCTCCTTCCATGGGATGTTCAGGTTCTTGCTGAGAAGTTCCTGGGTGTTAAGTGTACGTATCCAATCAGCAGGTAAAGGGAGGCAATACAGCGTGTCACAGCCACAGAGATGAACTTGAGTATTTTCAGATTTGTAACCACCTCTGGAGCAGCATTTCTTTGTCTGAGTTTAAACAGAGGAGTAGTCAAAGTAAACTCACTTAACTATAGAAGCCCTTAAGGAAGATATTACATTGATTCACATGTTTTCTTGGTTTCTGTCTGCAGATTTTCAAAATAAAAGCAGCAAACAATTATATGGTTGCTTCACAGAACAAGATTAGTGAAGTGGTATACAGACATCCTGTCCCTTCCTGCAGTTAGGCACTTTTGGAAACTCCACCATGTACATTTGGACAGAATAAAACTATTTTTAACTTTGATCAGTGGGTTAGAACAGAATTTTGGTTTGATCCTTAGGTAACATAATAATTTCAGTGGAACTCCAAGTACAGCTACATTTAACTCTGATATATGGTACTAAAATTTGGCCAGAGAATTGAGAACAAGAATAACTGGCTTGCAGACTCCAGATTCCCCACCTGAGTCCTTTCAGATAGGATTGTTCCTAAGGAAATAACAGCTGTCTATATCCTAAACCAAAACAATAACGAAGTTATGGGAATGTATTTTAATATTGTGGAAGAAACAGGTATTGCAGTGAATCCAGGCTGCTTCTCATTCTGTAGGCACATTTTAGGTATCCTACAGGTCAGCATTCCCAAAAATAAATTTTGCACAAATCCTTCTTTTCTTTAAGATCTCCATCCTGAAACCAAGAATGATGGATCATGAAAAGTCATGTTTCTTCCTTCGGGGAGTCAGGACTTCCTACTAACAGACAAAATATTCTGCCTTAAAAAAGTTCCCTGACTAATGTCATTATTCCCCTTTAACTTTTACGTGATGCACTTTTTTGTCATGAGCATAGCAAACTGACCCATCCAAGAAAGCAAAAAGCCCTGGATGATCATGGACTACCTTCCTTCTTGTACACCAACTTCAGAGTGCAACTTGTTACTCAAAATAGGAGACTCGAGCAGCAGACTTTAAGCTTGAGAACACAGCACCGGAACAGGCTTCATTTGTCAGGTTTGATATGCAGCACATCACAAAGCCACTCTTCAGGTTCTTCCACAGGGCATTGAAACAAGGGACATTTGACTGCACCTCTCCAGTGTTGTTATTTTGACAAGAGCTTCTATTAAGTGCAGCTGCATACTTGTAAGAATAAGAAAAGGCTTGAAGAAAAGCAATGCAAAAGCTGCTAGAATTTAGAAGTTGGCTTAATTAAGGCTTTGAAATTTCAGAGAACAGTAATGAGTGCTTTCTTTCCAACAGCAGAAAAAAACAACATGAAGACTGGAGACTGGCAGACTCTAGACATGGGAGGAAGGACAGGCAGACAGGACATTTTCTTTGGTGAAGAAAAATGTATTGCCTACACTGTCTGGTCTCTGCTGATCTTATTTACAAGCTGAACTACTGGAAAATGAACATAAATATTTCCAGAATCTGGTTTCCAAACTCCTCAGATACTTCCTTTGAGCCCGTATGCTCCGCGTTTGGAAGCGGGATGGGCAGGCGTTAAAAAAGGTCCAAATGAACAAGACTGAAATGCACTGGAATTCAGTGACTCGTTTTGCCACATCACATCTCCTGTCCCCCAGCGACCAGACCAGCCTCCTCAGGAATCACCCTCCATTACAAGTTACACTAAAGCAGATCCCTTAGGATCAGACCTCCTTCCTCTCCACTTTGAAGCTGTGGCTTGAGGGCATCCCTACTTGCAGAACACTGGCCATATGATTTAAGGGGCTGGAATAATAACATGGTAAGTTCTGAAAAGAAACAAGATCAGTGTTGCAGCTGTTAGCACAATAGTTACAAGCCTGATAGATCGCATTAAATACTTTGTTTTTCTTACTCCCATTTGAAAGCGATTAAAGGGAAGTTGTCTGCAGCTGAACTAAACTAAATATTTTGAGTGCAAAATGTCACAATTTGTTAAATGTATGGCAGATTCTGGAACACTCAGATTAGTGGTGCCATATTGCCAAATACTTATGGAGAAACAGAAAAAAATGCATTAATTTACTAAAATGTGGCAATTTAAGCAGAGTCAAATAAGATAATGGGGAGAAAAATGCTTGGTAAAATCCGCTTGTGGGAGAACAACCCTAACCAATTGAGATCTGAATACAAGAAAGTAATTTTGGAACAGACCCTATACTTACATTTTCTATAATGGGATCATTACTGAACGGCACAAAGCCTGAGTTAATGTACACTGACACTCATATTTGGAAGCTCCAGCTCATTCACTTGCAGTCAAAAGGTTTCTTAAGATCAAAAACAAAAGTAAAAAGTTCAAAGAAAGAACCCAAGAAGGTGAGGTGTCTTGCAGACAGCACTTTGCTAGTACTCAGAAATGTATGCTTTATACCAGTACCAGCTTGCTAGTCTACTGCAGCCAGAGAATTTCACCTTCTCCTCAGTTTTCTTATATTTCTGTTCTTCATAGAACATTTTATTATCTGTTGAATCAAAGTGTCATATAAAGCCTTCCGGTGATTACATGTAATACATAATCATTCTTCCTAGCTTTGCTGTGTCAAGCACAGAGCAGACAACAGAAAAAGCAAGTGATTGTAGTGCTCTAGAAAAAAAACCAGACTTTTATCTAGAACTCCCTTTGGCTTACCCAGAATCCGCATAGTGACCTGAAGTCTTCCATCATGGGGCTGTGATTACAAGCTCTTTGACAGAAGAACCTTCTCTTACATTGCACCTCTAAGATGACAGATGCATTTAAGACTATTGGAACAGAGGTATCTATGGCAAAGTACCTTCATTCAGGTTCATATGAAACACAGCATTATCAACAAATGAACGCTGCAAAACAGAAGAAAAGGCTCCAGTCCCATCCAGAGAGAGAACTCCTAAGTAACTGCGGATAAAGGTAGGCAGACCATTTACATTGCTATCAATGTGGTATTTTTTTTTTTTTTGCCCTATAAATTGTTTGGTAAGCAGTTTCTAAGTTGTAAGAATTTGCAATACAAAGCCTCAGCCTAGCAAGTTTCTTTTAATTTTTAAATGTACAGCATTTTAGTTCTACAAATGTAAAAAAAAAAAAAGAAAACAAAACCCAAAAAACTTTACAATGTTTTTTTTTTTTCCCGCTTATAATGCTCAAAACCAACTTGATTCAATAAAGTTTGGTATGCAGTTAATGTGGCCTGATTGCTTTTGATAATGCAAATAAAATGGCCGAGACATTTAGCTTTGAGAGACAGCAAATGCAGTAACTGCTTTCTGTGATGAGAGTTACTACACGCGCTGCAAACATGTGTTTAGGAAGTGCTGCTACAGATCACCAGTAAAGTACACACTGAACGTAGTTCACATCCAAACGATACACTTTCATGTGTCAGTCTACCGTGCCAGATTTTGTTGCTAGAGGGAAAGTTTTGCTTTGAAAGTACCACCCCCGCAAAATTACTAAGTGCAAGGCAAGGTTATGACTCAAATTACAAGCAAACAAGGAAACTTAAAAGTAGAGACTTAAACTTTGAAATCATACCAACCTGTTGTGCCAGGTTTCTTGTCATAATCTTAACTTTAGTTTAAGCTCCCATTAATACAGTTGCACTAACACACTGTGGCACAAATAACAAAATGTACCCACGTTACTTTTGAATTTCCTTGACCTTGCCAGGTTTTCACATCCTCAACATTACTAAATAGTAGTTATTTATATGTAATTGATAACCATTGTACAGTTACTCCATAGCTTTACAATACTGCCCGTACTATATCACAAGCATTACAAATCCTATAAAAAAAGCAGCCCCTGTAGTGGCATACAAGAATAAATTAACCAAAAAAATTTAGTATTACCATTTATTGGTGACAAACACTACGTTTTACTTACATTCCATGGGGAGAAAAAATTCCAGCGTAAACAATGAACTGAAGCAGTACTTAACTTGCAAGGCTATCGTGCTTTACCTGGACCATATGCAAAAAACTTTATTGCGCACGGTTCAGTGCGCAATAACACAACATCAAAAGCAACACAGTTTATATATAAACATAGGTAATTTTTTTCAGCCCTACATGGAGATGTAATTAAACAGTATAAAGCACTCAAGGAAAATCAATCTGCAGTTTTATATGCACTACATTGAGATCATATCCTGTAATGTAGTGAGCTGTGTGCCATCTATACACACAATCCTTAAAACATCGATCAGAGATCATTTAAAGTCACGTTGCATTCGAGTTCCCCTACCCCCCACTCAAAGAAAACTAGAAATTAACCAAAAGTGATCAAACAAAGTTTAAAATTCCTAAAGAGTTTTAATTCATTCAACCGTTGGATAATTAAGCTAAGGTTTGTGAAAATATTGGACTTTTAAAAACGGTGGGCACACAATTTGTTTCCAGTGAAACGTTGCTATTTCAATAAAAACAAAATAACCACATACATGGATATGATCTTCCCAAGTTAGTTCACAGATAACATGTCAGTCTCAGAAGACAAAGTTTCTAAACTGTGCTATTGTTCTAGATACAATTAAGAAACTTTTAAATGAAAAATTTATAGTGTCATTTCAATCAAAACAACATAATGAAACTAAAAATTTATCACTGTTTGAAGAAAAAGCAACGGTTATGATTTAGACACTACAGTAGGTTGTAAAGACTGTAGCACTCTAAAACAGTTAGGTTACATTAATAGGAAGCATTTGATTTTCTCTGGTGCTTTCAGGTTTGGGTCCAGTCAAAAGCCTTTTTTAGGCAGTGCTGTCCAGTGTTTGTCCCAAAGTGTTTGAGTTAGCCGGTTTGAGAAGAGGGTCACTTTCCATTTCTTGTTTCACACATCTACAAATGAGAACACACCTGTTACTTAGGAGATAAAACACTATTTCCATGAACAAGAAACTTCTAAATTGGATACAAAGAATTTGAGATGCATACAATGATTTGTTTCCATATAATTGGCCTCCCTTTTAAATCAATTGTCACTTTGTTAATTCCAGAACTTTGAGAGCTTATTATCTAAATGAGAGGCCAAACTCCCCCCAAACTCAAAGAGAGTTATTGGCAAGCCCTCCATGTTTCAAGCTGTGAAACCTATACATTGCTTACATTTTACAAACAGAAAATTTCTCGAAAGAGAGGAGCAGCTGCAACGCTTAAACATACCGAAAAGTCACACTATTTACAAATATATGTAAATAAATAATATAAGCAGAGGGATCACAGTCAGAATCGCGCTGTATCACAGTCATTACATTTTATCCACTTGCTCCTGCTTAGTAATTTGCATTTGACACATGAAAATTACAAGCTTGATCATAAAACCTACCCTCTCATCCTTCTGAAGAAGACAACAGCCCTTGGCATTTTAACTTTTCTGGCAAAGAAAAAACCCTCACATTTTATTTGTTTAGAGAACATCCTAGGGTTAGAAGTTTCCGTTAATTCAAGGGAAAGTCAATGGGTCACACTCACACAGACATTGGTCCATTTCCTGTTCGTGGCATCTCTGTGGTTTGTTGGTCCAACTCAGACAGCAACTTTAAAATATTCAGTGCAGCCTGAAAAAAAGAGAGAGCATTCAGCAATTCAACCTAAGTCCACTTCATTCATTTAGTGAAAGCAGGACCAGGGCTCACTTGAAACAAAGTAAATGTTCTAATTTTGGTAACATGTTTTTTAAGATATATAATTATGATGGAAAAAATGCAATGGTGTAGAATTTCATCTTGCTACGTTAAACAACAGAATGGTGCTGCGGCTAGGGGATTCCCATTGCAATTGTTTTAGCAATGGGGGAAATTTAAATCAGGAGTACTATTAATATCAAGGAAGAAGACACGAAATCAGTAATGTCTCAAACTGTACAGAGCTTAAGACAAAGAACATTAAAATACACAGAACCAAAAAGTCCTTTGCAGAAAAAGAAAGCCACTTACACAAGAATCAAAAATACAACACAGATAGGGCACATGTGACTGTTTAAAAGAAGAGTCAACGCGACAGGGCTAATGCAAAAGTCAGTCACCTTCTTTGAGAACTGAAAATTTTTTTCAACTTTATTCAGATTAATTTCAGGTGCACCTTTTCAGAATATCCCTGATTAGTTATGGCACATGCATTCCTGAAAGCTGAAACTGTTCTCACGTTGGCCCAGTTGCAACGCTTAAGCTCTGTCTATGCTTTTCCCTTCTACCTCCTGCCCTGACTTGTGTACTTAGTCTTACAGGAGCTCTTTGCAACAAGATGTAGAGATAGCTATGAAAATGTCAATATCAAGTGACAAAGATAAAAGGAATCTGTATGAAATTATAGCCATTAGAAAATTACTGCAAAATTTTTTAGTATAAAAAAAATCAGGTTTTCCTAAGTGCATTGACATATTGCAAACTATTACTTTAGCCGGCAGTCAGTACTCAGGTCGCCATTGGTTACCAAAAGAACTAAACTCTTTTCAAATTATAGTAGACTCTGTAGATACTGTTAGCAGTATCTAATGTCTTTTATAGACAAAGTCCCTTACAGTTGACAGTCTATAAGACTCATTCTTTCACAAAGAAATATTTCAGCTCCTGTGAATAAAAGATTGTTTTTTATAAAGGGAGCTTAACAGATTGAGAGTGTCTCCAGCTATCTAATGGTGAATTGCCTTTCTTCCATTTTGAATTCTGTTCCCGCAGAAAGTCTGGTAACGTGAACCCAAGTATGATGGTTCCCAATGAAATAGCAGCCCATTCTGGTACAGAAAATAAGCCGATATGCTCTTATGTTTTAAAAGTTCCTTTTCATACATTTTCTTTAATATACACTCATGCAAATAACATCAAGATAAAGTGCTTTTGCAGACCAAAATTGTGAGCATATATTAACCACTTTGAAGGTTATTTAGATTAGATTCTGACATTATTAATCAATTATTTCAGCAACCTGTGAAATATTAGACAAAAATTAGCCAGGGAATTGTACAGCATTTCATTCACTGCTATCCAGTAGTAACGTGAAACCTTGGTCTGTCTGCTGCATCCCTTAGCTCACTGAAGGCCAAAGAGAAAGCGTTTCAGCAACAGTCATCATACCATATCGTGGCAAGATTCTACATCCTTTCCAATTCCATGACTGATCAGTGGTGGCTGAGAGGAACAGTTTATAAGAGATACAAACTCATTCTTGTTATTTTTTGGAAAGTCTTTATATTCAACCTGAAGAAAAGAGAAGGATTTATTTATTTTCAGTTAACCAAGTACAGGAAATAGATCACAACTGCTATAGATTACTTGCCCATCTATGAAGCTGAACTTTAATCATTGTCAGCCAGCAGAACCATTTACTTTGAAGTTTGACTTCACTTGCAATGTTCTTTAGTAATCATGAGAGCTCTGCAAGCCTTCTGAATAAAAGTGGCTACGTAATAATGGTTGTTGCCAGGACCTTTACTCTGATCAGAGCTATCTGCATTTAAAATTTTCCCTATTATACTTTTTAATCCACTGAGCTCCTTTAACATATTTATATAGGAACTTATATGCAATTCCGATTAAAGGGACCAAACACAAGAAAATGTACAGCTTACAGCAAATGTTAATGTATGAATGATTATTAAAAAAAAATATTTCAGATCAGCCAACTTCAAGTTCATATTATGTTCATACATCTGGCAATTTTCAGAAAATGTTAATTTCAATTTTATTCTTCCAAGAATTCAGAGTAGCACTGAATTAAAGCTGAGGCTGCAGTACAGAAATGTACATTTGAAAACTAAATAAAAAAAAAAAAGCTGTAAAATTCAGTACACTTCATAGGTAAAGTAAAACATTTACATGAATTTCAGCTTAACAAGCAGCCTCCGAATACATCAGTCACCAGCAGAACTAAAAAGCTTTAGAACAAGCAACAGGTTGGACCGGTTTGGATAGCTTAGGAAGAAATCTTGCAAAGCTGAAAGTTTACCTGGATTCCTTGAACGTTGGAAAGATAGTCCAGCTGCTCAGAGGGCCTAGTAAGTGGTCCGTGGGGTACGTAGCCTGATGAGTTGTTATTCTTTAATATGGTCTCAGCAGTAGGAGAAGTACCACCATACAAAAGCTCTCTAGCAATCATTGCTGTTACGGTAGCCTTGGCAGGATTTGGGGCTGCCCTACTGAACTCTTTGGTGTGGTGTCCTTGGTTGGCTCCTACAGCCTGTGCAACCTCAGGGACCATGGGAAGAATTCCAGCAGGAAGCTGCTGATGGCTGAGATAAGGCATCCTAAATTCATCTTCTTTATTACCTGAGAAGAGAGAGGTACATACTAAACAGATGCTAGCTATTCCTATGATGCCTTCTGCGGGCACATGAAGGCATATATAGGCATCAAAAGCCACTTCTGGAAAAAAAAAAGTTTCAAATTACTTTGAAAGGCTTGATTCACCTTTGGTGGGTCAGAGATTCATCATCACCAAGACAGTTTCCTTACTGAATAAACAATTCAGTGAAACACCTGCTTCTGCCAAAAGAAGCACCTTTACCTCTGGGAGCAGTTTCTCCGGGTCAGTCAAGCTTACAGATGCCTCAGACAATTGCAACCACATTTCAGATATATCTTTTGGTTTCAGAATTTTTTATTTGATCATTTAAACTGTAGGAGCAAATAATGAAACCACAGAATGGCCAGAGCCACTGTTAAATATTGTAAAGACAGTGACAGATAGTCCACAAAGTTTAAACTGTATATTGTGAAAGTGTAAACAGGTAGGTAAGGTTAAATGTAATGTTAGCACAGTATGAAGAAGAAAGAATGACTATTTCCAGCAAATATCCAACCATGGTCAAGCTGACAGCAATTATTGCCACTATGGCATAAGTTAGATTTAAGAGGGATAAGAACAGCTTTTTACCAGGAACTCACGTACACAGAACTATGGAGGAAAATTACAGAGGTGTGCTCAAGAAAGGCAGAGAAGAGAGTGCCACTGAAATAAACTGAAGAGTGAGTCTTACGGCAGAACAGCGTTCAGCAGGACTGAGCTATTTCAAATCTAAGGATGAAAGCCAAAATCTGTAGATGGAAGAAAGCAAGGATGGCAAAGTTCGAATAAGAAATCAGGAAGTTTACCGAGGATCTTATGGATGCAGTGCAACGTTACTAAAATCCAAGTCAATTCCAACTATTCATGATTTAAGCAACAAAATTATACTTAAAAAGCACCTGAAACATACTATCCAGAACAGATATGTTGCGACAGACAAACTTTCCATAACGACTCCTCCCAACAGTTGACATTAGAGAAAGCCAACAGCTGTGTACTTGGTGGCCAGGTTTGGGTTTTTTTTGTTCCAGCCAGTCATCTGTGGGTGACCACTATAACCATCATCTGTCTGAAATAAATGCAGGCACAGTTCCTTGCTCTCAGTCATTAGAGACCAAGCACAGACGAAGAGGTTGTTCTGTACTACAAGGCCATTCCTTCCTTCTCCAATTCTGCTTTAGGAAGACCAATTTCAGTTAGTACTGACATCCTTTCTCGTCTTCATCCCAGTAACAGTCTTCAACATACTGCAGTTATTCCCTCAACATCTGTACGTTGATACGGCCAAACTTACCACAGCTAACTCTGCCTCAACAAATTCAGCACCACCCTCCCATTGCTACTCCACCTCAGGCTTAGAGTGACATTTCTGGGACAGTCTTTCAACCTGCAACCATTCTTCCAAATCTAGAAGGCTGTTCCTAGGTGCCAGAAACCCCAAACCTTTTCCCAGGAAATCTGCTCCCATCCCCCTTTGGACCCTATAACCGAGAAACGTTCTGCTGAGCCAGAGAGGCTGATCTCTCCTCCTCCCCTTAACCTTTTTCCCCATGGAAATTGCACCCACTTCACTCCTGCTGTTCGTTGAAGGAGCCTGGTCCCTGGATCAGAACCAAGCTCGGTCCTTTCTTGTCCTAGAAAGCCCTAGACACAGGTTGAAACCTGTCCCAAGATCCCTCAGATTGAGGTAAGACAAGCCCAAAGGCTGCAGGTAGCAGCAGCTGCACCTCCACTAACTGCTCGACTAACCCATTAGCACACACGCGCTTTTAGCTCGGCCCCGAGTCAGTGGCCAAGCAAGCTGAATACTGTATGACTTGGGAGGAATAAGCTCTTTGGGATTTGAACAAAACCTTCCCAAGGGGTAGACGGAGTTTGCAAGCCAGCAGTTACACACCTCTACTCATTACGGACTGTTAAACGACACTATTGAAGGGACTGAGAAACGCATCTTAGATACACACACACACTAACAGGGCCACGCTTCTCTCAGTAAGGTTACTTACTAGTTGAAGTCTCTTCAGAGCCTGGCTCAAAAAAGGTTACTTTTCTTCCATCGGCTGGTTTCTTTACCGGTGTCTTAAAAATAAAAGGAAAAAAGCCAAACACAGCATATTCCTTTAAAATTCTTTTGTCCCCAAGTCTTCAAGGTCAACTACTCAAAATTTTACTGAAAAATTTATTATTCCAAAACCTCAATTATTACATAGCTACCAAGAAGACACAAGTTCAGTGATTCTTACTGAATGACTAAAACTATCTACAGACCAGTGAAGTGGTACTAAGAACACAGATTTTGAGAACTTGATACCATAATAAAGCCAGTTAAACTAACATTAGTTATGCGTATTGTTGAGGACAACACACCGGACACAAATGAGCATGCACACGAATAGGAGAAAACTAAACCCACACTTGCCATTTTAACTCTCTGGTAACATCTGCTGAATTAAGAGGAGAACACAATGCTCTTTCCCTGCTAAGGACCCACCAAAGAAAGAGACCCATAACAAACTTTCCACTGCAGTTGGTGATAAGGTGACAGAACACTATTGCTACCACAAAGTCCTATAAACTACATGTCTGCAAGTTTCTAAGACCAATACATCAATTATCACAGGTTCTGAGCCATTCTATAAAGAAGAAATACATTCATTTAGCCTTCTGATGAGACTTTGATTTATTTGCAAAATTGAATCCTTAATGTTTCCAAAATTAACTATTTTTTAGAGAACAGTCACCTCAATACAACTGCTTCCTGGCTAGTGCAGAAAGCATGAATTTACTACAGACTTACTGCCTTGAAAAGCTGCTACTGTTTCAATTCAACTTTTGCTGTAGTATTAAACCGCGACTGATTGTTAAAAACTCTTACCTTCTCTTCTGTCTTTAATGCTGGCTTTGGAGGTTGAGGTTGAGGGACTTTGAAACCTAAAATTTCCAACATATTTTCAGCTGCATTGCGTTTAGCAACTTTTTTGTTCGTGCCCATTCCTTCGGCTGTGTGTACACCAACTTTCACCTGGACAAGAGAGGACAAAAAACCAAATCAATTCTTAAACAGAAGTATGAGAATACACTTACTAGTGATCTGTGTCTCAAGCACGCCATGAGTCACAAAATAGTTCAAGTGATCATTATTCTACGCAAGTTGTTTATTATCAATGATCATTGGCCTCCGAGCACAAAAAACCCAAACAGAAGTCACAAAAACAACTACATTTCATCATCTCACCTTGGCAACAGCCTAAATGCTCAAAACTGGTATCACAGCAGATAAAAATTTTCCAAGCTGAAACTACGGGTTTAGCAGATTTACTAATGTAATGGAAAGAAAGCAACTCACTTTCCTGTCTTGGCCAGAAGAGGAGAGAGGTCTGGAGAACGCGCTTAAGTATCAGAGGCTAGTAGTACTCAAAAATACTACTGTGCTATTGGGATTTGCAATGCAGAGTGCAGAAAGTGCTGCACTCTAAAGCAGCACACAAAAACTCAGGGGAAGGAGGAAGTGAAGGATGCCCGGGTTCCTGTTAATAAATCCTACATTACAAAATGTAAGCAGCTCAGTACCTCTTAGCAGAATATTAATATTCCTGTTAATTAAAACATTAGGCAATAACAACATAGACTGCTGGTGCCCTATGCAATTTTTTTTAAACATGATTCAGATCACTTCTCTTGAACCTTTATCTTCCATGAATGTAGCCCACTAGATGTTTTCTTAATAAATTTCACGGACATTTGGACATAATCCTGTTAACTTTGTATATCATCATGACAACTTGATTACCATAAGCCAACAACAACAACAAAAAAAGACAGACATTAAAACCATGCAACTGGATTTCTCAAATTAACATACAAACCTGCATAACAAACTCCCTGCGCCTTGGAAGGCCACGTTCTGTGATGAGCATGTACTCTGGTTCCTTTTCTTTCTTGGCCTGCTGTATCTGGGCAAGTCTGCTGATGGGATTCATTCCTTGACCATATTCTGGACTCGTCTGCAGCTAGGTAGAACAATGTTTAGGAAATAAGGCAAAATTTAAGAATATTTGGTTTAACAGACAAAATGCATCATGTCAGTGAATTCATGCATTTAAAAATTCAGGAATTTAAAAATACTGAAACAAAAGTTGCTTAATGAAACACTGTCATAGCCAGAGAAACACTTGGTTTATTCGACTCCGCTGTCACAGTTGACCACAGGTAACCTACCACTGGTAATAGTTTTACAAGTTCTAATCCTGCTATATTAGGAGGGACAGGCTCGCAGGAGAAGCTGCACAAGCAACAGCATGCAAAACCCAAAGCCTGAAAGTCAGAGCTTGATTTTTATGTGCCACTCATTCTTCTATAAGGTTTCCCTTTCGCCCCGAATTTACTGATAACTGTTGTAAAAGTGGTGCCAGAACCCCATTTAGAGTGGGAGCAAAATATCATTTGATTGGTAGTATCAGACCGATGATAAAGGTTGAGTAGTTGAAAAGTGTTTATAATTAACTCAGTTTTCTGATCTGATGATTATTTATAACAGTCAGATTTCCAATCTGTTTGTCTCTTACCTTCACTATTGATTTTGTTTTCTTTTTGATTCGTGGCTTCATTTTCTCAACCGTAGGAAGGGGTGGCAATTTTTTCAGTTCTTCTAGGACTGCTATTGCAGCGTTTTTCTTGGAGATCTTCTTGCTCTTTCCTTCACCTTCACCCATGAATTCTCCAACTGACACCTTGGTTACAAAGCTCTTCATATGGGGAGGACCACTTTCCTTGGTCACCTGTTTCAGAGGGAAAAACTGAGTGAAAGCGTGATAAACACTTATTAAAAATGGTAGGGCACATTGTTTATAGCAAACATCTCTCAAGAACTACGGATAAAGAGATTTTAGATTCTTATACAATCCAGAAAGTAGAGATGTAAATCATACTCACTCTAATAATATAATCCCACCCAAATAAACATATACTTTAAAAAGATTAGATGCAGCAAGCAGTAAACAGTATTTACATATAAGTCATTAACACATCTTATTCAATTTACTGATTTACTCTTCCAATATTAAAATATGACTGTTTTTATTTCATCAGTGTGTATTTCCACACAGTTATCACCTCATTAAATGCATCATGTTATGGTACTAGAACATTACAGAAAAAGCAATTCTTTAGGATCCAGAATTTTAGTTCAGAAATCAAGAATTCTAGAGACATCTAAGAGACAGCTGTCCACTGCAGATTTAGTCTTTTAACTCCATTCATAATACATCATACTTCATAATATACATAAAGTCGAAAAGTAAGAATGAATTAAGCACTTCCACCCACAACTGGCTTTATGTGACGATATGTTTTTACCAGTGACGCTCAGGCTAATCTGCAATAATTGAAAGCTTCCTGTAAAATTTCATAGAATGGTTTTAGAAGCAATTTAGTTACACACAATTGCATTTTCTTACTATTATAATTCAGATAGTTGACTTAAATGTTGCTCTGCCAGCTCAGGAAAGCAGCACGATAAATTAATATTTTAGTGAAACAGAGATGCTCCTGTGGAGGCTATGGATTTAAGATAACTAAAATGATCAAGGAGGGGCAAAGAGGCAGCAAGCAGCCAGGCCAAAGGGAAAGGAAAGTAAGATGCACATGAGGTCACCTCATGGCAAGAAAAGAAACCTATTTGTGAGATTCTGCAACTTGCGGGTAGTCCACATCAGTGCGTAATTACGCAAATACTTCCATAAATGTCTTTCAGAGTGAGCTATGCTCTTTTGCCTCAACTCTGCACTTCAATGTTCTAACCATTAATGTGGGGTTGTGTTTTGTTTCTTCACTGTAATACTGATTTTCCAAAAAGCTTGAAAAAAGATTGCACAGACAACCACAGCGTAGCTGTTCACTCATGTGATGATTTTAGTGCATGAATTCGTGAACAGGTGGATTTTTCTTTTTTCTTCACTTTACCATATAAACTCCCGAGACAATCAGGGTGACTGTCAAAGGTAAAAGTGTATTCACAACTAACAAGACATGTTAAAAGTCAGTTGTTTGGGTTATCTAGAAGAAACTCAACTTAATGTGTAACCTTAATATTCTACGAAAAACAAATCTAGAGCTTGTAAAATAAACATACCTCAAAATTCACAGGCAAGTTCCTTTTAAGTGCAATCTCAAAAACTTGGCTTATTTCAGATTTATTGAGATTTTCATCATCTGGTTCTTTTCCGTTAACCTAAAAAAAGCATACTCTATTTAAAATAAAGATCCTATTAAATTTAATTTTATCCATCCAACCAGTTTACTGAACTCTCAAAATTTTAAGTAGTCTAACCTTTCCTGCCATTTTACGTGAATGTGTAGAAATGCAGCACATATATTACAGAACTGAAATTTAAGAAGGTCATTTAAGGTGTACGTGTAAAAGCTAGCAAACCTTCATATTTTCATCTGCTCATTACAGGAAAGAACAAATGGAATAAGGGCCAATAGGTTTAAAAATCTATTTATAGAAAAACAAACTGAAGTGTTAAATGAACTGATTTCCAAATGGAAGTACCTTTATGAAATACAGTTTTCATATACTGATTGGACATTCGTACCAAAAGCACTAAGACAGTATCAGATAAGAGAAAGGGCAGGAAAAATAAAGATTCTGAGAGTGGGACCGATGTGAATAAAGTATGGCTAATTAGACCCTGCCACAGTCCTGTCTTTTAACATGCTCCCTTGTAAGCGCTTTGTCTACAGATCTTCTCAGCTGAAGAACATACTATCAGGAACTTGCCTTAAATCAAATGGTGTACATCTCTGAGAACTTACACCTGCTAGGAGGACAGCAGTGCCAGGTGAAGCTTACCTACAGGCACTTCTACGTATCTCCAGGTAAAATTTTGATTGTGATTCCAAAAATGTCTTCACTGATGTTGGGATCAACATGAACTAAGAGGCATGGTAACAGCAACAGAGAAATTTTAAGACTAAGTGTCCAACAGTGATATTGGAAAGATTATGATAAAGATGAACAGCAACAATTTCACCAATTATATCATGCCACAATACTAGTTATGCAACCAGGTAACAAAAATGATTTAAATATTTTATTGGAGCAGCAGAAATATGCTAGAGAGCTCTCATTGGTTAAAACTAGTTTTTATGGTAGCAAGCATCCCCAAAGTCCGTTAGATAAAAACATGAAGGAATTTTTTACCACCAACTTAAAGCAGCCTCTTCCCATTCCAGAAAAAAAATACTAGTAAAATTAATCTGTGGTTTTCACTCTTCTCACTGTCTCATCAGATTTCACGCTGTTCTTATGGGTTGACTTTGTATTTCAGGTTCGAGTTGCAAACGTTTCAGAAGAGCACACATAGCCCAACATCCTTGTAGAATGCTAACATCTGATACTTCTGATCCCACTACTACATCCAGTCTTCAACCTCTACGTGGAGGTGTACACTGAGCAACTTTCAGGTCTGCAAAAACTGAGACCACATGATGGCACCACTCCCACAAGGAGCCAGGTAGCTGTGCTGCGCCTCAGACTGCATGGCCATCGACTGCATGACCATTGTGGAGGCAACACCTCAACACCTGCGCTAGAGGAACCATACTATACCTCAGCAGAAGGAACAAGGCAGGTAAAAACTGTCAGAACCAAGACTGAATACAGGAGCCAAAAGTCTTGATCACCATATTCTAAAACCTATTTCAAATGCAATTGGTAAGTCCAAAAGGAATAGCATCATATACCCAGAAAAATGAACTACTAAGATCTTATTTTATTACGGTCTAGGTATTGCAGCAAGTTTACTACCAGCATCTCTACGAACGATCTGTCACAACCCTTACTGTCAAAACATTAGCACAATCACTTGAATTACAAATATTTTTCCCCTCCTTGTAATTTCAGATATATTCTAGTTTTTCAAATTACAACATTTTTCCTTGCGAAGGAGACGTGACTTGTCTTTATTGGGTTAGATTTTTCCTATTTAATATCCTTTCAAGAGAATGCAAATAAATAGCATGTAATTGTTTGCTATATTACAGTGTATATTCTTGACATATTCCAAATCTGTTCACATGGTAAAAAACACAGATACTTTTCTCCAATACCTTAATCTAAAAAGAGTAAATCAATAGCAAAATAACAATTAACAGACTATAGCTACTTTACTTCTGCTTGAGTTCTGGATTAGTTTATTTGATAAATAAAAATTAATCATAAACACACGCTCTCCCTCTTTCTCTTTCCCTGCACAGCTCAAGGCAGATGATCTATAAAGTCTGCTTTTAAAGGAGTTTGCATGTGTGCATAGACTGAACTCTCCAAGGAATTTATGCCTCTCAATCAGAATGAGACTGGGAATATAAGCATTTACCACTTAGCTCTCATCAAATTGTTCAAATCTGCCTCTAACAAGTGAAAGAGAGTCACAAAAGGAAACAGAAGTGATAGATTAAAAAACTCCCAAGCAAATTGCAAAAGTAATATACTCCTTTAAGAGGGATTCACCCTTCTCTAGGAACTCTTTCAACATGCACTTCCTCAAAGACTGCTTTAAGCAAATTATGAAAACCGGTGGAGCTGCTGATTAGAACTGCACTGATTTCAACACGGCTATCAGTCTGACTATTTTCTTCCATGTTAAGGGTATAAAAAACAGCTGATATTTACCAAGTAAGACGGCAAAATACGTAGAAGCAATTCTCGTTTTAGTATTTTCAGGCAAAAGTTAGAATTTCTGCTAGAAAGCATAACTTTCTATGTTTTAAGTTGATACTTTATCACCTCCGTCTTTGAATATGCAAAGTATGCAAAGTACCGCAACTTTGTCAGTGTGTCTTCAATCAAACTTATTTAGGTTGGAAGGGGCCTTTGGAGGTCTCTCCTCCTACAGCCTCCCACTCAAAGCAGAGCGGATTTTAAAATTAAATTGGGTTGTTCAGGCAGGGCCTTGTCCAGTTGAAAGCTAATACTATTAATTTTTTTTTCGTGCCACTTGCTTCTAGATTTGTGGTCTGAGAAGGTGTGGGAAATGGTCATTCTTACCCTTAAAGTCTAATCATTTTATTCTACAATTTCTTCTTAAGCACTGAATATTTTCTAATTTAAAAGTACAAGAGTAAAATCCCGTAAATACAAAAATTTGTAAAATGAAAAAAAAAATAATTACAAAATCACCCCCCTCTCCAAGAAATACGAGAGTTCGAGGTTAAGCGTATTCTGTTTACACACACATGAATGGGACACACAAAAATAACTACATTTAAAAGGAAAATTACTGGCAACATCAAGTGACAGGTAGGAATTATCAGCATTATGTCTGCTTGTGAAATCTTAATTTGCCTCCATTGTATACACGCATTATAATAGCATCTCTTATGATCTTACACTGCCGTATCCTTCAAGGGCCTTGCCTCACTGAATGCAAGAATGAACAGTGCTCACTTAGTGGTAAAATATTCCTTATTTTATCTTATAGAATCATAGAATGGTTGGGAGTTGGAAGGGACCTTAAAGCTCATTCAGTTCCAACCCCCCTGCCCTGGGCAGGGACACCTCCCACTAGACCAGGCTGCTCAAAGCCCCGTCCAGCCTGGCCTTGAACACCTCCAGGGATGGGGCAGCCACAGCTTCTCTGGGCGTCTTCCTCTTGTCTAGTGCAAAACACTGTTACAAAAACAGCAATTCCCTCAGACATTCCTAAAACTACATTTGAAAGTCACAAATGTTAATGAACGTAGTATTTAAGTACCAAACTTTAAATTAAGGACTCATTTATCCGACTACTTATTATAAAACAGTATCAGTGTTCAAAGGATTGCTCTCCTTAAGCATAGCTGCATTCCCTACTGTTCATTTTGTAGACAAGTCAAACATAAATAGAAAAATAAAATGACAAATGCATTTTTCTTGTGAAAGTTTAAGTGACTTGTCCAGCATATGTATAGCAGGGTCAAGACAGCATTCAGCTCCCACCGAGCTTGCAACTGTTTTACTCATAAAATAATTCTCCTTCTTGCAATCTCTGGCATCATTCACAATAGTATGTCCCTTATCATGTCCTAAAAAAAAAAAAAAAAAAAAAAAGACTCTGTAGGTTTACTTCCTTTACCTCTTGCTTTACACTCCTTACACTGAATGAGACATCCTATAGAAAAGGATATGTGGTCACGTAAAGACAATTGCAGTGTTTGTTCTGAAGACCTCATGTTACTCAACTGTAAACACAACTCTACAAATATTCAGAAAGTCACTTGTTCAGAAGCATTTCTGAAAAAGCGAACAGAAAAGAAGTCAGTTACATGTGATCCTGTTATTTTCTGCAGAGTCGGACTCCTTGGGTCCAGTACACACAACTTTGCTACCTGAGGTGGAGAAATGGCTGATGAGAGTAGGTTATCTTTTACGAGGGTGAGTGCAAAAAGAAGATGTTATATATCACTGACACAGAACGACAATACTCAGGAATCTGGGGTTCCCCTGCACTGAAGGAGAACATCTCCCTCAGGCTTGACCTCTCCTGCATGGCCTCCAGCTTGTCCCTGACCACACTCTGCCTATCACCGGTTCTAGATTCCAGTGCAGAACTCATCTCCACTCTTTCTGCTTCTATTCCCAGTATCACTCTCTTCTCCCTAATAGCATTTGTAATCCCTTGACTCTTAGTTGCCTCTACCATTCAATAACCTGCGTTCCTCCAGGAGAGCTTTGTTACCTGAACCGCTCCCATCAGTGCCTCCTCAGCCTCTTCCCTGAACCATCAGATCCTGTGGTTTTGCCTAATTATCCAAGCAATGCTTTCTCCCACAAGCACACTCAGAAGTTTTAACTCAATGTCCCTTGGCTTCACAACACATTTCCTCAGTCCTCTTGCTCTGCCGTTCCTGGTAGTTCCCAGCTGTTTTTTTTTCCCCCAGTCTGAGACCCCTTGTTACCTTCTTGCCCAATTCTTCATTTCCCTCCTTTCTCTGCACGTAGCCAGACTCCGTATCCTGCAAGTTCTTATGCTCCCCAGACTGTAAGTTATCAGTCTAACCTCCACTTCCCGTTCCTCACTTCTCTGGCAATGTTCTACTCACTCTTCTTCTAGGTTTGTATTGCATGACCTCCTCCTCAACATGATCTAGATGCCAGCATGGAGTACATCAATAGATCTCTTGCTCTTAGTTCTAACATCAAGCCCTCATAACTCAGACAGGCATAATGAGCCCATATAGGAAAGGCTAAATACACTCTTTGTAGTAGTCTTTGGCCAAAGCAGTCAGCCAACACACGTGGAGAGGGTGTATGCAGTCAACCAGCCCCAGAAGCTACGAGTAACTCCTGTGCACACAATGAGACCATCTGCCTAAAGCAACTTAACAAAAAAGCACGAAAAAACCCAACAGGGTCTTGCAATAGAAAGTGCTGGGCAGCCATAAATATATAGAGGGATAAAAATTTGCTTCTAATATTCATATCAAAATGTGCGAATGAGTTTACTATTTCCATGAACTGCTCTTCTAGAACTTCTGTGGCTCTTTCTGAAATCATGTAGGAATTTTGCCCAGGAAGCAAACCCATGTCTAATTTCTATGTTGCCCATACTAGAATGCAAGTACCCCATTTACACACTTCTTCAGAAGTTTGTATATGATCTGTACCTGATAAGATATTAGTTCCTATCTATGCCTCCAGTGCTCATATCTGACAGAGGTCTATAGCATTGCTGTGGAAAAATACGACAGCAAAAGAATTAATTTCTTCATTTGGGAAAACTCTAGTTCCATAGAAATTTATATTTTTAAATCAAATTGTTTCTACTGACACAAGTAGGTCAACACTGCTACACCGAATTAAACTCCACAACTGTCATATTCCTCTCAATAATGGAAAAATCTACAACAATATCTCAGTTTATCTTAGCAATTTATGCTTACAATACCAAGATTAATTCCCACCTCTGGTTTCTCAGGCAAGGGCTCATTCTGCAGAACTTTCAGTGCTTTAGCAGCTGCATCATGCTTAGCAGCTTGTCTTGTTCTTCCTTTCCCATGAAACTGCTGCCCTCCAATCGAAAGCTCAACTTGATAAAGTAAGGGCCCAACAGGAAATGGGTAAAAGTACCTGCAAAGAGAGATTTACATAAGGAAATGGTTTGTCTTACAAAGTAAACAGAAACATAAGTTACACATAGATGAATCTCTTGGATATCAGTAACCACGACTTAGCACTGAAGCACTAGTATTAAGCAAATTTTTGATTTAAAGTCTAAAAGATTTTAGGGGGAGACCTTAGAAACAGAGTATCAACATTTCTGTTTTACAATATGAACACAGATCTAACCAATTAGAACAGAGAAAGGCAATGTTACTGCACTTTTATAGACTTAAGTTTTGAATTCTCACTTCTTATGCCCATATAAAATTCTTCAAACTGAAGCTTTAATTTAAACGGCTTTCAAAAAAGCATCAATCTGTTTTCTTCACTTTTGCTTTTACACAGAAAGGAAATGTAGCTAATATTTAGCTATTCACTTCGTGAAGCTGGCTATATCCGAATGCCCTCAAAAACGCCTCATCATGTGGTTCAGTTCCCTTTTTCCTCCCCTTCCCCCTCCCCCCTAAAGAAAAAAGAAAACCTTACACAAGACAAATTAGAGATACTAGATACTAATGTGGTGTACTTATCAAAACCTTTTCCTTCATGAGCTGGCTCTGTTCCAAGCTGAATACCCCTTTAAGGGATGTTGCATTTTTAGCCAGTTTTCAGAAGATAGCATCAAAGCACTGGACAAAGAGAGCAGAAGTTCAAAGATATAAGACTGCAAAACCAAAAAAAAAAGTTAAATGATACGTACCGTGGAGGAGGATAAGTGCCACCTCTCATAGTATAGCTGTAAGTTGATCTCATCCCCGTGTAAGGATCGATAGGTTTGTACATAGGTTTCTTTCCCAGCTTCATGCAAAGTGCATTTAACTCCACTGTGGGGGTTACACTGTCTAAATAAAAAGGAATGTAAAGAGAGTTGTCCACCTGTCACAAGGAACTGAAACAATCTAAACTCTTGTGCTGTCTCAAAGCAGGGAAAAATAAGCTCAAGTTTTGCCATGTGCAGTATCTTAAATGAATGAATTATTAATAGAAATGCTAATGAACGCAAAGAAAATAAGTCTATATGATGCATATTAAATTAGCAGCCTAGTACAGCTGTGACAAATCCTGTTACAAAAAAGTGAATTTGTTGTTTGGGTTTATTTAATTCTTTTTTAAACTTGCAAAGCTACCTATGTATTTTTACAGCGTATCTAACAATGTGATCTGCAGAACAGAAATTTCTCTTCCCCCCAAAACACTTTTAAATTAAATTAACAGACATGCTACATACCTACTGTTTCTGTTGTTTACTGATAACGATCAAATGTTTCTCTTTGTACTCAATGACCTAAGAAGGGGGTTTATGACTCTTCAACTTTCAAATTGCAATTTGCTTTTTCAAAGGGAAGCTATATCGCTACTGAGGGCTACAAACATTTCCCTCAATGCAGATACCCTGTGGATGAAGAACTGACTCTGAGTACTCTCATTTGAGAAAGAACACTCACGTAAGTGGTCATTTCTGCTATCACAGGCCTCACTGGCTCAAAAATCAGTGTGTACTCTAGTACAACAGGATCTTGTTATAAGGCAATTGCCAAAAGAAAATGAAATTATGGAACAGATTCACAGACAAAATAAGTAATTGCTAGCTTCTAACAGTTTCACCGTTGACTGTAGAAAGTGTTTTTAAAGAAAGAATTTAGGTGATATGAGTATACAACTGGCACAAAAGATGAGTTTTAACCTTTGCTGAACATACTGATGCTGCCCCAATAGCTTTGGATTCAAGTGACTAAGAGTAAATACAAAACAATCACATGTGCAGCTAGTTCATACTTAATTTTACATTTTAAATATATCTTAAGAGCAATCTTAGTAAAGTAATAAGTACCCTAAACATAGCTAGCTACAACTTAAATGCTTTTATACACACCAACATTCGTTTCTTTTTAAAGAAGTATAAATGATGGAAATTACAAAGTTCTGATCCAATCCCTCAACACAAGTTTAACAGGACTTTTGTTGTTGTTTGTTTTTGTTTTTACTTACATTTCCAAAGAAATCTGTATTGGCAAGCTTTTGAATTATCCCATCGCCATAATCAACCACATTCATCTGCCCACACAAAAGATTATTCTTTGCTTTGACCAAATTCCTGTTTGGTTTTGCCATTGTTAAATATGCAGAATCACTATTTTTATTCATCCTTATGCAACTTTAAAATACATACAAAACCAGAAAGCTGTGTTCTATTTTTTTTTTTAAAATCAGTTTGCTGTGACATAATACCTGGATTTTTGCCTTCACTACGAGATGGACGAGCCGTAGGCTTAGGGAATTTTGTCCCTTCCAAAGCTTTGGCAGCTGCTGCATGTTGCGCTTTTTTAATACTAGTTCCTTCAGCTTCCCAGTGCTGGTCCCCAAGAGTCAGCTGAACTGTAAACACCTCAAAAATAGAAAACGTTAATTTTATTATGAGCTGCTTCACAACTCACGTAATTTATTAGACCCTCTTCCACAAAACAATGAGTCTTTTAGTGATGCAGAAGTTGAGAATACTGTAATCAAAGCTTTCCTCAACTACCATGTCATCTCTAGATTTTAAACGCTTTGGACATCGATAGGATTGCCCTGATTACTGACCTAAGAATTTCACAGTAATTGTAGCTAGCAGCTATCCTGCATACTGCACGAGACTGGATAGGCTAAAAAACAAAAGACACCACGTGTATAGAGGTGACAGCTACACGCATAGCTGGTATGCCATCATTACTCCGAACAGCAGCCTTGAAATTCAGACTTTTATTCAACATAGCTCAATCCTTGCTTTAATACTGTGGGTTTTCTTCAATGATATTTTTCAGCAGTTTGAAGAAATGTAAGTTCACATTGCACCTTAAAAGCTTCTACATGCCCACAGGTGAGCACAAGCCTATTTGATTAAAGAGCAAAGCTCTGTGACACTTCTTTTTAAGTATGTGGAATAAGGAAGGATATTTATTGTCCTAAATTTTCACAAATTAATCATACAACGGCAATCTAAGATCTCCCTGGTAATTAGAGGAAGTTTAATTTCAATCAGAATGAAAACACAAGTGAACACATGCTCTGAATGCTATTCCAATACTTTTTGTAAATGCAAACCTTGCTTCCTTTGCACATTGAAGCTGACGTTACACATATTTTGGACAAACGATTTTAGTTCTTAATATTATTTAATTCCAAGGCAATTTCTCTAACATACAACGAATGCTTTTCCAGGAAACACCCTAAGGAGATGATGTCAGATTAAATAGACACGTCTCAGGCAGATTTTCCTTGTATGCCTTGACCTCAGTCCTCATACAATACAGATCTTCAGTGAGGATGAAAAAATTTAAGATATGCCGTGCCATGGGATGCACCCCACATGCTGCTCTACCCTTGACATTCCTATATTCCCACTGTGAAGAACTAAAGATTCTTTTGCTGCAATAACTGTTCCACAACAGATAAATGTTCAGTGATGTTCAATCATACCGTACTTCAGGCATTAAAGAACATAAACCGAGATCCTTGTTTTCCAAATATCGGGCAATTAGGACAAAAAAGTTCATTTTATTTACAACTAAAACAGAGCAACAGCAAAGTAACATTCAGTTATGATCCGCACAAGAGAGAACAACTCTTAAAATTAAGTAGTAAAACTTATTCCAGGCATATCGACACATACAGATTTGTACCTCACCAACTACATAGACACAAAAGCGTTACAGCTACTTATGTAGTATTTTTCCTAAACAAAAATAATTGCCATAAATCTTCCTGCATCTCACGCAATGATTTGGACTAAGAAACTAATTTAATCTTTTAAAGTTTGTGGGATTATCTCAAAATGTACCACAGGAAGAACACAGAAAATCTGGAGAACAGGCAAGATGTAGAACAAAAGCTTAACATCATACTAGAAAATGACTGTATAAAGATCATCCATATTTAATACAAAATTTTTTAGCAAAGACTGCAAGGGACAAACCTTGGTTTGCTAAACGAAAGTTAAAGTCAAGCATCTCATAATGGAGCTAACATAAAGAACTCTTCCAAAAAGCTAAGCAGTTTTAGGTAACAGCTTCACAACTCCTTACCGTCAGTACTTTGTGAGCTTCCCATCCCTCACCATTATTCTGTATTATCTTGCACCGAAAGTATATACTTTGCCTTTCCACTTATGAAAGTGAAAGAGCATGAATAGCAGCAACAAGAAAGTTCTATGAATATTTACCTTAGAATGAGCTGGACCTTGCTCACTCAAAAGCTTATACTCAGGCTGAATCTTGTTGAAACGGGCTAACTCATTCACAAGACACATTGGAGTCTTCTCTTTGGGGTTTGCCATGTTTGAAGGAGCTGAAAGATTACATAAAATCAGATAAATGAACAGAGAGCCACGAACCCTACTACAATTTTTAATAAAAAAAAAATAATCTCATTGTCTTAGCATTTAGTTGTCTGCAATACACCAGTTCTCAGAAAAGATTTGCTGGAATAGACAGTTCTGGTCATTAGCAAAACAGGCAACAAATTACTGAACTCTGGGATTTCCAAGCAATGTGTGTGCCGAAAAGACAGCATTATTAAATTTAATGCTTTAACGTAAGCCAGAAGTATGAAGTTAGGAGACTCCCACATTTAGCTTACATCTTACGTAGTACATTTCAAGGAACAAATCTTCTACGTATTCATCATGGTCACCTGCTTTGAATAATTTCAAAAAGTCGGTTCATTTCTTTTTCCTTCTCCTATGTTTCCCTATTATCTATTTTTTATTTATTACCTTTTATTTGTTCTATTATATTTTATTAGCTCAATATATTTATCACTAAACTGGTCATGAAAGAACTGATGATAATAGAACTAAACTAACTATTCCAAACAACATAATTTTTTTGTATTTAAAACAAGCTACTTGTAGAAAAGATGGATAGCAATGTTTCAAAACCTCAATGTTATACAATTTTAAATATTCTTTACTATTACAAACATTTCAATTCATTATTAGAACTTCAAGGACAAGTACGCTTCTGTCTGTCTCGGATTTCATTCAATAGGAAGAAAGCATTACAAGCCGCTGTAGTTGGAAAAACGGTACTTTTAAAGCATTTGTAGGTGCAAGACATCAGAAATGTATCATGCCAAACTATAAATACTAAGAATATATACACTTATTAACAGACACTCAATCTTACCTGCAGCTGCATTGGTGGATGTAACTGACGCAGAGGGTAAAGCAGAGTTTTGGATAGGTCTACCTGCATTTTCAGAGGGTAAAGAACTAGTAGTAGAAGGAATACTCAAAGGCTGTGAGAGAGATGGGTTTTTATTCAATATTTGGCTCCCTGCAAGGGCAGCAGAAGGATTCTGAATTTGAACTTGAGACATGTTCACTTCCAACCAGAGCGAATTACTGTAGGTAAACAGCTCTGAATGCAGGCAAACTCAGTGTGATGAAGCCAAATTGCTGACCTAAAAGGTAAAGATGAAAAAAGAATTATACTAAATATTTAGCATTCTCTAACTAACAATCTATTGACATTATTTCTTCATCAACAAAAAGGGGAAAAGGGGAAAAAGCGTTCAATCAAGCATCCATTGTTTCCATTCTGTATGCAATAAATCACTTACACATCCAGTTTTAACAACATATTTCAATCTATAAGCCCTAACATCTAAATTTCACATTTCTTTCACTTATAAAAGAGTAGTACAGAAGCTTTATTTATGCTTGTTCATTTAAGATAACTATCCATCTGTTTTCCCCATCACTGAATCCACTTACAATGCAAATCCAGTTACTGAAACTGATAGCCACTGCTTATATACTAAACAAAGAGCAACTTTCATGAACAGATTACATTTCATGCATTCTACCATTTGAAGTTAAAGTTTTTAACTTGGAAGGGCAAGCAATAAATGCAGTCTTTACAAAACAGCTATTCAGAGCATGCATCCTTTATTATAATCATATACTTTGTCCCCCAGGCCAGCGAGGAGAACGCCCAGCCATTTATGAGCGTCACAACTAGTGTCCAGCAGAAAATGCCGAAGTAGCTGTGACTGGGAGAAGTGACGGTGTAAGAGTTCATAAACTTCATAAGCGACATGCATTTTGAAGGTTACCTCTATTTATGTTAGAACGTGTCTCAGTCAGAGTTCAAGCATCAATTTAGAGCTATTTGGCCTTGCAACACTGTAAACAAGTGTTGAAAGTGCTCACAGGCACCCATGCTCATTTAGGCAAAAACACCTCCAAGTGATGAACTTGCACCAGTCCATGTGAAACACTCTGACAGGTCTTTCCTCCACCGACAAATAATATTAGATTTCTCTTACACGTGGATGCAACACTATCTTCATGCTCAGACAGTTAAACCTAAATATATACTAACAGGTTGCCAGTCTGAAGGCTATCATTGCTGCCAGAGCTCAGCTGCCCATATCTGCTTACGATCCACGTATCAATTTATTTATTAAAAATAAAATTTACAGCCAAGTAAATACATTTTACACACAAAGGCACACACACATGCACACATACACGGGTCACCTATAGCTTTTATTAGGGCAGCAAACAAAGGTTTATTCTTTCATAATTTACGGATGACAAGGAGAAATCACTGCTCCAGATACCACCAGGGAGCTATTAGTAGCAACACAACTCCACTAGTGCTCTGTAAGCTTCAAATTCTGAACCTGTGAATGGACTTCCAAATGTAGGAGGAGCAGCAATGAGTCAGAGTGAAGTTTTTAGCTAGTTACTGACAAAACAAGCCTAAGAGGAGAACCTAGGTGAATATGTTAATGGATACAAAGATCTATTTACTGATTTATTTATTACATAAGAGGAAAGAAGCTACTGGGAAACAACAGATACACCAACAAATCCACCATCTGGAATATTCTCACTTTGAAAAAACATCATAAACATGTCAGGCTTATCATACTACCAGTTGAATAACTTTGCGTTTTACTAGAGAGCAAAACTAGTTCAGATGACCTATATGTAGGTTATACTCTCAAAACAAATCCTATATTTGACTACTAAATTTGCAGAAGTTACACATTGGGTGCACTGTAACCGTGAAAATGCTATTAGGGAGTCTATCTAAAGGAACTCCATGAAGTTCTAAGACAAAGATGAAAAGTATGTAGAATAAGACTCCAGGGTAATAATTTTATAACCACTAAGTTTCATTCCCAGGAGCATCACCAGAAACACTGAAAATTTTCAAACATAATACAGCAATAATAATTGCCTGGAAGAGACTATGAAGTCTTGCAGTGCAATAAAAAAAGCTAATTCTCCTTTCCTGCTGAAGTGCAATGCCCTTCAAAGTAATTGAAGTTAAACAGTTTCTAATCCACACATTTTGAGAAGACGACACCAAAAGTTTTTAATTTGAAGTCAGTAACATCAGGATCTTTCAGATTCATGCTGGAAAGGAAGTCTGAAATCCTTTTCAGAGAACTCCACCTACACGTACTTTGCTCTGAAAGCAAGGCACTATCCTTCATTGATTTGCCGTCACCTGGTTTCAGGGAACAGGGAATTTCAGCTCCAAAATACATACGTTAAAGTGGTTTTCTAGTCATACAATGCAGAGAAGAACAGTATACCAATCCCTAGTAATTTTTTTTTTCCCCAAGAAGGGAAGTCCCTGACAAGGATATAATTAGTTCACTTTCTATATTTACGGCAGATTACTAGAGAACCTCCCAGCGGAGCAGCTCAGACTGCTCTCTACCCAGCTCTCTCTCCACCAAGAGTTACAGCCATCAGTCTTCAGCCTGAAAAAGCTTTTCTGCAAACACCTCTGCTTAGAATAATATTCAGGACAGACAATTCAGCCATTATTCACAAAAATCTGTGGAGACCTGAGGTCACATCCTAGTGCTTGAAACAATAAGGTTTTGGAAACTGATCCAATTTCGAATAGACTTCGGCTGTGCACGTTCGACAACCAGACAAAAAAATTGCTGCAGGCACATCCACAGCTTATAACCTGCTTATTCTCAGCACGGAGCCCAGTTGCCCAACTTCTTTGGAGGTCTGGCTGCTCAGACCCATCTAAACCGACTCGCAAGGACCTAGGAAAGTGTGTGAAGCACACCTGGCTGGAATTCACCACGCGCACTCCCCCAGCCTTTCAGCAAACAGAAGAGTTCAGCCCCCCCTGGACCTTCTGGGAATGCAAAAGACTTCCAGCCTCACAAGAAACCAAGGATTCAGAGTTTAAGCACAGCTCACTTTATGCTTATGTAAGGTGGTAACAATCCCACACACCCTTCTTTGGAGAAACGCTTTGCGATTACAAGGTAGCAGTGATTTGATGACCAAAATTACCATACAGATGGCCTCTGGAGCCATTAATTTAGCAAGAAAGATGTACTCAACAGGATGGTGTGAGTGCTCCTTTCCAGGACTGTTTCTAAAGGGGAAGGAATGAAAAGCTGCAATGCTTAACCAAAAAGAAATGTGAAGGAATTAATAAGCTATATTTTTACTTGAAATAGAAATGTGAAACCTGTAGAACACACCGCTGCTCAAGGTTCATCCCAAAGACATTCAAGCAGCTGAGTACCTGGGCACGCCAGTCTTGCACCACAGCTGAACTGAAATTTATTATCAAGGAGAGAACTGAACTGCAATGGAAATAAAACTTTTCCAGTTAAATATATCATTTTTAACCTAAGTGAATACAATGCTTGTTTCTACATAAATTACTATGTCATTTCCACATAAATCGCTATGTCATCATCATCATGTTTCTCTCTCCTTCACCAATACACCAATCTCATATGTTTTTACATTCAGATCAAAACTTGAATCTACGTCCTGTGAGTTATCACCCATTCAGGACTATTGCAGAGTTCATTAGATTGAATTCAGGCAGAACTGAAGCAAAGCAGGCATTAAAAACATCTTCTGAATTGTTGAAATTCCACTTTACAAATTTCTGACAATTTTAGGCACTACATAGTAACTTACAAGATTATATGTTACAAGTTTATATATGCAAATATATATTGTATTTTCTTTTTAAAAACATTTACCTCGCACTTTGGCAAGCAACTTCAAAGAACAGCCTGACAAAACAAACTGGTATTTTGTTTGTATTTTTTTCAGCTACCTGTGAAGTTTATGATACTGTAGTTGATTTGTGTGAAGTATTTCACTAGGGTATAAGAACTCACTGTCCATCATTGCACATTTAATTATAGGTTATTTGGGGCCCATAAAAGGGTTTACAGTGCTCTTACAAAGCAATCTGCCCTTACCCTACAACTGCCTTACAAAATCCTAACAAGAAAAAGCACCCTAATCCAGAAAGTTGAGGCTAACGACTTATAAAGACTGTTTCAGTGGATAGAGAACCAGAGATGCCAGTATTTCAGGTGATTTTTCCACATAATCAGGGGTTAGCTACTTCAAACTTTTCAAGACAAATACAAGCACAAATAACTGACCCCTATACAATACTCTAGGCATTACCAGAACTTAAAACCACTCAAACATCAAAAAATAGGTGAACGAACAAATGTCTTGCTCATACCATCTCAGCCAGCAGCTAATCACACAGCTTGCTCCTTTCCCACCCTTCCACGCTTACTTTTTGCTAACTCAGACATCAATATTTTAAATTTCATTGAGATAGTGTTGCGCTGGAATATTATCCTTATGATGGTAATGGCCGCCATCAAACAATTCAATGACCTACGGACAATAAGAAACTTAGAGAGATGGATTTTCAGATGACAGAGCACCGCTCCCCACTCCAGTTTTTAGATTTTTATCTTCTTTTGGCGCATCAGCGCTTGGAATATTCCCAGAAATTTTGAATACATTAAACCACAAAGTTCAGAAGTCACTAAGGTAATGAAAAGGCAAGCAAAGAAATGCACAAAGATGTGAACATAGTCTCAGTCCACTCAGCCAAAAATAAATTAAAATCTTCCTATATAAAAGAAAGAATGTAGCATTTTCAGATAAAAGTTCTCTTGGGGCTTTTTTGTGTTGTAATTCTCAAAGGTGTTGCAGATAGAAGCCAGAGGATCAAACAAAAAACAGACACTTCCTGTGGATAATCACGTTTTACCACAACTTGTGGTTTCTTTAATATGATGCAAATAAAAGGCAAGAAACTTCAATGTTTTAAGTAAGTTTCCTGTACCTTTAGGAGATCCAGAAAACGAAGGTTTGGATTTAGTTCTGAATAGGACATTTATGATGGAAAATACCTAAAACGAAAAGCAGAGAGTTAGCATTTTGCTTCCTAAAGCTACAAAAAGATCTCCTGTAGTAAATGTCTCACCACTACGTTGAGTTTGCCTCATGCGTTTGAGTGACAAGAATTTGCATGACCATGACGTTCTCACTGACAGACTGCTCAACAGAGCTACGTTTTTCCAAGCAGAAATTCCAACCTGATCCAACAGTCTTCTTTCCTTGCTCCTTCCCCAAATCCAAGTGACTTTTCATACAGGAGCAGTGGAATCTCGCAACAGTGCTTCTTTGCAGGACTATCAGAGCCACTTGCAAATTTCCTTTGTGTAGTAAGGCTTCCAGTTGCGTAGAAGTTAACCTTCTTCCTAACAGCCCTGGAGATCAGCTACTGAAATTAGACCCAGGCTTTAATTCACAAAGCCAAAGCAAAAGCAAGCCACTAACCTGAGAATCTCTGGCAGCTATTAACTGCAAAAATCTGATACAGATTTTACCTTTTGGCTACATCTCCAGTCTAATGATTTCACTCATAAATAGGCATATAAAAATATCAGCCTAGCTAAAACCATTTTAGAATAAAATTGTTTTGGTACTGAATATGAAACCTGTCACTGCATGGGCTGCTCTAAATGGAAATCCAAACGTATTTTATTCTGCTTACAAATATAGCGCAAAGTGTTTAATCCTTCTTTTCCATGACTAAAGCCAACTGTGCGCAGATGCTAGCAACATTACTACCAGCAACAAAACGGGTAAGATCTCAATCTTGATTGAGGTTAGAAGAGGATGTAGATAAACAAGCTCTTGAATTTACTTCAGCCAGCCATTTCAAAACCCTACAACAAATCTTAGAACCATAACCAGTTATCCTGAAAGAGTCCTGTGGAACAGACGAGGACACAGAGCCTGAAAAAGGCAGATATCGTGCCTATTTTTTTAACTGGAGAGTGAAGGAGGGAGATGAGAGGATTACGGTCCTATCAGTTCAACTTTTCATCTAGAAGTTTTTCAGGAGGCTTAACTAAGCACCTGAAAACCAAGCAAATGGATAATATTCCCAAGCGGGATCAAAACCAAGTTGTACAAAGGCAACTGAGTTTTCTCCAGCCATCTCTGATTTTCTAACCCGGCTCAAAAACGAATCAGTTGATCTCAGCAGGAACAAGTGCGAGGTTCTGGGCAGCCACTGTCTGCCGACCAAACACAGGACAGAAAAACCACCAACTGACACCGGCAGAGCGAGAGAAGAGTTACAACCAACACAACATCATTACCCAACACAAGCCAATGCTGACAGGCTCTTTTAGAAAAAGCAATCACCACACTGAGAGGGAAAATGGAAAAATAGCCTGAGAGATATCAGCAGTGGTCCTTCTGCTCTGGATTCAGTGTTACCGAGCCCTCAGCGGGTGCCCTGCATCCACACACAGGTACCACGCTTCAAGACAGATGTGGACCCAGTCAGCAAAAAACAAAGTAGGAAAAGCACAAAACACTCAGCTTTAGAAAACTGTAACCTGTAAGAAAAACACTACAGGATTTGGTCTTGCTGAAGAGGAGAGGGTTGGCTGAGGCCTGGCAACCAGCAGTCTTCAAGTCATCAAAGGTTTTTGGAGTGGAAAAGAATAATCTGTCCTTCGTGCTAAAAGTGACAGAACTAGAGGCAAGAGGCTTAAAAGTGTATCAAGAAAATGCTTTCTGATAGTAATGGCCGCAATGAACTATACTGCTTTGGGTGACAGAGGCGACTTCACCGTTGGCAAACTTCAAGTAATTGATAAACACCCATTGAGAATGAGAGTAGCATAGCTGACACCACGGAGGGACGGACTACTTCACCCCCTCGAGTCCCCCCCAGCCCGCATTCCCATGACAGCCAACACTTCGGCGTACCTAACTGTAACTATCTTATCAGAGGAAGACAACGGCCTTGTTGTTAAACAACAGGTTTGGCAAAAAGGGGGATCTCACATGGGTCCTACTGCAGACTTGCTCTGAACTCTGACAATGAACCACAAGAGAGACTAAATCCTCAAAGAAATAGGTTTTATTTGTTGTCAGGACCAGAATACGGAAAGGTGTCCTATTCCTTAGGACACACACAGTCAGAAGGCTGGAAATTATGACATTCTCATTATGCTAATTGTTAGGAACTTGCATGTGTACCCCGTTAAAACTTCCTGTGCATTCATTCACGACCTAGCACCGGGCAGGGAGGGCTTTGTATGGAACGAGAACAGAGGAGAATGAGAAACAGAACAGATAGCAGATAAACCCATCACGATTCAAATTACAAGGACTTCTTGACATCACCAACTAAAAATCATGTCATAATCAACCAAGAAAAAGTTTTAGGTATAGGAAATGAAATTTTAAATTAAACATTAATTTCTTCCTGAAAAGCGGATGCTTCATAACATCGTGCACCTGAACAGTTACCGACACTTCAGTCAGACAGCAAGGAAGATTCATTGTTCCTTATCAACACCGAACCCTGTTCTCAAAGCAGGAAAGTTCATTTATCCCTATTTCACAGATGGGCAACTAGAACACAAACCCCACGTCCTATCCCTGCAAACGGACGCGGGTATCCGAGCTGGGGGTTAGGCAGAACTGAAACAACCAAATGAACTGCAGAAAGCGCACCATTTACCCACAAACTCCTTTGTCACCTGTATTTTTACATGCCCATAGCTCTATTGCTGCTCAATGTCAACCAACCCACACCTGGGCAAAACCGCGGCATTGCATGCAGCAGCGCTGATCCAACGGGCAGGAGCCGTCTGCTGAGCTCCTCCTGAGCAGCAGGAACCCTGCCCTGCTCAAGGCAGAAGTCACCCTCACATCCAAGACAGACAACACCACCACTGAACACCACCACTTTCGCCTCTTGTTTGCAGACTGGGGAATATTACGGTGCATTCATTACCTACATAAAATACTGGTTAGAAAGATTCCCCCTCTCCTCCCTCTTTTAAAAGGAGTTTTAAATAACTCAAATGTGGTGGTTGAGTCTCTTTTGTCCAACACTCGACCATTTTGGAGCATGAAGGACAAATTCCCACAAGTTCTAGGAGGTTTGTTGAGATGGTTCGCTTCCCAATATACCTTTGAAAAACCTGCATCAGTGGTAGCTTTATAATATATAACATAAAATTCTAAAGCAACAGTGAAACAGTGTTTAATAACAACACCTAACTCTTTACAATTGGAAATATTCAATATTTACTATCAAGATTAAAAAAAAAGACTACAAATTTTACAGACTTCAGGCTATTTACACAAAATGTAAAATGCTAGCTGAACAATGTTTCCTCCTTAGATAAATCTTTATAATATTTGGGCAAGATGAGGTACAGCTCAAAGGCAACATTCACTGTAGAAAATGATGCTCTTTTTGAGTATGGGTAAGATGAATTTTCAAGGGCAGAAACACTAAATATTAAGCAAATTAGTTCGGGAGCTAAGACATGGATTATTAATAAGAGAACAGGTGATGAAAAGCTAAAATTTGAAAGTAAAATCTGAAGGAAAAGAGGGAACTAGCAGATGCACACATAAACCAGACCGTTCCAAACATAATGCAAAATAATAAACCAGCAAGTGGGAAGTCAATCATGAATAAATATAAATGCTTAAACACTTACTTCTAGCTGAATTAGTTAGTACTGTGACAAAATATTTAATGAATTTTTTTTTTTCCTGCAGTAGAACAGGTCAAAACCGCCCACTGATACTGATTAGTTAACACAGTAATCAATGCACAGGTCTCCTCTATTGTTCCAGTTGCATCTTCAAGAACTCTAATAAAACAATCAACCCCTCAGCAAGGATCCTAGACAAAGCCATTAAAAAAAATTTTTTTTTGAAATTTCATATGTCCTCAGAATAAAGCTGCTGCTTTTCAGTCAGATCTGAAAGGCACAGAACAGTTTTCAATTTTGTTTGGACTTTGTACAGTTACATCACCCTAAATTTATGTCAACCCATGAATACTTCAATCGTGCCACAAAATACTTAATACTTTCACTGATGGTACTGATAGTGAAAAAATTATTAATGTTATGAAAAATCTCAAACAAAGAAAGAGTGGCTGCTTAAAATTATAATAAAAAAAAAGAATTGTATCTTGCATGCATCCTTTAAGAAGAATTTTAAAATGAGTTTCTGATACAACATCAGAAAATAGAAAATACAGTAAAAAATTCATCTCATCTGCTCTTTAAATTTTCATCAAGATGTGACAGACATCCAGTTAATATCTCTGTAAAAATTTGAACATACAAATTCATTGCACACCTGAGATGATCAACAGAAAAATCCGAGACCAGTTTATTACATCATACCTAGAGCTGCACCATTAAAACTCAAGTTTTAATGTTCACTAGTATTTTAAAAAAATACATTTCTGCCAGTTTGCACAAGGGAACTATGTAGTACCCTTGCACGTTCTAGTTAGAAGAAAGAACATTTTATAAACATACTGTTCCAGAAGCAGACAAAGGACTTCATTCAGATATTTTATTTCACTGCTATATTTACACCTAGCCTCCATTTACATTCCAAATGATCTTCCTCCCAGGTTTGCCTTAAACTTGCCAGAAAAGCAATGGCAAAAATACCCAGCAGATGAATAAATCAGAAAAATGGCCATCAACATTACTGGCTGTAGTACGACCTCGATGGACAACCCAAATAATTCAAACCCTGTAGAACCTCTAGAAGTGGTGTAAAGACTCAAAAGGAACTTGTTGCTGTTACATCTCCTGAAAAACTTAGTGTTGTGATCAAAACACAGTGAAAAGAAGTGAGGCTGGGGCAGCGATGGCTCCCAAACGCAGTGGGCAATGAGGAGAAAGTGTGATGATGCCCGTGTTCAGAAGGAAAGCTAATGCTGCTAATGCCAGCTGTCTCGGTGTTTGCACTGTAATCCGTACGCGGGGAAGGCTGGGGGCGTCTCCTGCTGTTGTCACCATATCTACACCTTTTATCTGAACAGTCAGACAAGTCTAGCTCAGTCTCGGGAGTTTTGATACCAAGATCATTCGCCCCTGAGACTTTGCAGAAGTCCGTGACTGTTGTCACCCGCTCTGGGCAACCTGGAGCAGTGGGATGGCCGCAGCCACTTTCTCCAAGGGCTTCGGAGAGCCTAAGCCAGATCTGCTGCCGCCAGCCCCTGCTCCTGGGGGGGGCCCGGAGCCACCACTGTCACCCTCCAAGCCGAAAGGGGGATTTTGGGAGAAGGATCGCCAACATCACCCGCCCGGCGCGCTGGGGGTGCCCGGCGCTGCCGCTGCCCCGTCTCGCAGCGCGCAGGGACCCCAGCCCCGCCGCTGTCACTGCCCTCCCAGGGACCGGCCAAGCCGCCTGCCGCCCCCACCGCTCGCCCCACGGGCTCGGGGCCGCCGCGGCCGGGCGGGGGCCGGCGCTGACCCCGCCAGCGGGCCCCATCCGGGCTCAGCGGGGCCGGCCCCGCGGCTCGCCCGCCGCCCCCTGCCCCACGCCCCCCCGCGGTGGGGCCGGGGGCTGCCCACCCGGCCCGCGGCCGCCCCCGGCAGCCGGGCAAAGCCCCGGGCGGGGCGGAGGGGACGCGGCGGAGCGGGGGGCGGGAGCAGAGAGGAGCGGGGGGGGCGGGCCCGCCCGCCGCGGGGGCTGCCCCCTCCCCACGGCCCCGCCGGCGCGGCCCCCGCTAGGCCCCGCCGCCGCCGCCACCCCCCGCCCCGCTGCCTCGGCGCCGGGGGGAGCCCGGGCCGCCTCCCCCCTCACCTGGCTGCCTGGGCTGCGGCTCCCGGGCCGGCTGGTGGTGCGGGCCAGCGGGCGGCTCAGTCCATGGGCCGGGTCTCGGGGGGGGCCGGGGGGCGACCGCGGCGGCGGAGGGAGGCGGCGGGCACAGGGCAAACACTAAAGAGAATGAGCGGGGCCAGCTCCGGCCGGGGAGGAAGTGACGGCACCGCGCCGGGAGGCGGGGCAGGCGTGTAACCAATCGAGAGCGGCCGAGCCCCCGCGGACACCGCCCCCCTCCGCGCTGTCAGCCAATGGGCGCGAGGACCGGCTGGGAGCACCTCCTTCTTGTCGGCGACTACGAGTCCCGGCGTGCCCAGGGAAAGAGCCGCTACCTCCTCGGGGCCGGGGGACTACAGCTCCCGGCGTGCCCCGCGCGGCGGAGCCGGACAACATGGCGGCACCGGAGGAGGGAGGAGCGGGCCGGGCTGCCGCCGCCAGCGGGGTCGCTCCCGGCCGCCTTCCCCCGGGGCCCGGCCCCCTCCCGCTCCGGGGCCCGGCAGCCCCGTTCGCTCAGCGGGCGATGGCGATCCGAGGGCCCTGGCGGAGGGGCGTCGTGAGGGCCCGCGGTCCGGGCCGGGGACAGCGGCCACGTACGAGGCGGCTGCAGCGCGGCGAGGGGCCGGCGGGACCGGCCAGGCCGCAGCCCCCGGGCAGAGGGTGGGTGCCCAAGCGGCCGCGGGGATGGAGCCCTTCCCGGCGGCCGCCCGCCCCGCTTTGTGCTTCGTTGCTGTTCGGATAAAGCAAAGACGCGCATAAAATACCCTTTTTCTACTTTGCTCCCTGCACTTCTGGGAAAGAGAAAAATCTGAAAGGAAAGAAACGGAGAAGTTGCCTGGGGAAGCCTGGTCTGCCTTTAGAGAAAGGAAACGAGGCCGAGGGCGAATCTGCATTCAGGTTAAACATCAGCGTGAAGGTGTTTTCAAATAAGAAAAGAACAGGTAGTGTCAGCCAACACATCTAGGGACAAGTATTTAAAAAAAAATAATCTCAAATTTCAAAACATGTGGGTGGGAAGGAAAAGTCATGCTGAACCTAAGATAAACCAGTAACTACATACATGCAAAATCCTTTGAACAGATACTGCCCAGGAAAAAATTGCACAATTTGTGTGTAGAGCTGCACACAACTGCCGTTATTTAACGTGGCAGCTAACTGGGGTACGCTTAAATTCAAGCTCTGCGTTGGAATCTAAAGAGTATATGTAAAAGGCGTGTAAGCTAAATTGTTTAGTTCCTATGCACAGCTTTAATTTGCCCTCTTTGCAGCCATCCCCCCATTTCCCAAAGCCTCCTCCACAACTGTCAATAATTAACTGCCGCTACCTTACCCATGGCTCTCACTTACTTTGTGATTGTTTCTGCTGGACTCTTGAAATTACTGCCTGGAGTGAATCCATGTACATTAGCTAAGTCAAAACCAAGATGGGAATGTATTTATTTTGCATTAAGAAAGCAAAAATTCCAGCATGCCACGACTAAAGTCTATGATTTCTAATAATTTTAGATTTGTCAGACAAATTGAGCCTTTAAATACTGTTCTGTTGCTTCAGATACTGTAGCTCTTGAAAGAAGAGTGCTAACGAGGTTAGCAGTAGCACGCAGCTGTCCGGTCAACTTCTGACACAGCACAAGCTTTCCTGCCCGGGTCACTGTAGCAATCAAAATGCCCTACAAGATTTAAATAAATGCCATCATTAATTTTTTTTAAAGTTAAGTATCATTAAGTATTTTAAAGATGCTTTTCCTAACCTGTATGATTTCTTAAAGCAACATGACTGCTTTTTCTAACAAATCTGCACTAGCAAAGAAGCCAGCAAGAACTGCAGTCCAGTATTAAACAGTCCTCAGTTGCGCTAGAATAGGTCAATCCATTCTGCCAGAAAAAGATACTATGAGAACATTTTGTTTTAGAAATATTTTATCTTTCTTAATAGGTAAAAATACACTTTAAGTTACAAGATTGCATTTAAACCCAACGGCATCATTAAATTGCAAGTCAGTAATTACTGCCATTGTTCAGCAACAAAAAGTGGCATCCAGCCCACAACATTTACTAACCAAATACATGGAACTTAATTCTACAGTAAATGCAAAAGCCTTCATATTTAGTCGGGAGAATCACAACTACAACGTTTCAGCAAAAACAAATTAGAAATAAAACCCAGTATACCTAAAGCTCCATATCCATTGCTGTATTTAATACTGATATGGATTCCAAAGATACCATAAAGAAAATACATCATACACTTAAAATCAATTGACAATATAGCATTTAAAAGACATTCTCCAGTATATAAGTATAGATAGATATATATCCCATATCACACTTAAACACCTATTCATATGTTCTTGTGGTCTGTTGCATAATAATATGTGCTGTTAGATGCTTTAATCATTCCAAGCCAGCAACAGTTATATTTCAGAAGGAAATGAAATTCCAACTGTTGTGTAATCATTACTCTAAGGCTTCATACCCTCTAGAACAGAAACAACATCTGTGCAGGTTTCCTGTAGAGAGTGAGGTGGAGACAGGGAATTAAAAGCTAGCTTTTTTTTTTTATTTTCCCCAGATTGAGTTACATTAAAAATTCAGTTTTATGGTACCTTTTCCCAGAAAATTGTGAATGCCTGGATAAGTGTAAAATCTGCACGATTGGGACAAAAAGTATCTGCAGCCAGATTATGAAGTTGAACATAATTTAAGCAAATCCATACGTAATTCGAAAGTCCAAGGAACACTTGGCGCCCCACCTCAAACATCCAACACGTTTGTCCTTTCAGCTGAAGGATATTTACTCCTCTAGTATGTGTATGATTAATAATTGTTCAAAAACATTACAAAAGACGATTCCACTCTTCTTTATGCAGCAGTTCAAACAAGGACAGAGACATATTTCTAGCTAATGATTTGCAAAATATTTGAAACTTTCATTCTCTTTCATGAAGAAAGCAGTACTGTAATTACAGTATTTTCAGATGTTCATGTAGAAATCTGATATTTGTTATTAATATATTTTCTTTGTTAAATACTTACTTCAAAATACCCCTTTACATCAGGCACAAAAACAGAGTGTGAATTTCTCTTCACAGCTTTAGAAAATGAAAACTTTTTACTAGGAAGCTAAATATACGAACTAGCTGTGCTAAAACCCCTTTATGCTGCTTTTCTGACATGTTACTCATTTGTAACAAAATATCTTTTACTTTCCCTTAAGATTTATTACCTTAATAATAAAGTATTTTGTTCTATTCTCATCTTGAATACAATACAGTAAGTCCAGCATAAGCTTTGACCTTGTGCGAATTAGAAGATTATTACTTTGAGATAAAAATTTTAAAGCCTACAGTCATTTTGCAACCAGCTGTCAACAGAAGCCACTGAGCTTTTCACGTACTGGCCGGTACCTGCTATTATAGCCCATATTCCCCCAGAACACCTCGCGTTTCCTCTACATTATACTAATGGCAATAATGACTGCATTTAAATAAGTAAGGGTAGAAAGCTAAGAGGAAATAAAGCATTTATCCTGCTTTCTGATAGCTAGCTAGCTGGATTTAAATTTTCACAGAGAAGTCATGCCTGGAGCGTACCTTTATCAGTTAACATCCTCATAATTTTAAAAGCAAATGCTTAAAACAGGAGAAAATGCCTTTGTAATACTTCTGCTGAGGGCTAAAAGAATGTGCATGACCCTTCTCTTGGCTTTTTTTTTGTTGATGGAATCCACAAAGCAGGTAGCAGGTATTAAGAGATACTATTGCTTCTGTGAAGAAAGGATTAAGCCGTTTTAAGACAAAAATCAGTTTGATATGGGGAGCTTTGGGACAAGGAAACCACCAAGCCATTCTGGAGCTGCATCCAAACTCGCCCTGCGTGACCGGCCGTGGGCAGCCCGGCGGAGGCAGCTCTGTGTCAGACGAGACAATTTACTCCACCAAATGGAGCTGGATGCCTAAACCTCCACACTGCTGCAGCCCAGCTGCTTCTGCTATCTACTCGAGCGAGGTACATAGATGCCGCGCTGCAAACTTCTTCCAACATTTTGTCAAAATGTTTTCGAAGAGATTCGCGAGCATTTTTGACAGCTTGAAGCACGCCGTCTCGGGACTGATGAAGAGAAGCTCACTGAATGAAAAACCTTTTCTGTACAAGAATGAGCGAACTTCAGAAAAGGGTGAAGAACTGTAAACAAATAGATGGCTGTGACTAGCTTCGAGCCGGAATCTCGCACAATGCCTTATGGTTAAAACTGGTGCTGGCGACAGTGCAGACACGCTCTGACAGCTCTGCTCTGGCCTACCCTTTCTGGACAATGTTAAGGTCATGGAACAAGTGAAAAGTCCATGCAACAATCAAAGGAACGCAGCCTGATAGAAGGCCATTCAAGCAAGCTACCGAGAGCCTGAGGAAAAACAAGTTTTCTGAAAGCAGAAGTCAGCTGAGAGAAAGAATATGCTCTGGCCTCACCAGAGAATTTTGGAATGAAACGTCTGGCTCACTGAGAGGATGACTCTTATCTTAGCACATACTTATATCAAGAAAAGGGAGTTAGAACTTTGCTTTAGTATGTGCTGCCAACATTGCAGGAATGCTGGTAGTATCACGGCCTGTTCACTACCCAAGAAAACAAGAACACGTTATCGGTCTTGAGGGTGGGTTGATTTTGCTTTTTTAATTTTTTCTTCCCCCCCCCCCCCCCCCCCCCTTAAACCAACAAAAGGTATTTCTTCTCCTACAAAAGCCTCAGAACATTATTTGGAAGTTGAAAACTACAAGTCAGTGGGCTCCAAAAAAGGACAGATTAGAGTTCTGTGGTGTCGAAAGATCCCCAAACAGGTGTCCCTTTACCTATTTCATACTGAAAATGGAGCAAGTAATCTTTTGCCCCTTGAACTTGAATAATCTTCTCCCATTGTCAATTGCAAGGGAGAACTGGCTACTTATTTTCAGAAGTGTTTCGGAAGAGGACCAGGAGTTAATTGTCTAACATTGAATTAGATGCTCCCAAGTCCTCAGAAGATCCATTGATACCAGCTGTTTCCAGCCTGGGCTTTCTGAAGAAACTGGTATTTGCCCAACTGTTTAACAAGGAATACACCCAAGGGCGGCCCAGAGAAGTTTAACAATCTTGCAAAAACTGTTAGGACATTGCTTGCATCAGTTTCCACTAAACTTAACAGACAAATGTAGTTGGAACATTGTGTTGCCTCCCAAGTCTTGAGAATGGGAGGTGTCAGAAGTAGCAACCAGGTCTCCACCTGAGTGAAGGTCGAGGGCATTGCCAATAACATTTGCCTGTACCGGGAAGCAGAGATGCATCCACTTGCCTGCACTACACTTGAAAAGTTCATTTCCCTGAAAGGGTAAGTGCTGTCTATAAACACTTGCATGCCTTATGAAGTCTGCAGAATACATCAGCGCTAAATAACATGTCACTAACAGTGCCACAGGCACAGCCATGTCTACAAAGTCTGAGTTACTCAACTCAGAGTGAACTAAAGGACAAGTATGCCACTAGTATTTGTTGAAGTCACTTAGGCACTTATTCACACGGAACATCTGTCCAACAACAAAAGGTCACACGTTGGGGGAAGTGCAAGATAGTGAACATTAAGATTCACTGATAATTTTCCATTCAGAAGAGCCAATTTTTCTTTGGCTACCTCTCAAAAAGTTTCTGGCTTGTTGCTGTACATTCTGTCCAGTTCCACCTAGGGTTGGTACTGGCAAGATAAGAAATGTCTGTTCACTTACTTACGCATCGCAGCAACCTAAAGAAATCTTGCTTAGAACTGTAGAACTACGACAGTCTAATACAACAAGCCCCTTAATATTGCATAGTGCTGGAGAGCCCCACTTCGGCACAAGGTTATGTAGCATACATGCACAGCCCGTCTACTCCAAGAGATGCAAAGGGAGCATGTCAAAATACTGAACGTGACCACCAGTACCGATTTAATTTTTGTTCTTTGAGGCTGACAGGGTAAGAAGGTCTGCAAGTTCTCTGTAGATTTGTTCTCCCTATTACCCAAGGAAAAAAGACAAAGCTGCAGAGCGGACAGAGCTCAGAGGATCCTTTGGGCTTGCAGGTTTTGAATGACCACGGCTCAATTAACATTGACATTCGAGGTAGGCATTCAGTTCCTTGCAAACGTCACACATCTCCCATGTGGTTTCAGCCTGTCTATTGAAATTCGTTCTGCAAGGCGCTTCGGCAAACTTATAACACACATCAGTCTCTCTCATCAGCATTAAGGCAGATGCTTTTCATTATCAACACTGTATTATTTCACTCTTGAGAACTGCTTTCACCTCATACCTATGAACAGAAGGTCTGACACAGCACTGCAAACCAGATTCAAGAAAACCTGTTGATGCTGACTCATTTAATACATTTTTAGGCACTTAGTTTAAATCCATTGTCTAACAAGCAACTCATTTCTTTATATTTTAAGAGAAATGGCCAGCACGCACTCTCACATGGCAGCCACAGACACTAAGAAAGAACTGAAAGACGTTTGATTCTTCTGCCCTATGTTTCACCCTCAGTAAATTCAGTAACTTTCTTGATACAAGGCCCAGCTTCAACAGGTATTCTAACTACAAAAAACCAGTCCTGATTCAAGTCATCTGCAGAATTTCTGTGGACAAGTAACTAAAAAAAAAAAAAATAAATCTGTCATGTATGACATTGCTTAGTATCACATAAGTCTGAGACTTCACTCTTGCTCAGGAGTTTTCCAGTCTCTATAATTAGATTTATTTATATCCCTGAAGTACCAGTGCTCTAAAAGCCTATGGTCTAGTATTTTGGTGCCCAGGCCATTTGAGAACACAGTAAGGCCCAGGCATTCCACTAGTCACTTAAACAGCCTTAACTGCAACGTAAACTGATGCACTTAGAATTCAAGGCTACCAAACCTAATCAGTATATTTATGAGGAGACAGGGAGAACATCCGAGTTAAACTTAACTCTAAGATGACTCCTTTAGTTTTAGTACATCACTAAAAATCCACTGGGAGACTGATACCCACTCTAAGAGGGTATATTAATTGCTTTTACCGCAATATACTGACATGTCTTGTACAAAGAGAAGGGGTGCACCTGTTGATGAATATCAAGAGTGATAATAGCTTTGGACCTTCTGCCAAAGTTTTAGATTTGCTCTGTATGATCCTACAATATATTTAAACTGTTACTTAAGATAAAGAAAAATCCTCACAGTCCCACTATTTTATATTCTATCCTAAGTTTAAAACATTATATTTTTTTTAAGCCAACTACATTCTTCTAAAACAGTAAGCGCACAGTGACAGGCATTTTAAACAAGTACTTCTTATTTATTCACAATTTAGATAAAGTTTAAGGAAAGACAAAAGAAATACAAAGGACAACATCAAAATGAAAAGGAATTTTAGTGACGGAAGTGAGTTTCTACAGCCAGTGCTCTCCGTACATTTCAGAATGTTATCCAAACACTGCAGATGCAGATCTCAAATAAATCCCATAACAAACTGCTATGACTATTCCCTTTGAAATTGAACTGGGAATGGAAGTTAGCCACCTTTTATCTATGAGTACACAAACCACCAAATTCTTTCAGTTTCTGCTTAAAGCCACATTTATCTTTTACAAGATGGATTCTGCAATAAGTTTTCAAGTAGCATTTTTAATTTTGTCTGAGCTCTGCTATAAAGAAAGTCACTGTCAACCTTCTGTATAACAAAACCGCTTTTGACTTTTTGATCTTGCTTGTGGAATATATGCAATTCAGAGCAGCGTCACACTTGCAGCTTGGAGGTATCCTTGGAGATACTGCAACGCTTCTGCATTCAGACTAGTACTCAGCATTGACGGAACCTTAAAACACACGACAGAGCAGAAGTGTCAATGTGTGTATACATTAAGCTACTGTTATATCCTGTTAATCACTGTGTCAACATATGGTACAAAGTCAAACGACATCCTGAGAGCAGCAGTTGCTGGAATTACAATTTCTGACGCTGACAGTTTTACGTTCTACTTATCTGAATCAAATATGAAAGAAGAGAGAAAAACTTGAGTTATTAAAGCAGAAATTTGAATGCAGCAATCATCAGATCTCTCAGGCAATCTTTACTTACCAAAATCTGGAACAAAACAAAGATGCTGTGGGTTAAAAGAGTTAACTGTAAAATTAACTTGTTTATATTTAACATGAGTTGCCTGTAATTTCCTGAGTACATACAATTGAACCGGAGAAAAGTATTAGTTATATACCTACAAGTGGATAAATTTTCATTTAAGAACTGGAATACTTAAGCTTATTGCTAAACTAAATAATGTGAAAATACAGCCTTTCTAAGGTTACTAGGGAAAAAACCTTATAAAAGCTATATCCCATTAAAGAATAAAAGAGAGCAATACCTAGCATTCTGGTTATGACGTACTTAATTTTGCTGATTATCAAACATTAGCAAAAGAGACCCATTACCAAAAAAGCATTTCTTCTCTGCAGAATTTCGCATTGGCATGCCATGTATAAGAGCCACCTACCCGGCCTGGGCACGCTGTAGACAGTTTGTGAAGAGACTGTGCCAGATGGATTCTAGGATTGTTCACCATTTGACCTACAGGATCGTGTTCTTTTTTTCCAGCAAAGGCCAGCTGAGAGAATGCAGTCTGATATCCTGGAGTATCTTCTATGTCAATGAAGTGTTCTTCATCAGGGATAGTGTCATCCTCAGGCAGTTCAAAGAGGCCAATGAGGGCCTGCAACAAAGGCGTCCTACATGGAAAGAGGGGAGGATAAAATTGGAGTGCTTAAAATACATTAGGACAGGGTGTATTCCACAAGAATGTTCAAATTACTCAGAACCCTTACAATTTAGCCCTTGCAGGTACTTGCTTAGCTACTGAAATGTAAGTGGCCAATCTAAGCTGAAGAATTGTGGGTCTGTGTAGTAGATGCTCATATTAAAAGCATGAACAATGTGTTTATTTTTTATCAGGTCAAATTCTTAATGAATCATACCTAAGAAAAGCAACTCTTTTCCAGATTATACCTTTTTGCTAAGTACGTTAAAAAAAAAAGAAAAAAGAAAAAAGGAAAAGTTCTAGTTCAGGGATCCAGTTATTGTCATTAAAATCAGGCTGCCTGACATCCTAGACTGGCTTACAGTCTTCCCAGATAGCTTCCCCCAAAATTCTACTGTCATGCTCAGGTGTACTGACTTTTAAATGTCCTGAACAGTTAAAAGTCAAAACTGGGCCTAGCTTTTCAGAAAGACTACAAGCGACAAGAAAGGCCTATATTTTCTTAAATGCAGTCCTAGCTAGCCCAGTCAATGCTATCTCCATCACAAAAATCTCAAACCGGTTCTGGCATCTGCTTTGAAAAATACAATTTTATTTGTTGAGAAGAGAAAGTGGTATGAAAAGCCTGAAACTCAGCCTCATAACAATAGCAGGCCCAAAGAAATCCCAACAGAGTTTATTTGAAGAATATATTTTGATGATAGCTCACATTTTCAAAAAAATCAAATAGCCTCACTAGCAGAACTTTGAAGAAGTGTTCTACATACCACAGCTTGGTGTACTCAGTGTCCATCATAGGAGGACATTCTGTTAATATTTTCGTAATGCCAACAGCACAGATTTTCTTTTCAACTTGTCCAGACACTTTCTGGATTTCAGGAATTATAATTTTCTCCAAAACCATTCCAAACATCCTATTATGACATTTAAAGAAAAAGTATTAGAAAGCCTTATCAGCCTCGCGGTAACAAAAGAAAACCAGAAACAATATGAAGCACTCAGAAAAAGAAAAAAACAGAAAATTTCTCATGATGCTGCCCCATTGCCATAGATGCCTGGTAGAAATTTAAGTGTACAAGCTTTCCACAACGGGAGAATAAAAACATCACTCTTTCCTTTTTATGATCTGCTTAGGAGATTAGTATCTTGAACTATCAACAAGGAACTGTAGGCAGCAAATCAGAAAAAAAAAAATTGCTAGACAGATAAATTAACCACATTAGAAGAAACATTCTGCTAGTCAAATTAGTGACAAATGCAGCTTGCAATTTTAGGTAAAGATGACAACTATTTCCTATTTTAAAAGGCAACAATTACACAGCAGTCTTAAATAAAAAAAATTAATCATACTAACTTTGGCTGTATGCTGTCAAATATTTCCTGCAGACCTAATGCACCGTATTTTATGCAGTACAAGTTAATGAAGACTAGGAAACCTGTAACAAGAAAAAAGTCAAAACTCAACATGAATAAAAAAAGAATAGCTTTAGAGTCAGCAGCAAAATGCAGTCTAACAAGATTTTCAAGGGGACAGAAAAGGCAATCTTTATAAAGGTTCAGTTTTAGTGAAGTCCATCATTTTGCTGCCTTGAAGTTTGTCTAAAAACTGCTGATCTTTTCATGTCCCGCAGCACACTAAAACATGGTGATAAAACCACCAAGTAAAGGTTTGGCCCTTTTCCCCCCTTATAGCAGTTCTAAAGCATTAGAAGAACTATTTGCAAATTTTTCAGATCAAGGACCAAAATAACTCTTCAATGCTTTTAGCCGAAAACTTCATGCAATGCAGTTTTTCAGATCAGTTGGGAACCCATTTGCATGGCCTTTGCCCCAGAGCACAGATGCAATGCGTTAAAAACACCACCATTATAAGAAATCCTATCATTCTTGCTCCTATCGGGTGTCATTAATCAGACTTTATAGGATTAAGTAATACACATTGCATACTTTGTGTAGTTTTAGTATCATTAATTTAATCAGTATGACAATAATCTTCCTGTTACAGAAGGAATAACCAGAATATTATTTCAATAATTTGTCACAGCTTTGCTTGTTTAACATAAAACCTTATCAATAACTTAAGTGATATCAAGGCAGAATGACACAAATGCATAGAATATTTAAGAGTAATAACACACAACTGTATGTAACAAAAGAAACTGTGGTCAGTATTACTGTGTTCTGTGAGCATATGAATTTGCTGGTATTAGTTGAGGATTAAATGGAGACACTTTCAGATAATTAATGATATCGCACAGAGTAAGAAAGAGGAATACACAAGTCTCTTCCCTTATTTTAGTTCCATTCCTTCAGTTTTCATGAAATAAGTGTCACCTGCTGCGACAACCTTGATTACACAAATAATTCGAAGCAAGTCACTAGTGTTAAGAGTCACTAGTATCCCTTCATCTGCCTAATCACAGGACATGGCAGGATGCTTATTCAGCATAGCTGCATGTTCTAACCGTTGGCACCACCACTGCTGAAGCTTTTTATATAGCAAGGAACTTACTTTTAATAAATTTAGTTGTTTTGGAATTTTGAAGTCTTTGGAATAGTAGAATGAAGATCTGTTTCCTGTACTGGTCAACTGACTCACTGGAAATTTAAAAGAATAGTTATTCAATCCATACTGGGATTTTATTAATGTCACTTCACAGAAAACATGTATAAAATTGTTCAAATCTATTTTAATGATAAACGTGACATTTTCAGTTTTTAAACAATAACTATGAAATGTACAAACATACCAAATATTAAAGTCTACAGAAATTAGTTTTTAATGTAATTTCAAGTCATACTCACGGAGGCATATGCTCTATAATACTGTTCAGAAGATAGAATCCTTGATGGTCATTAGCTTTAGAGGCAATCAACTTCTGGAACACACCTAACAATCCGGGCTGTAAGCAAAGCAAATATAAAACTCTATACAACAGTTCTCTATATGTGACCTACCAGAAAGTTGGCCCTTACCATCTAAGACGTACACCAAAGAAAAAGCTTTCAGAACCTAAAACAGGATTCTGTTTCCGCAGTTAAGGACAAGGAAGACAGATTTCTGTCGGGCCCAAGTGATGTTCCTTTGAGCATTAAGATTAACCTTGATCAAATGAACATCAAATCCAATTTGAACATGCATGTCTGCTTCATCAATGGCACTGTCTAATCAAGTCTGACTCTAGCAGATCACGCAGCAGAAATAACAAAAGCTAAGTATGCAGAATAAATCTCCCACTGAACTCACTAATCCTCAGATCCCCCCACATTTTGGTTTCTCCTCACTCATCTGAAGACTGTTCTGAATAGAACCTTTGAGTTTTCCTGATTCACAGTGTTCAACATGAGGCAAACAAGCCATGGAAACTGTGGAAACTTACCTGTCTGCAAAAAACTAAGCACAGGAATTTTACATCTTAATTGACAAAAGCATGACAGTCTAGGATTTCTCTTATCCACATAATGGAAAAGCATCCAAAAAGCCTGCCCTTCACAGTATTTTTTTGTCTTTCTGCATAAACACCATTAATTTCAAGTACAAACACAAATTCAGCACAAATCCAGCTATTCACTACAGGAAAAAGTTCCTTATAATTTTAATCTTAAATCAACATGTCTAGAGTCATACACTGTGACTAAAGCAATCCAACTTACAATTTTGTCAGCAGCAGCACTTGCTATCGTATTGGCACCCCGCTCTAAATAAGCCTGCAGGAGTCGGACCAAAGGAGGAATGTTTCCTGTCCTTTCCCATAATACTGGCTGAAGTAGATGAGGAAACAATGCCATATAGGATGATGGGATTTCATTTTTATGCATTTCCAGAAGTAGGGACATCACTTGAAACACATATGGAATGAACTCTGGAAAAGAAACGATGACATTTACAAATGCAGCAAATATGGTCACTGTCAATTCATAAGAACTATATATCTATTGATTGAACCTTTAATTTTATGATATTAACACAAGGATTTCAACAAATAAAACCATGGAGAAATGTATCACTTCCCAAATTCAATTATTCCAAAAATTTGCAAGCACTGTATATATTAAAAAAAAATTAAAAAATCTATTTCTTCTATTTGTTAAGGTTTCAGAACATGGAAAACAAACTACTAGAAACAATGCAATATAATGAAGAAGAATAATAAGAGGCTTTGGGGTAGTGATTGTTAGGTATTTTAAAATACATTTTGTTTTAAAAGTTAATACAGTCGATGTACCCTATGGAACAATCCAGATGCTTCCTAAAAGTGTTTATAAGGACTGTGAACACGCTGTGTTCTCACTTGGATTTCCTGCGTCACAGAAAAACTGCCATGAGGTAAATCATAGCAACCAATTATAGCAGAGAGGGAGCACAAGCACTTACTGATTTTAATTTACCTTGCACATCATTCTGTAGTATCTCAGTGAACACCATAAACAAAGCCTCTTCAAAGCTTCCAACTGCATCAGGGTTTGCTTTGCATGTTATCCTTATCGACAAGCATATTGATTCGAACATGTAATGGTTAAAGTGAGGTTTGCTTGGATTCTGAAAACAAACAGATAAATCAACCCAAACTTGCAGCCAAGCAACTTATGTAGCAAAACAGATATATTTTTATTTCAACTGAAGTCTAAAGTAGCAATTAGGAATAAGGATACTTATGACTTATTAATACGCTAATGAAAATAATTCCATTGATAAAAGCAAACATAAAAACCTTTAAAGCATAAAGGACGTGTGTTTTTTATGAATATGTTAAAGATGAGTGTTTTTCAGAATCTCTACATAAACTGGTAAGTAAAGTATGACAAAACAAAAGCTGGAAAAAAGTTATTTTTCGATCCTCTAAGTGCCTAGTCAATTCTTTATTGAACACTTCTTATACTCCGCAGCTAAGTTTAAACTATACATAGTAGAAGTTTTTTGTATAGTTGATGAAGTTATTCTAAAGGATTCTCTAATGTTAATCTTCAAGAATATTAGTCCAGCCTGAACAAAAATCTACAAGAATTTTAAGGAAGACAGTACTTCACTCGAAGGCTCTTTTAACTTATGTTACTCAGAAAATATTGAATAATTTACAATATCCTAACAGAACACAAAGAACAAGGGATAAAAAAAATCTTTAGAGACTGCTCTAAAAGGTAAAAAGTGAACATTTTGCTCAGATAGTCTTTACCTTACTGACAGCCAGCAGTTTCTGTGTAAGCTGTGTGATGACAGAAGGGATGTATGGAATTATGGATTCCTGTAGCAGAGAAAAACTCCTCATGATGGCTGCAAATAAATTGAAAGTATTATCTTCTGGAGAAAAACATACACTTCTGTCACCCATCATATGCCTAAATCCTTTACCTTTCACTATTAAATCGGATCCCAAGGAATTAGGTACAGTAAGAAAGAGCACCTACTGCAAGAGCAATCAATCTATAATCATGACAAAGGATAAAGCAAAGCCTCGTTATCCCCATTCTATAGATGGAGCACAGCAGATTAAACAACTTTGCAAAGACCACCGTTTATCTTGGGCCAGTCTCAAATCTTGGCAAACTATTAGCCATAACCCGCTCAGATCTCCTACTGACACTGCTCAAGTAGCTGTCCTGACTACATGAACTACCATTTAAGAAATAATTTGTCATAATACCATTATGTTTAGTGTTTCTCTTTGGTACCATACATTTAGCCAAAGATGCCTTAATACAGCCTGGTAAATAACTGCAGGCTGAGCATACCTCTTTAGCATGTTTGCATAAATGAGTTTTTTCAGATAAAAATGTCAGTAGCCTGTACCTATAAGCCTTTCTCTAAAGTCAACAAAGTTACTCATATATTGTAGAACTCATAAAGCATTTACCTTTCATGATGTATTCATTTTCAGATGAGCCAGGAAGTGTCAGTGCTTTAAAAAGGTTTGTTAATAGCACTTCTACAAACGGTGCCATTTCTGCAGCTGTAATGCTGTTAAGTAAAACACAGCTCTTTAATGATGAAAGACAGTCAAACTTCAAGCATTTTACAATATTGTAATACTAAAAAAATAAAAGATCCCCTACATATATTTCTCATCCTTAATGGACAAAATCTATGTAGCAATGCATTTATTTCTGCCTGAAAACTTACAGGGTAGTATTATTTGTCCCCCTCATGGTAAACAGTCTTTCAAGAGCATGGGCTGCGTAAGTATGGACTACAATACTTTCTGCTTGAAGATGATTGATTAAGAGAGGAATAGATACCAACAGTTGTTCTTTAGGTACCTACAAAAATATAGCAACAAATTATACATATGTTACATAAAAATACAGATGGTTCAACACTAGAGCATAACCACTTTAAGCTCATCAACTACAAAATGAGAGCTTGGCAGAGGAAGAAATCTTAGAAGGCTCCTCCAGTTGCTATATCACACCTTGACAACCAAGAGATACTTGTTTCTGTCATTGCTTCCCCCAAACATCAACGTTACGTTTCATTATCAGTAAGTGCATATATTCCCAATGTATATTTATTTTTCCATTTTACTTTGTCTTAACGGGCAACTAAAAAAAAAAAAATCAAGCTTCAAAAATTAAATCAGAAGTATTTCATAAGAGATTAATAAAGGTAATCTAAAATTTAGAAATAGCACTCGAATATTTTCTTATTGCATCTCAAATCAGAAGAGGCAAAGGACAAAGTTGCTGTACTCTTTTAACAACCACTTCAACAATACGAGCAATCAAGTTTATTTAGACTAACATTCACTTGAAAAAGTCTGAGTATGTCACAGAATTAAGCACGCTAAGACATTCAGTGCTCCAACAGCATATGGATAGCATATAGACTACATGTTAATTGGATATTTATAACAATATCACTTATTTCAAAACTAAAAATTCAGCATGAAGTGTCATACATGACTATCAAACACCTGTTGAGTTAACATATGGCCAAGTAAGATAAATTAGGCTTGGCAAGTATAAAGTAACAAACTACAATATGTTTTTACCATAAAAGAAAAAACTTACTTGGTTTCTAAAAATCATGATATATTTGATACCATCTGCTTTTAGCACAGGGAATTCATTCACTGCAATAGAAAAATATGCAAATTTTATCGATAATTTTCATATAAATGTAATTACTGAACATATACTATATTTAGAGGTGACATTAAGTCATGATTTTTCCCCTCAAAAATAATACATACAGTGTTTTTCTACATTGCTTAGTTTCTGCATTTCTGTATGGGCACTGCTAGACAGAATATCAGTTTTGGATACAAATCACACCCCAGTACTATTAAGTATACAGTCCAACTCTTTCACATGAAATTTCTCCTTTTGGCTCTGATTTTAACAGCCTCTACTACATATTCCAAGACAATCCACTACGTTCCAAACATACTGAGATAACTGCGGAAGCATAACATAAATTGTGTGGCTTAAATCTAGACAGCCGTAATCTCATCAATATGGGCTGATACAGGCTATGACCTAGCCTTTAGTATTTTAACTTCTCAGGGTTTTCTACAGCATGGAAGTTTGCCATAAGGTCTCAAATACAGAAATCAAATTACTTTGATTCAACAAGTTTAAGCACGTAGCTGATAGTAACCACGTGTGTACATGCTCTGATCTTGCAGATAGCATCTGGTAATCCACCTTTCTTTAAAAGCTCACTCATTGCCAGCCAAACAAATTTGAATTCCTGTGTGCCAGGCGTTAACAATCTTCTGTCTCAGAGATTATGCTGATACATGAGTGCTTGAGCCTTAAGAAACAATAGCCACTGTCAAGGTTGTAGATATATGACAGAAAATGCCATAACAAAATTAACATTAACTTAACTTACCACTAGCAGACTTTAAGTCAGGTTGAATGTGATTCACAAAGAATTCTGTCAGATTAACGAGTTCATTGGCTTGTGTTATTCCATGCTAGAAAAAACAAAAACCAAACCAACTCTATTTTTAGATGCTGACATTCAGCTAGTTTTCTTACTCATTTTTATGTGCTTTTAATAAAAGGAATCTAAAGCGTTCATGAACGTGATGAGATTGTTGAAACTGCATCTTCAGTAGAGAACCATCCAATTTCTTTTTCTTAATATTTTTAGCATGTAGGTTTCAGCTGTAGCACTACTGAGGTTCAAAGTTACCGGCTCTGAGTTGAGGAATAATAGCACATAACACAGTAATAATCAACAAAAATTTCAGATAGAAAATATCAGCATCTTACTAACTTGATACTTTTTTTGTGATAAGCCTTTTAAAAAGGAAAAGTTTAGGACTCAAACTCCAATTCTGAATTAGAGCAGCAAAATAATGACTTAGTTTTCTCTTACGAAAAATGCAACTAATTTTTAAACCAGGATTTTCAGATGGGTATTTTTCAGTGAGGTGTTCTAAGTGATATTATCCTATATTTGCCACTGAATAGCACAGAAGAAACATGTACAACTTAACAGTTTTCTAATTGCTAGAAGACTGTGGTTCACTACTGTTGGCAATTGCTGTGCAGTAGTATATAACTAGACTTTTAGGAAAAGACTGAGAACCTTCAACAAAAGTGCATAAAGATGTTGTACAACATGTTTTACTGTGTTGACCTCAAATCTGTCTTGTAAAGCCACTGAGATTTGAACTGTAATAGCATTTAAAGTATGTATATTAAAATCTGTTCTATAGGACATTTGATACGACGCTACTGTTTCCAAATACAGTTCAGCTCAGGTGTGGCTTTTCAATGTATCCAGCCTATTAGTTGCTTTCTCCCAAACAAGTAACGGTATCCATTTCCAGCCATCATTCACATACCATTTCCAAATCATAAACACACAAATAACAGGAAACATTGGGAAATATAATTACAAGAACTGCAACAGTCACTTAAGATTCCTCCTAGTCTGCTTAAAACACTTCTGATCTGTGCAACCAAATTTGGCCTTCCATAGCTTACAAACTCTGGGTCAGTACCATTTAAAAGCCCAGAGGTTCTAGACCCAAGCTGATTTTGTTTCTTTGTATGGCTGCTTCACACATGCTAGTAAGACTTGCCAAATGGTCGCAAAATGTTGTTAACTTTGCCCAATCTACCTGAAGATCAAATACCACCAAATTACCAACTGTGATAGGATTATGTAATGGACAACATTAAACTACAAATACAGTTGCTCCCATTCTGAAACAGCATAAAATGAACTGCAGTCCTCATATACACTATAATGTTTGAATGCATATGGATTAAAGTGAATAGGATGTAAAAGTACCTTCTGTGTTTGAGCTTTGGATGCCAAAGACGTAACAAGGTAAATAGCTGCATCCTTGTGCTTCCAGTTAACAGATGGATTCTTTGCATATTCTTGCAGCATAGAATTAACATATCCAGAAAAAATCCCTGTCACAGGTCCTTCAAAAAATTTGCACAAGCCTCTGACTAGATCACAAGCTGCTCTGCGCCTGGTGTCAATATCTGCACAAGAACCAAAGATTCTTTGGATATGAGAAAGTATACAGTTTTTCATATTAATAAACATCAAATTAATATCCTAATAGTATACAGCTTCTCAAGTTACAGCCACACCTTCACTCTTCCACACTGATGTGTACGAACGTGTTTAAGTCTTTTACTTACTGTCATAATAGGGACTATTTGTACAACAAAAAGAGGAGCGGACAGCTACCAATACTGCAGGAGCATTCACAGGTTTTACTGCCATCTAAAGAAAGTTTCAGTAAACACGCAGGGGGAGGCTTTTCACTATGTTGACAATTATGCACCTGAATCTGGCTGGGATGGAGTTAATTTTCTTCACAGCAGCCCATATGGTGCTGTATTTTGTACTGGTGACTAAAACTGTTGGTAACACCCCAGTGTTTTGGCTGTTGCTTAAGAGTGCGTGCACAGTGTCATGGCTTTCTCTTTTTTCTTCACAGCAAGTAGGCTAGGGGTGGGCAAGAAGCTGGGAGGGGACACAACCTGCACAGCTGATCCAAACCAACCAAAGGGATATTCCATGCCATGTGACATCATGCTTGGCAAAAAAAACTGAAGGCAGAGGGCTTTCGGGAGGTAGCCATTGCTCATGGACAGGCTGGGCATCAGTCTACTCGTGGGAGATGGTGAGTCATCGAGTACTCCCCCCTGCCCCCCTCCCTTTTTTTTCCCTCCTCTTTCTTTCACTTAAGCTGTTTTTATCTCTATCCACAAGTCTTCTCACTTTTACTCTCCCTCATACCATTGCAGTAGGGTGGGGAGAGAGCAAGATGATGTGTTGTGTGAAGCTGCTGGCCCGCCACACTGCATCAATACATTTTTGGAAAAAAAAAAAAAATCTATAAAAATTCATTGTTTCAAGAAAGGAAAAAAAAGTCAGCTGGCCTTTAATACAATATACTAACAGAAGCAAAGGAAGGAAAATAAAGCAAGTCAATTTAAATGCAATAGAGGAAATAATCTCTGAAGAACACAAATACTTCTTGCCTCAATTCTCTTAAAAGCAGGAGTAGCTAAAAAATAAAAGCTTCACAAATACCTAGAATGCAGCCAATCCTGGGTAAGAATGATAAAACATTTGCTTGAAAAAAGTTCAAAAACACTTTCCTCCAATTTTTGTCCTCCACTGCAAGTGTACAGTAATTTCTTAAATCTATTATGAAGTGTCATTAATCTAAAAGTGTCAGCGAGCAAACTGTTAGTGGCATGGAACAGCATATACAGAATTGTCCTACAGATCTAGATTTGGCTCATCTGTGCTCTGACCCAGCTGAAGACCAGAGAGCTACAACCAGAAAAATCAAGTATCTCTGTTAGCACAGCACTGTGTTTTCAGGACGGTTACTGTATTGGCCTGAACACAGTGCCAGCATACAAGGGCTGGCTGGTGTCCAGCTGGCTTCATCACAGATTTGTATGCAACACCGGTCAGAATTTCAGTTTTAACACGACAGACTACTAAATACAGGCACAGTCTCTCCATGTTATTTAAAACTCTACACATAGGAACTAAATACACGACTGTGGCCACTATTCAGCATTGACTTACAGGCTATATTTGCTGAAATGAGAGCATGTGCCGTGCAGGAGACATACCAATCCAATTAAGGAAAAAACCCTATTAAAAACATTGTTCAAAACAAAAAGACATTGCGATGGGCACATCATGACAGTAAACTTGATCAAAAACTGGATAAACTCTCTTGGGGGGGAGCCTTCCCAATTTAAAAATAAAGTTATGAAAGCTTCAGTAAATTGCTTCAGCTCTTTAGAGCTATATTTAAAGACCAAGTATTCTTAGTATAAATCTGTGGATTACCAGATCCTTCCAAATCCCTTCTTATATATTCTTCAGAATTATCTTCAAATGCTTCTTCATCAGCCGCTGAAAATATGAAATACACAGAACTTTAAATACTGAGGGGTCTGCGGTTTTTATGCTAAAAAGGTGTGTTATTATCAACTTGCTATTTTTTCCAAGTACTTTCTATAACGTTCATATAAATTAATCAGAAATATCCAGCCAGACTAGCTTGTTTAGCTTACTGCTGCCCCACAAATTAATCTTTAATATTCATGAGCTGATGTATTCTTGATTTAAAAAAAAAAAAAAAAAAAAAAAAGAAAAAAAGATAGGACATACTCATCTAAGTGTATTTAAAGAGGCTTCCAGAGTCACCTGGAGGCTTCTCATCACTGCAATACATCTTCACTGCATTTTAGACAGTAAGATCAATATGAGCCCATCAAAACATGGAGAAATAGACAATTACAATTGAATAGGCCTGATATCCATGCCTATTTAGACTCCTTCAATTATTCTGAAACTCACTTTAATCATGAAGTTATTGGTGGCACATGACCTAGACTTCCTATACTTTTCAATTTGAGATCCCAGTAAGACAGAAAAATTATTAGATATATTCATACAATTCTACAAAGCCCATAGGGCAGCAGTCTGTTGTAGAAACTTGGTTTTGAATCTAGTACTAAAATATACAAGAGGTAATCCGCAATTCTTAGTCCTGCAAAGCCACGTACCATTATAATTAGTTAGATTTTATTGTGTCTTTGAAAATGTAAGTCTCAAGAAGTTACCTCTAAATTCCATATTGGGAACAATAACTTTTTCACAGATGCTTGTCAACGTATTCTGGTCTTCAAACAGATGCTTGTAATGTGGTCTCTCACAAACTGAGGCGAGAAACTGGATTGCATTACTAACCAGCTAGAACAACACAAACAGAACACACACAGTTTTAGCATGATTGACCAATTTCTAATTCATTATTAAATGTGACAAGATCAGTTTATAACAACTTACCAAGTCATATTTCACTTCCTGGCCTGTTGTGACTAACAAATTCCAGATTGCCGTTACAAAACGTGGCAGGTAGGGCTGGAATTCTTCATCATACTTTTGAGCATATAAAGCAGCATTATCACAAATTTGTGATTTTAAGAGCTCCAGTAATCCAGCTTCCTCTTCATCCTCACATAAAAGAAAACTAATAACTTAAACATCCAAACTTCAACACCACTTAAATATTAAAAGTATCAACATATTTGAAGGAAATAGTTACACTTTTATTTTACCATGTTCTAAAGTGGTGAAAGAAATCCCTCTCACATCCTTAGTATTACTGTATTTTGCTGATTTGAACTGGAACTGCACTGCAATTCATAAATCACACCTATATTTCAATTGAAAGTACTATGCACTTTAAATCATTTAGACCCAATAAAGTTTGACATGAAATTAATTTACAAACATCATAGGAAAAAGACAATATAAGGCGTTGAAAAAATATGCTTAAGAGACATCGTATCTTGCTACTTTAAATTGGAATAGTTGTAAAAGTAGTTCCCTCCCCTTCCCCATACCAGCACAGATGCTTGTGGAGCCACAAAGCAAAGTGAATTGGGAAATTGAGCTGCACTTAAAAAAAAAAAAAAAACCAACCACCAAACACCACCCCAGTTCTGTCTCCCTCTGCCAATCCCCACCTTTCAGTTTTAACGCATGTCAGTACCTGACACACAGCTGCATGTCTGTCTGTACTGGGCAATAGCCCACAAATGCAAGAGAAGAGAAAAGAGCTTAAAACAACCGTGAAACTATAGCACGGGATAAACTGAATATGCCTCCTTATGTATTGTAAAGAAATTTATAGAGTTGCTTTGGCTCCATCATGTGGCAAACTATTGTGTTGTATCTGGAGGACATCAGCATTTAAAGTGCAGAAAGCATGCACAAAATTAATTTGAGCTCTGGTGACTTGGTATCTTCTTTCACCTGTGAAACTACTAATTCTTATAATTAGAGAAAGATAGCAAACGCTAAACTAAAGTACTTAGGGGGGTTATTCCTTTTTTGTTCAACTGTTTCAAGTTCTTTAAGATATCCTGTTTCCTAAAATATAGTGCATGAACCTGCTGAAAGGTACAGAAAACAGCACTGTGACTCTAACAGTCTGGTTACTTCAGCAGGTGTCCTCGAAAGAATCTGCTCATTGATGATTAGCTGTAATTCCATTTGTGTGCACAGCTGTGCACAGGGTATACCTGTATCCGAGATACAACTTAAGAACTGGACCTCAAATTTCTTAGGCAACAGGGCAACTTCTCTTAAACCCCATTTCCTTACAGTCGTTCTATTCCTTTGTTTAGCCAATAAAGAAAAGACTACATTGTTCAGAGTTAGACCTAAGTTCTCAGCCAACCCTCTCCACTACAGAGGCAAACCAGGAGGTTTATGCAGTACTTACATCAGTCTGCAAAAGTTTATTATCTAAAGTTAAAAGACTATGAAAATTTGTCATCCATGTTTCCATGTTATCTTCAAAAAACTCGGGAAGATCCTGTGAAGGAAAAGCATAAATCTATATTTTAATTTCTGATTGCAATGCTTAGATAACATATCTACATTGTAAGTAGTATGTATGCACCTTATAATCTACTGAGGGACAATAAAGTGTGGAAAACAATCTTCAAAATGAAACACTACCCCCTCCTCTTCCCAAACGAAAACCTGCCAAAGGCTTTGGAATACACTATTTCCAAATATACTAGTTAGTTACAACCTATAGAGTTTTATAAAGAAAGAACCTTATTGCCTCTTACTCTCAGAATAAGACAGCATAAGCCTCCCTTTTAACTCCAGCTTGACCTTTTTCCCAGTATGGAAGAACAGCCCAAGCAATCAAGACATGATCATCACACTTCAGACTTATGTTCGCGTGGAGACACAAAACATATGTCACCTCAGCAAAGTATCTTTTTACCATTTTTCAGATAGTGCATTTATTTAATAGTGTTAGAAATTTAGATCTGATTTCAGAATAAAAATACTCCATACTGCTACCAGAATTACTTGCCACCGTAGTGCTACAGAGCTACTAGTTTTAACTGACTTTTTTCTATGTGACTGAGTTCGTGCACAGTGAGCACAAACTCAGGCATTTGACTTCTGTCTTTCACAGCTCATGCTTAGAGAGCTACCCATACAAGCCTCCTTGCTATGACAAGAGGTTAGACTCTCTTGAACTTTTGTTTAGATAGGGCCAAGCTAACATGTTAGTTAACCCCATCCTCACTGTTCCTTTACTCCAGTGTTGATGCAGATTGTCAACTTTTATTTTTCCAATAAAGCATGGCCTTAAAGGCTGCCTCAAATGGATCCTATAAATAAGAGCATAACAGCTTTGGGAGATCAAAGCAAAACAATTAGAAGAACAAGGAGGTTCACCTGAAAATTTAAACTGTAGAACAGCTTCGCAATTAGAATGAGAGAAGAAAAGAGAACCTTCAAAGCACTAGCATCATTTGCGTGAGTGCTGCAAAGTTCAATAGTTGCCTAGAAAAAGACATAAGATTCAGTCAAGTAGCACACACACAAACCACGTTGACAAGAGGTATTTTAAAAAAAAACAACAACAAAAACCAAAACCAAACAAACAGAAAACAGCTCTTTTTTCTCCTCATCAATCCTCTCAAGTCTCGCTTCATGACTTCAGTTTGAACCTCATTAACAGTTTCAAAGCAACCATTCTTAAGTTTTCATTTTGCAGGCTTTCACAACAAGCATTTCAGAATGCTAAACTTGTTTTAGAAATGATTCAAAAAGAAATACCTTAAAGAGATTTGTCAAGGGCAAAGCAAAGGCATCAAGGACAAGTTTGATCTCTGTCCATAATTCATTTGACTTAAATTCATGGCGGTACCTGACAAGTGAAATACACAAAAAAATAAAATACAGTCTTCCATATAATTGTTTTTTTGTGCTCAACCTTCAAACAAACACTGTCAAGTAAACGATAAACAAAATAGTTCATACTAATATATATTAACATAATACCATGCAAGGTGTACAATTTGACAAACACTTAAGTTCTTAGTAAAAAGTCAGTAAGCGTAAGTATAAGCCACAACTGTAGACTTTGTAAATCCACAAAATTAAGTCTAACAGTAAAAATTTAGAGTTGAACAGAACTTTACAATACATATACTAACGCCCTTATCTCCAATACCTTTTAAATAAAGAGTGAGCAGTGCGAAGAACCCCATTAATGACATGGAAATCTCCACTTTGAAAACGATTCACCATTTCTGTCAGTAAGTCTGGCCATTTCTGAGGAAAGTCTTCCCGACCAATAATACTAATAGCATCACTTAACTGTAAAGGAAACGTAACCATTACATGATATAATAGCAGGCTCCTCACTACAAAAAACACATCAGTCACACCAGATGTTGCAAATATCTAAGAAAAATGCTTATTATTCTTGTCAGATTCAAAAATCATCAGGTTAAATATCAACTAGTTTTCACCACAAATAAATAAATCTCACTTTAAATCCAATGTGTACACGGAGTCTTACTTTCTGGAATTACTATATTTAACTGTCTAATGCTAGAACTTAGCTATAAGATTATACAGTAAGCGCCTTTAAAAAAAAAAATAAAGTAGGCAGAAGTAGCTGTGACAATATACTCCAAGTTACTTGCATTGGGATGACCGCATTGGTAAGGAAAGTGAGCTCTGCCAATAATCAAAGCCTCTAAACACACTTAGAATATTCCAAAAGTCTCATGGACATAACCAGGAATTGACATATTACCTGCTTTTGAATTTGTTCTGGGCTGCTAAGCATCAAGGGCACTATGTTGGCTTTAATGGCTATCCTGTCTGATTCACATATTTTGTTCGGTTCATCCTCAACCTAAAATTAAAACAATAATTAAGTCACAGACGTATCAGTATACACTAGGCAACAAGCAAGTACCAGCATTTCAGAAACCAATTGCTTATGCTGATTTATGTAACTATTACATAGTTAAAGAAACTAAGAAAGAGATCTGTTAAAGATATTGCCTACAACGAAACTGTGACAGTAGTACCTGAAAAAAGCTGAAAGAAATTCCGTCTTTCTGTAAAACCTTGAACTAGTTTTCTCCTTCTCAGTGACTTTCCAAATCAGCAATTCAGCCATAAAAAGTGTGCGTGCATATGCCAATAGCAAACCTAAGTTTAACCAATAGCGTCCTCTTCCACCACACCAAACCACATCTCTGTCCTCACTTCTGCCAACGTCAAAGATTTGTTTTGTGCAAGCTGCCTCAGGCCATACTTTCTAGAAACCGTACATGAAGATGGGTGCAGGTTACACCAGCAAAACCATAACATTGACTTTAAGAGTTATCTAATCAGTTCAAAATATCAATCAGTTCAAAGTCCAGTCAGTCAATAGTGCCAAGTGGTAGTAAATTACGAAATTTCTAGTAAAGAAATAAAAAAAATAAGGAGGCTTGTCACCAATTAGCCACGGCAGTGATAGTCACATTATCTGTGATGACAGCACCAAAGTTAAGAAACCTAGAAATCATCCAGCAATTTAGAAGAGGCAAGCACCTCCAGAAAGTAATTCAATGATCTTAAAATACTTAAGCCAGATGGCATTACTACCCTCCCTCTTACCTCCCTTTCATCATCTTCACATAAACTTAAAAAAAGGTTTATTAATTTCAAAATTTCAAGACTTATTTTTGTAACTGCTTGTTTATAGCTAAAAATAAGTCACAAAGAACTTTTCCACTTCTATCACATTGCACTGAATCAGAAGAATGTATAGAATCATTATATTTATATTAAAAACAAACAAACAAACAAACAAAAAGAAGATGACCTCTAAAACCTGAGCTTTACAAGTTCATATGATGTGAAAGGCAGCAATAACTGTACTAAGCAAGTTCCAAGTAGGGAGGCAAGACTTACCGCTACACATTTAGATAGATGAGGACAGAGGTGGAGGAGAGATCAGCAACAGCAACTCCTACTATGGAGTTATTTATAAGTTTTTTCAAAGAAATGAGACCTTTTTACAAGACAAGACATGAGAGGCAGCACATAGACGAGTACTTTGTACATACTTTAAAAATAAATTTAAAAAACAGACTCTTCCCTCTGTCTAGAAGTGCCCTGTAGACCTGGCTCTCCAAGCTCTACCAAATCCAAGTCCTTGAACAGGCAAAACCCTTTTACTTCCACTAGCCTAGTATCAGGCAAACCCAAGGTTGCTAAATTAAACCATGTGACCTAGGTAAACTAGCCTTAAGGCTGCATTTTATGTTCATAGAGCTGCTCTTGAAATGAAAGTTTCCATTTCGGACAAAACAACGTGCTTGAAGCCACACAGCAATCATAACGGTTCTCTGGATGCACTTACTGCATAGCATCTCCACCTACTCCAAAACAAAATCTCATCCTGAATTACATCAGCAATCCATAAAAAGGAAGCTACTTAGAATTTTTTCCATAACAGAACATTATTTCTACTTACAATAAAGATGCAATTTGGGAGAAGTGATTGAGAATACAGTATTACAGAAACAAAGTTTGAGAAATTTCACACCAGACTGAATGCACCAATCTGATTAAACATACAGGACTGCTATAGTTTCTTAATATTAGTATTGGGGGGGGAGGGGGGAAAAAAAATCACATGCAAATTTGTAAATAGGTACCAGCTAAGATACAATGTGAAATACTGACCAGTTTCCCTGTAGTAAAGCAACATTATATAATTGATAATTTTCAGATACAAACAGTACTATCAGCCAGACAAAGTATAAACAGTATAAATGAAAATTGCTGAAGGAGTTGAGCTTTCAAGTATTTTATACCATAAATTAAATTTCATGAATGCTGAAAGCTCTGAAATGTTTCTGACCTCTTCAAAACAAAGATAAAATGGGATTAAATGGCAATACTTCTATTTTATGCCTACAAATACTTTTTAAGTGCTAAACTGGCAAGGCCACCAAAATAAACTGTCCCACACTATTCTTTGCCCCAGAAGCACTGACATGAAAGGGAAGTTAGCGTCATCACTTTCAGCTGCAGTGTTGGCTTGAAATGTTTGTAACACTATGATAATAGATACTGGTGAAATTGGCCAGCTCATGCTTAACTAATAGTAACATTATTTAAAGAAAAGTAATTCACAATTACTTTTGTTTAAATAATGTTACTATTAGTTAAATGAGCTTTAAAATATTGTGCTTCTGCAAAATATGTATATAATATTACAGAAAATTATTCGTTCATCATTTTATCACCCAGCTCTGGCTTTTTTTAATAGAACGGACTCCAATGGTCCAGGTATCAGTCCCTCAGCAGTAAGTTACACCTTGTGTTTCTTCTCTGAATGATCTACTTTCTTTCACAGACATACACGCATTCTTCAAGGTTACTGCAAAATATCTTATTGTACCTCAAAAGGATTATCAAATCTTAGCATAACTACTCACTAGGATACCTACAATTCTCCAGTTCCTTTTAATATAATTCTTGAACGTTACAGATGCGCAAACTTTGATGACGTTTTCCTGTGATTTCTCCAATAGCGTTAAGAGTAACAGCGGATAATTCTGGCTTCCTTCCACTGACTCAAGAAACTTTTCCGCTGTAAGAGAATATACTAAGGTTAGCAAAAGCTGAACTGATTTTTCTAATGGGAGTCCTATGATTCTTCATGTGTCTATTTAAAATAATCAACACTTGAACACTTCCCCAGAATTTCACAAGAACAGAAACACAGAAGTCTGACAAAAGGTACTGTAGCTTCTTTACAACTAAGCTCTTTAATGCTTCTGCTATTAACAAAAGCTCTCGATTCAAAGCAGGATGTGGAAATATTGCCTCCTCACCATTTTGAAAAGCCATAACACGACAGAAGTAAATCCTGGTTTATTGTGAGCAGCAGCACTGTCGTAAATAACAACAGTACAAAAAAAAAAAAAAGAATAATACAGGAAAATAAAATTACAAAAAGCAACTAAATTAAATTTATATTTACATCCATCCCTCATTAGTTTTTTGGGCTTTTTTTTGTTTTAAAAGGATACTGAGAATTTATGCAATAAACTCTTTGCAGAAACATCCACTGGAGTTTGCTATATATAGACAGAAGGGCCAAAAAGAAACTAAACTTTTTTGGTCACTCCTAAGATTCACTTACCAGGACGCCTTATAGCAGGATCTGGATCTAGTGTTTTCTTTAGATACTCAGTTAAAGTCTGTAAATTGGCATCACTCAGCTCCATTTTGGCAGAACCTAAAAGCCACAAGTAGTTTTGTTATAAATACAGATCAGAAAATCTATCCTATAAGCTACACACATGTGAAATTAGATTCCACAGAAGACACATATCAGCTCTTTTTGACTATACCTCATAAATCATGGTCTTATCATAAGTCTCATCCAATAAAACAACAGGTAGCGTGCACCAAGCACAAAACAGAGAACATTCAATTTCTTCAACTACATGTAACCACTATTGTCCAGTTTATTGAATCCAAACTTTTAGAACAGGATCACACATCCAGCAAATCATGAACCAGGTATAGCCAAAAGATGGTCTCTTGCCCTTTCAGGACAATAGGAGTTTGATTTTGCTTTCAAGAACTAGTGTCAGACGCAGAAATCTGCTCCTGGTTGAAAAAGCTGAATAGTTCTGCCCTACATAACAATAAATAGAACAAATTAAAGTGTATTGAAGAGTCAAGGCTTGTTTAAAATTAAATACTCATTATCAAAGAAAACTCTCAACAGAAAATTAATTTTTTCAGAAAGACACAAAAGACTGTGTAAAGCCAGAGAGTTTGTCCACCCTGTAAAATTAACTTAGATTAGGGTGGGAGTTAATTTAAACTGCAATACTCGTTACAGAATAATCCTGTGCAATAAGTCTAAATTACTCCTCTCTAGTAATCCTCCCACACACATTCTCATACTTACCACAGTGCTATATTAACTTCACAGCTTTAATTAGAATAATTAAAATTACAGTACCACTAAAAGAGCAGCAAGACATGCTTTAATGGACATGTTGTTGTTCAGGATATCATCATCAATTCTGCCTATCTTTCTTACCACCAGCAGCACAGTTCACTCGCTACAGAAGTAATGAGGAAGCAAAGATTTCCATTTTTTCTCTAAAGCTTCTAATTAGTAAGACAGACTGAAATTTGTCTGTCCCATTTTGGATTTGTTCTATGTTTATCATCAGTGCAATAAATACAGTTTCTATTTAAACACACTTGCAAAGGTAGTGAGTTTTAATGATACTATTTTTAACTATTGTATCTATATCATTAAAAGAAGAGAGAGCAACAGTATCCTCTTAAATTAAATGAGCATTAATGAGTAATTGAGATCCCAACATATTTTGCAAAAAGTAAAAATCCACTCACAGAGTCCTGCCTCCCATGTTCCACTCCCCTTCCCTTTCGGGGGTTTACTCCTCTGTAATCTTGTTCACCAATTCACATCAACCAACAAAATCCCAACAAAGTACAGCATAAGCAAACAACACTAATAATAGCTGCCTCACCTGTTCTACAAAACGGCCTCCTACATCATCGCTATGATGTTGAAACTAATACTTAATATTTCATAATTTAAAAAAATATAAATTCCCTGCTCCAAGGAAGTTTGTAAGGCCAAAGTGCAAACCCATGCAGAAATCGCTTATGAAGATTAAACTTGACTCAAATGGGAAACCAAACTGAAAGAGGAGATGACAGTCCCGAATGGCCTTTTACAAAAGCCTTACATATATATGTGTAATATAGGTACCCATGTAAAAAATATGCACCTTAAGCTGACTATGAGTTTACTTTGAAGGCCAAACAAGATGTGAACCCACTGCTCAATCCCTCATACTAAAGAATAAATATTTTCACCTGCTACCTGCTTACTCTCATTTCTTCCTCTTCCTTTAGCTATTCATTTTTTTTGTTTTCCACTACAAAAATCTGGTGGTACCTGCTAGAGCAATGCGATGCTTTTTGCTGTGTTGCAACATATGGCTCCTGAAAATGCCACAGAAAAAGAGAACCTTTTCAGAGCACCTACCCAGAAGAAAACCCATAAGATGTGCTAAATGCATTAACTACTTGAATCAAATTAGTAACAGACTACTTAGGGGAAAACCCCCAAAACCAAAAAGCAGCAGTCCCCCAGGCCTTACACTGTGAAGAACTTCAGAGGACTCTCTTCCCGCATCCACTCACCCCAGCACTTACCAAACACCATCTATGTGCCGAAGGATGTTTATGGCCCAGATCTTATAGGAAAGATTATCTTTACACTCACTTTCCACTTCACCAAACCGCGGGGCTCAGGGACAAGCACCACTGGCCACGGGAGCGGGGAACCACCCACACACTCCCACTCGCCCGCTCCCGCCGGTTCCCCTCAGCCCAAGCGGCGAGGCCACCCGTGAGGCGGGGCAGCCGCCCAGGAGTCCTCCAGGCCCGGCCCCCCCGCGCCGCCTCAGCCCAGCGCACCGCGCCGCTTCCCCGGTCCCATCCCCGCCGCCTGCCCGGCCTGAAGCCGCCGGGCGGTTTATCCGAGGGACGGGGCCGCTCCATCCCGCCCGCCGCCGCCGCCGCCGCCGCCAGACTGCGCCTCCCCCGCGGCGACGCTCACGCTGCCTCATGTGGCGGCGGCCCGGCTCGGCTGCGGCCCCCTCCAGGCGGGCGCAGGCCGGCCTGGCCACCCTCAGCGGGCCGGGGTGGGCGGGGGCAGCACGGGCTAGCGGCGGCAGGGGAGCCCCGAATGGTACCGGCCGCCCTCAGACTAACTTGCTCCCCTCCCCCTCCCCGCCAGCTCGAGACTGGCAGCAGCGGAAGCCAATGAGGGGAGCCTATTGCTCAGCCCTAGAGGCTGCGAGCCAATCGCGAGCCGCGGGAGGCGGGCCGAAGCACCCCAGCATGGTGAGCTGCGCCTCTCGCTGCGCCGCGGGCCCAGCGCCCGAGTCCAGCGCGGAGCGCGGCGGCGGCAGCCGGTAACGGGCCGTGCAGGCCGCCAGGCTACGGGGACGCCCGACCGCCGGCATCCCCAGGAGGCGCGGCCCGGCCCAGCCTCACCTGGCGACTCCCCCCGTCGGCGGCGGCGGCTCCGAGAGCTCCGGCTGCGCTTCACATTCAAACCGCGGTGAGAGGGCGCGGCGGCGGCACCGTGACCGCATCACGCAGGGCGGTGACACCGTGCGGTAGCCGGGCCAATCAGCGGCCGCTCTTTCCCCGACGCGCTCCGTTGCGACCCAATCCTTGCCGCGCTCCCCGGGGGGGGGGGCGGCTGACCAATGGCCAGGCTCTTCCCACAAGGCCCTGCGGCGCCTGTGGGAGCGGCGGGAAGGGGGGCCCCGCCTCGGGGCGCCATGGCCGGGCCTGAGGGGGAGCCGAGGAGCGGGCGGGTGGCTGCCGGGGTCACGGCGGGCGGGAGCCGGGCCTGGGGTACGAGAAGGCAGGGCAGCACCCGGCGGGGGCGGGCACAGGCCGCAGGAGGGCAGAAAATGGATGCGGCTGACGGGCATGAGCCCTCTTAGTCATTAAGAGAAGGGCACGGTCCCAGTGAGGAAGAGCGCAGCCAGGAGGTAGGAGGGTACGTAGTAATGTGTTCAAAAAAACAGAACAGCAACCACACAAACCCCCTAAAAGTAAAGCCCCGTACTTAACATGAGTGATACATTCTCATGTGCAATAGAGCTGGAGGTTGACAAGCCGCCTAATAAAAAAACTACATGAAAAAAAGCCCAAGCAACACTTCTTAAAACTTTATTGATTTACCCCTTGATTAAAGCATGGAATATTGTAACAGTATTATACATAGTATTTTCATGTAGAAAACTTTACATAGTTTTTCATATTATATAATTTTGGTATTCTCTCAAAAATGTATACACCCACTGGGCAAGGAATGCTCTTTAAATTATTGATATTAAATGCACTTAATATGTAGATCTTCAAAAAACTCAGGGAGTTTAAATATGTGAAAACATACATTTTACACAGAAATAACATTAAAGGTGCTGAACAAACTGAATTTACATATTAAAGGGAGCTGCACTTCTGGCAAAAAAAGCTTAAGTTCTACTTCAGACTAAAAGTTACTATTTTTAATCTTCCTCATTCTTAATGGTAAGATTGAGCTAGAATTTGGGGGGGGGTTGTTTGTATTAGTGGATGTTGTTTTAGATTGAAAAGTGAGATATGAGACATGAATAACAAACCACTGTAAAAATAATATTTTCTTGTACTCTAAAGACACAATAGAATCAACATGAAACGTAGTTTTTAGGGTTTTCCTCATTAGCATCCTCCCCCGCCTACTTATTTTCTAGAGGGTTCCAAAAGAAGTAATAACAAATATCATGCAGTCTCCATATTCATACCATTATAGGTAAATCAGTTTATAGTTTAATTTCTTGTATAACACTACTTTAAAAGTCTAAGAGGTTACTTTTTTATTACTCCATGTATTGCACAGATGTCTCGATCTCTACCAGGAGATGCTGACACAGAACCCTGTTCTCATTCCTAGTTCCACTAAAGCCAATAAAACCACCACAGGCAGATAAAGTCTAGGTCAGCAGAGGGGACAAGATCAGAACCAGCAGTGACTACTGCAGGAGTTTTGGCTCAGCATTTTTAGTTTCATTAAGATGTCTATAGGTTACGATCTTTCTGACTGTATAAGGGAAACCGAACAGCTGACGTGAATACAACTGCTTCAGGTATTACACTGAACATACCAGTCTTATTGCTTTAAACACGTACAATCAATTTCAGAGAACTGACAGGATTAAGGCTGTTACTATCCAATTGCATTCCAGTCCCTCTTCTTCACACACTACAGAGTCTAGGATGTTTTGATGTCACATACCTAATTTCAGCAGTTTATAAATGGTATAAGTACAATGAAAGCTTTACTTAAGTAAAACAACAATCTCAGAACGAAGGCTGAAGGAAAGAATTGATTAAAGGCCCTTATTCTATAGGCAGAGATAGTACAAATGTTGCACAATACAGTAAAGAAAGCCCACAATGCTACTGTAAAGTCATTTCAGATCTGAAAATTAAAAGACTTGTTTCAAGACATGAGTTGTAAGGCTTTCAAAACTGTAAAACACAGAAAAAACATGCAACTTTTTAAAGTTTGTGTTTTGATAGGAGATAAGGGTATACATTCAATGAGGCAGTGACACATTCAAAATCTGAAAAATAGTTTCAAATATTTTCTTTAGGACTATCTAGGACCGGAAGAAAAGGAATAAACTATTCTTACAGATTTAAATAGAATTAAAATAAATACTTCATTGTTATTGTAATAGATGAAATGACATTAGCAGGGAATGAGCAACTATACTAAATGCAACACGAAAGGACATTTCAAATGCGGCAAGTTAAATATCAGCATTTTTTATTTTGCAGTCTTTTCCTATTGTAAAATATAGCCATATATTCCTTCTACTGAATATTAGTGTATTCATTTAAAAGTTAAGGAGCCACAACCACCATTTATTTTTCTTTGGTTACAAATAAAAAGTAAAAATAAAAAGGTGAAAGCCTCATCACTATTATTGACTGCAAAACCATTCCCAAACAATGCTTACACAGAACAGACCAATTACTGAAGAGCACCATATGAACCCTTTGGAGATATCCAAAAAAGAAAGAGGGGAGAGGGGAGAGGGGAGAGGGGAGAGGGGAGAGGGGAGAGGGGAGAGGGGAGAGGGGAGAGGGGAGAGGGGAGAGGGGAGAGGGGAGAAAAAAAAGAAAGAAAGAATCCAAAAGCTCTGACAGTGGAATATCCCAAGACAACCTCACCTCTGCTGCCCTACCAGGAAACTCAACTTAAAAAGCAAAATCCCAGGTTAAACACCTAATACCATTCAAGTAGGTTGTTGGTGTTTTGTTTTTGTTTTTTAAAATAGTGTTAGATTTTAGGTTTGGCTAATATGGGTAGCACAGCAGTTAACATAACGCCTTTGTTTACATTATTTTAGGAAGTGGAACCTCTCCTCCCATCCTGCCATACTCTTCCAGTTTAGAGAAGTCTTAAAACTTTAAATGAAAATTAGTTCAAAAGGATAGACATCAGCCCTGCAGTACTTCAACTGTAAACTGTTATATCGTGGAAACAGCTGTCACAGAAAACTGATGCATTTCAAAGAAAGAAAGAAAAATCTCTATGGCAAGCAAAGCTGCAGCGTTAAGTCACATTTGCTTCACAGGTACCTTCAAAGCATAGAAATGTATTGATAACTCTTGCAATATATGAATGAACTTAAGTTTAATTTTGCTAGAGCAGTTTCATGGGAACTAATAGTTGAGAACAAAAATCATTTGCACAAAAAGACAAATCAGAAGTTGCAGATCTGCGGTAAAGAGACAGAACCTGATTATGCATTAAGGACAGGACTTCTTGCTAAACAGACACAATTACTACTAAATACATTATAGTTCAGGGTAGAAAAGGTGGTTTTATTTGTTCTGAGCCTTGTTTGTAATATTACTGTATATGCTCTGTTTGTGATCTGGAAATGTATGAAAGTAAATGGAAAGTTTAGAAGTCTTTTCTTTTTAAATGCGTTTAACTCAAGACTAACAAGCTAAACAGAGTAGATGCTATCGCGTGCTCCTGATGTAAAACCTTCCATAAAACCAAAAAATAAGTCTCAGGAGATGAAGCACTGATATTAAAAAAAGTTTTAAAAATTACTTGCTAAACAGGAGGAAAACCCTTTCCCCAAATACCCTACAGGCTGTCCATTTCAAAAACCATAACACACTGCCTGGTCTAGTCATGTACACACAAAGAAAAACCCAGAATGATTTTAGGTGGTCATTATCCACTGCAGTATAGTTTATTATGAACACATGTGCTAACATCACAAGGCTATACAACTATATTCACTATTTCCAAGGGGCATAATTTCTATTGAGGAATCCAGCTGATTTATCAGATTTAGCTGGGATGTAAGACTGAACAATTGATAAAAGACTAGAAGAGACAGACTCGATCATAAGGATGACTAGCAGTGAAACAAAGAGACTTTACATATACTGTATTAACTCTGTAAGCAATAATTTAAATAAAACTGCTGATAGTTTTGTAGGATGGACAGAACAGGATTTTTTTTTCCTCCTCCCCAAATGCCACTGTGGTAAGAGTAACTTGCTGCTGTGTTGATACACCAGGGTCCCATTTTCTCCCGTCCACTTTAATCCATCTCTGTAACATAGCTTTATGTACAAGCAGAAGTAACCAACCCTACCGAGGGCTACCATGAAGGTAAGTTCATCCCAGTTGTCCGTATCTGCTCCTCTGTTATGCAGATTTTGAACACAACACCTATACGCAGGAAGAACTTCCGTAGCACAGCTCGAAGCTCAGGAATCAGGTCAAATTGCATGATTTCACACAAGTATGGGTAGTATGTTGAAGCATGTGCCCTGAACTACAAAAGAACATATAAAAAAAAACCAAAACCACGTTATTCTCCATTACTATAGGAAAGTGCAGTTTTTCCATATTTGTGAGTACACCACCTTGTTAGAACACAAAGGCCTCACCCAATCAAAGGCCCCCCTGGTTGGCCAAAGGGCCATCGCAAGCCCAGTGTCCGTTTTCCACAGCAGCCTTAACAGATGCCTAAAGGAAACCACACACGGAGCATGCATTTGGCATTACTTCCCTAAAACAGAGTCAGACTATTTTGTGGCTCAGGGATTTCTCAGGCTAGAGGTGGTATCAGGGACTACTTGTAGAAACACACCCCCCCGATGTGAATTTGTCCAGCTGCTTCTCCAGCCTATTAAAATATCATCCACAATATATAACAAAGCCTTCCACAGCTGAAGCAGTGTATGAAGAAGTATTTCTATTATGTGTTTGGGGTTTTTTTTTCCCCTCCAGTGACTTGCCATCTCCAAACCTCTCATTCACCATCTCTTCCAGGGTAATAATTATCAGTCCCTTTCCTCTCTTCAGGCTAATAATGGCTTTATGGACCTCTCATTTTTATTTCTTTTCCAGATAAAAGATAACAGGGTAGAACTCAGAACTACATACAGTTCCATGTATGGGAGCCAGTCTATATCCCTTATTCCTGTTACACTCTCTCAACTGTTTTCCAGATCCATTACACTCCTTTTGATATGGGGGACCAGAACTGCAAACAGTATTCAAGACGCAAATCTGAAATGAATTTACGCAAGAAATATGCTCTGTCATCTGTTCCTTTTCCTAATGATGATCAGCATTAGTTACAGGGACAGTTGATGGAATACCCTCACCATAGAACTTTTATAATAAAAAGGTATTGGAATTGTGTACTAAGGAATGGCCAAGTCACCATTTTATCTACAAAGAGTTAAGATTTCTCACAACACACTGTAACACAGGGACATCACTGCATTGCTGCTATATGGAGAAGCCGAGCCACCACTACTACCAATTTCTTAAAATATTGGCAAATTGCAATAAAACATCCCAAACTACATAAGAGTGAAGTGAAATTACAAACTTTGCAATACAGAAAAAAAAAAACCAAAACCACACACCAGGAAAAAAAAAATACACTTTAAAACAAGATGGAGCTCAACAGTATTGGAAAGCTTAAAAAAAAAAAAAAGCAAGCAACTTCCAGAAATTTCTCTGTATGTCCTAATGTAGAAAATATTTGCATTCACCTTTTCCTCAAAAGGGCTGAGATCTTGAGAATTATTTTTTGCCATCACCAGCAAGGAACGAGAATTCCAATTCTACAGTGGTGAAATTTATCTCTACCATTCTTGTACAGCTGTAATACAGCAGAAGCCCATCCTTTATTGCACTTTCATATGAAAGCTCTGCAGTAATTCTATCAGTATTTCTACACAACTGCGAATTCCATGGATGCAGTCTGATTTTTTACAATATGGAATGCTTGCGAAAAATGGAGATGTAACAATTACTATATTTCAAGGAGAGAACAGACTATGTGAATAAGCGAACTAGCCACTTTGCAATATGGATGATAATAAACAGAAACAGAAGTGAAAAAAATACCTGACTGCAAACAGGCATGACTTCCAGCCTATGCTTACCTTTTCATCACTGATTTTTAGTGTTTTTGTTAAAAGCAACAGCAGGAGATTGGTCCAAGCTTCTCTGTGGCTTTCTGAGTTCACGGTAATAAAATATGCCAGGGCTTCACTGCATACACTAAAGAGATGACACATTTCAGACAAGCCATAAAGAAAAACCACAAAAAGTTTTTGTAACATGCACTGTTTGTCCTCTCGGTGTATTTTGTTTTCAAGCAAGATGCATTTCCATGGGAAGTTTTCAGTCACATGAAGCAACTTTAAAAATTCATCTCGCTGATTTTGCTGTTACAGATAACTGAACATAAATATGTTGTCAATAAAGAACCACGGAGTCAGAGGTGGAAGAGTCTTATTTTCCTCATAAGCATTCTGTAATTAAAGTGCTGTCACCTTCAACCTGCAAACATTATTTCCTGATCCTGGGAAAGCTTAGGCAACAGCAACATGAAAAAGTTCTCCCTCCAAATCTAGACTGTTTTATTAAAGATCTGCAGAGTTCAGCATCATGGATTAAAGAGGGATTACTATTGTATTAATAAATTTTTGGTCCTTTCTGTAGACTGTCAACACAAGGCACAGACTGTACCACTTACTATGGCTTTTTTGGGGCACTATTTTAATTAGAGGGAATGGAACCTCCTCTTTTACACACTAAAATGATTAATATGTCCATAGATGCTGACAAATCAGAATGCTACTGAAATGGACTGTATTAATGCCAGTCGCAAGTTTAAGAGTTGTCTACATCTGATTAGATATTAGTACTCTGAGCTTTTATGTACCAACAACTCACTTCTCAAATAAAGGGGAGCACAATACCTTTTTATATTTATTTATCATAATATTCTATGTTTACCTAAGTTGCAGGTATACAGCAGCTTATTCTGCACTGTTTAGATTATAGTACCCTATTATACCTCTGAATATCATTATGTACTCAGATGTGAAAAGTATTCATACACCACCACTTCTGTAAAGAGAAGCTAATGTCAGTCAAGGTGGTCCTTAATTTATTCCAAGTAGATTGTTTCCTTATTGCTAAATTAGCTTTTAAGTGGTCATATCTATGTCTGTCTATCTTCATATACTTCACGTGTTCTGCTCAGCAACTTAGAACACCGTATCCAGGAATGCACTATGTTAGCTGAAAACGGAACGCATCAGAGCCAAGCTGTCACTCTTACCTAAGCAGCCGTTGTTGTACAGCATCCCAGGAGTCTCGGCGGTTTTCATCCACATACATTCGAAAGAGTATTCTCAAGCAACAAGCCAAGCTGCTGGTCTCTTGTTTTAAGAGATTGGGTTTTGATTTACCCTTGAACCCTAGAAATCAGTTACACAAAGGGAGAGAGGGAACAAGCACGTTTGTAGTTACTAGCCAAGAGTTCAAGTTTATCAACAATATCTCTACTAGTGAACAGCAATGATTTCTTGTCCAGATAGTATTTCTTCCTCCTTGACTTTCTTTAAGACCAAATCTATAAAGATATTTAACTACAGTACTACCAACTGCGTAGCTCTACTTTAATCAAAAAGGTAGATAGTTTGGCAAACAGAATTATTCAAGCCATCAGGAAGGAGACAAGTAATAGAAGCATGCAACACTGTCAGATTAACTGTAAAGATGATTTTAATGGCATACTTCTGTATCTCGATAGCTAAAGCTAGAAACAGAGCTCAGTATTTTTATCAATCCAAAAAATAAAAGCCTCACCTGCTCTCCATAACACAGTTCGCTGTTCATAATTTGAATTAAAGGCTTTTGAGAATGAATGAGACTCTTGCAGACAATCTAGTAACTTAAAGAGGTGATGTGAAGACATATATTTATACATTCCTTGGTCTTCTGTGTCAATGTGGATATCTGCATCCAGTGCATCTCGCTAAAGCAGGAGCGGAGGGGAGGGAAAAGAGAGAGAGAGGAACGTCAATAACATATTCTTTTTATGTAAGCTTAAGAGACTTTAATACTTCATAGACCATATACCACTAACTCCATATTCCATTTTTAGGTACAAGTGAAATATTAGTGCAATACAACACAGCAGAATGTTCCTGTCAAATACCAGAGTTGTATTCTTTTCAAGTAGGATATTTTTAAAAGAGAGAAGTTATGATCTATACTAGCTATTGATAAGAAAAAAAATAAAATAATGAACAAGGGAAGAAGCTCCCTTACAATGGCGTAAAAGAGTCATAGCAATACAATATAGAATAGAACATTTCCTCTCATCTAGAAGCTGATGGGGTATGTCTGCTGAATTCTGAAAAACAAAGTGAACCACAAAAATAGTGCAAGTTTAAATGTTGTGTAGTGTAGAAACTCCTCATCTTTGGCTAATGTCATGTTTCATTAAAACTGATCAATATTTTTAGCTAATTTCATTGGAAATTTAGCTATACCATCCCCAAAACACTACCTGAATGCACTAACCCAAACTCCTAGCTTAACATACCAAAGCAAGAGCTACCTTGCACTATTCCCTAGAATCAGAATTTTCAGGTGCAAGGATCTCTCCGAGGCAGATAATGAGTTAAATCTTGACCATTAACTTCATTAAAGTTCAACTTCTGCATCTTCTCCTGTGCAAACACCTAGAGGCTGAGCAAAGCCTCAGCTGTGGCTAAATGAAGTCATTCAGGCTAAACAGAAAAGAATGCTCTTGCCAAAACAAACAAAAAACATTCTTGATGAGTATGTATTAATTATAAATTATTATATATATTAAATTATATACAAATTGTATATAAAAATTAATTATAACTTAAAAACAATGAAAATATATTATATTGATAATAAAAATAATGGCAATACAATTATAATAATCTAACAGGCAGATTGCCAGGAAACACTGGAAGCAACCAAACAAAAAAAAAAGAGTTTAAGAGTAATGACACACACATTCAGGGCAGCACTTAGAGTCAGAAACAGGAAGAGACTATTTTGTAAACACACTTCAAAGCATTCAATAGTCTTTGTACTTTACTGCTGCAATAAGGTTATAAATAAGTCTGCTGGTACCTGAGCTGCAGCCATGTGCTCAGCGTCTTCCTTCTTGCTTGTTGCTGGATAGAACACTATATTATCAATGGTCTGTATCAATTCCAGCTGTACCACACACTTTATAAGGAGGCCAGCAAATAGCTTCTGGTCTAATGAAACGGAGTAACAAAAGTTTAAGAAGCAACCTATGACAATTCACTACAACAGGCTAGCAGAACACTACATTACCGTTAGCATTTTGATATTTAGTGATGCTGTGAATTATCTTAAAAAGAGAAAATTTCTCTGCAAGGTATAAACACAAATTGTAGAGATGTATCCCAAACTTAAGTGCCCAAAAACGTTCTCTACAGAAGTGGACTAAGAGTGGCTATAAAAGTTTATTAAATGAACTTGCATGTTTTCCTTACTTGTGTAAGGACCACCTTTCCAGCTGTCATCTGTTGGATTTGAAAATTGACTTTGTCCTCTTTCTGAAGCATTTTTATCCATGCTGCTTAAAGACTGGTGATCTAGGTCTAAATCCTGGAAGAGAATGCAGAACAAGTCTAGTAATCCAAAACACTAACTACCAACCAGCTATCAGTTTTCAGATGACTTCACTAATCTTTGATTCAAAGTCTTCCTGAATCCATTCTTTAAATCTTATTTTACAGTGACACCAAATACAAGCTAATGTCAATTCCAGCATTTGCTGTCAAGTATATTTACTAGAATAAAACATTTCGAAAGCTAACCTAACACGAAACCCTTCAAGTTAGTTTGTTGCACTGAATTAGCTCTTACCAAATGTTTTTCAGCTGAATCCTCCTCCATTCCCGCAGGCCTCCACGTCAGCAAGCTTCATAAAGTAGGAACAAATAAAAATAGGTAAATATTGTTGCTCTGCAATCGGGTATTAATATGAGAATTAAATTTATGAACTTACACATGAGGAATAGTAGTTTTGAAGATTTCTAGCATACAATTGCACGTCTGGCCCCACACTTCAGGGCTGAATTTCTGTCCGTTTAGTATTACCAGGTTTTCTAGGCAGTTTGTACCTGATCGAGCCAACTGCTCATTCTCTGTGAAAGAAGTGTTCCATAATTATCAACTTCTACAATATCAATGAAAAATTAAGCATTCTCTATTACTTCTCCATTAACATTTTTACAAATATTGTGAAACACATGGTATCATAGCTCAAAGCCTACTTACAGTACAATAATACCAAGCTTAGGAAGCTACTGAATAAAAAATAATGTTTAAAAAAAAAAGACTTAATGAGATTGAAATCCAAACAGGGAAGACACAGGACAGGACAGAAGCAGAAAGGAAGCATACAGTGAGACAAAGGAAGGAAAAGTACCAATTAGAAACTAACGATTTCCTGCAAGGTAGTCCCCTCAGCATTCCATGCTAGCAATTTGCAGGATTTCAGGCATAAGTGTTGGAGCCCAAAAGAAAACACGTTCTTTAGAAAGGCATATTTAAAAGTACTAGATGGTTGAGAGAAGGGGGGACAACAGAGGGGGGAAAGAGAAAAAAAAAATCAGAACGTGTACACGTATATATGTGTAAATAAATGAGGTATTTTCTCTGTGCGTTATCTGTGCAGCCAAAGGGAGAAAGGTAGTTGGTAGAAGATTAACACAACTCTTTAAAAGCTTTTGCTCTGTCACAATAGCACCATAAACACATTATAAACACATTAACGGAAGAGCTTCCTAACATTAAATAGAATGATGCTCCACTATTTAAGATACTGCATCCATCTATTACATAACATACTGTCCTAATGGTAGTTTTTATTCTTCCAAAATTCAGTTAACTTTCCCCTTCTTAAGCAATGAGCATTTAAAAAACACATAATCAAAAAATATAAATAAATAAGCTACCTTGTTTTACACACCAGTGTAACTGTGCAAGTATGTCAGGAAGAAGGATCTCATTTAAAGCTTCATAAAATTGTGTAAATACATCACAGATCGCATAAAGTGCATGGTTGCATGTAGTGGTCATCCATTCAGATTTCTGTCAGAAACAACGAAAAGTCTCTGTTTTTACATTGGTTCTTCTATGATAACAGCACTCGGTTATACATGGCTATTCAACAAAGGATGTGGCCTCTGAGGAGAGGAGCAGAATTTAGATAAGACTAAAAAGCCTCACACTGCAGATGTCTTGTCCGAAGCATTTAGTTGGCCACATGAATACTGTTCAGAAAACTATACATTTTCACAGTAGAGTGTGAATATTCTCCTCGAAAAATATTCAGACAGACAGAAAGGCCACTGGATACTAAGACAAGTTCCATGCATACCGCAGAATATAGCAGAATACAACAATATATCATTACTTTTGGGGCAGTATGGCATGGAAAGACACTGACAAGACAAACAATACAAACTGCTGCCTTGATTGTTTGAGTTCTTAAAAAAAACAAACAACTCTAAGGTTTGCTTGCTTTTGGGAGTTTTGTTTTGTTTGTTTGTTTTTACCTCTGTCTGTTGTTCAGGGAGTTTCATATTATCAAAAATCCGAAACACAATTCTGAACAGATCTTGCCACCAGTGTTTTTCAAAGGTATGGCCATAACTCTTCATTATTTCAAACATCACTGTTAAGCCTCTATAAACAAACCCAAACAAATGAAGTAAAAGATGTTAAAATGCATACCTGTGATCTTTTCACTAACTGAATTAAAATAAAAGAAAGAGAAGCTTTATTACCTTGTTCGAACATCTAGTTTGCAACGATTGATGATACAAGAAAGTTCAAATAAAATGGGAAACCATCCTCTGACCCATACTCTGTCCCCAGGAGCAACATTCATGTCATCACTTGTGTATTCTCTTAATACCTTGGAGATGGGCAGGGGGAAAAAAAAAAAAAAAAAAAAAAATTTAAAAAACCCTCAGAAGTCTTTAAATCTGACAGATTTAGATTCTACTGATGGCACACACTTGAAAAGTTAGCTTAGTTTCTACCGGAACACTGAAATCCTGTAAAATGTAAGTATAAATCTGAGACATAACTATTTGTGATAGTACTGGAAAAAATATGGAAAATATTTAAATCCATTTTACTTAAGTCCTGCTTTATTTAAGGCTTTACAAGTTGCACAGGTTTGGACTTTAGGAACCAAGTTTAACAGTGACAGGCAACAACTATATAAATATGGGTAATAAGGAAGTCTAAGTTTGGCCATAAGCCAGTTCTACACTTTTCTAGCATATAGAATACAGCACGCACATCTTGCAATGGGGACATGCAACTGCAATCTAATTCCAGGCTCTTTTCAGCAAAGTGATGATGATATTAAGTATTCACACAATAGACTGACGCAGAAAAATATGCATGTTTATAACCAGTTTAACTAGACATAATTAGGGTAGCAGAACAAGAAGCATTGTTTTGCAAGTAATTCTAACGCTATAAAAAAAAAAAAACAAGGACTGTTTCATTCAGTTATTTCCAATTTGCAATGATGAGACTGATAAGAAGTTTTCTGATTAGACCTAGCTTACTGCTTACATAATACCAAAATGACTCCTTATTCTGAATAAGCTTGTAATACAAACATTTGCTACTGGGAGACTGAAGTTTGAGTCTGAAAGCTCTCAGTTACAAGATTAGTCCCAGTTTAACAATGTAAGCTAGTGTAAGGATACACAAAGGTAAAAATTAAAAGAAAGTACCTGTGGTCTTTCTGAAACGTATTTTGCACAATACCGAATAAGTCTAATAGCTTCCATGCTGGTGTCCGGAAATGCAACGTTACAGGCAAACTCAGAAAGACATTTTACTGCATCCTGAAATGAGTCAATTGCTGCTGGAAAGTGCTGTTGAAAAATATTTGCTGTGAAGAACAAACAAATACACTTTTTAAAATTTACTGATATTGAAATCCATAGATAAACTACCACTGATTACAGATGTCAGCCATCATATACCACTACTGAATGGACAAACGTGAAAGGACCAGCTCTTCCAGGTTAAATATGGTTATCTGTCTTCTGTCTTGCATTATTCCCCACCCCGCCCACCAAATTCCCCAGCATCATTTTTTCAGGTTGGATAATTACCAGTTTAAAATCTAGGATTATTTCATGGCTGCTTATATGGTTCAGTTCACCCCCACAGCATATGCAACCCAAAACTCTTAAAATACTTTCAGAAATAATAGGAGTAAAGCTTGATGTTAGCTTCCCTACCGTGAATGAAGCTACCTAAATTATCTAAGCCTATTAATTATTAATTTTCTGTAGAAAGAGAGGAAGAAGCAGTTAGATTTTAGAATTAACAGATAGACAAAATACAAAAACAAATCCAATGCATACAAGCTTTTGAATGAACTACAAAACTCCTAAGTTCTATGTAATTCAAGTTAGGAAAAAAATTTTTACTACTTTTTGCTTTTATTAATGCTGTCCATAGCTCTTTTTCTCCCATATTACTTAACGGCATGAGGGTAGTTTCAGGACATTTAAGAAAGCTACAATCAATATTGAAGGTCCTCTTCAAGAATATTTCAGTTGGTTGTCTCCCTTTGAAAGTGGCAGCAGTATGTTGTTCAAATACACTTTTGTCTGCTCTACAAGCAGTCACATATCAGTGTCACAAGCTTTATGATCCCCACCATACAATACTGAATCAGCATGGAAGTTTGTGAAATGTATTCCTTAATCCAAAACAACTTATTGTGACAGATGGGGCAACATACAAACTTATTTAATCTATCCCAAACTTCCAAAGTTCTACAGCAGGATATCTATATCTAGTTTTTCCTGTCCATAGCAATCAGGAGACTCAACAAGTACAAGAGTCTGGCTACAAGATCTTCTGTTTATTTACCCAAAAATATAAGAGTCTAATTCAGATGGGCCTTTTAAACCAGAATCACAGCAGCTAAGCTAATTTGGGTATTTGCATCTGTTGAGCATTACTTACTAACTATGTGTGCTGTAGTTTGAAAGGCCAGCTCCACAATATTCCCATCATGGTCTGACGCTGCTTGATGAAAGACTGCAAAGATATTCTTCCAGCCTGAACGAATATTACCAGCTTGAGAGTTCACCATCTGTGCAATACAGCGTATTACCATGTCCCGAATAGTTGGAGATCTTAAAAAAAAAAAAAAAAAAGGAAAAAAGGAAAGTAAGACTTGACAAGTGGCACAATTTTACACTGGCACAAAGTAACTGTGCCACTTCCATGTACACGACAATCTAACCCACACCAAGTAACATCTTTAAAGTAGGACTAAAGCAAGCTAACACAAATTGCGGTGCATCACACCTGTTTTTCTTCATAATATGCTCAAAAGGCCTTAGGAAGTCTTTCTGGAAGCGGAAGTTGGCTAACTCTCCCTTCTCAAGAAATTTCATTGACAGCTGCCTTAATGAGTCTACTGCAAAGATGGCGACATCTTCATTAGGGTTACATCCAACCTAGAAGAAAAACATTTTCAAACACTTACCAACTAAAGTGTTACTTATGAGTAACAAAGTCATCATTCAAGTTTCATGTCAGTGCACTAAAAATCGCTAGCACATTCTAGTTTTCAGATATTTAGAAGATAGGGGGGTTACTTTCTGAGGGGTTTTTCTCAGTCATTTGATCCAACTAAACAGACCCATGGATTTTGTATGCAACAGGTGCAGAACTATAATAGCCAGCTAGACACTAAAAAAAAAGTAATAAAATCTTAGGTTAAAAAACCCCACCCCCAAACAAGGTCCTAAGGGTCTTAAGGAAAATAACTTTGCTGTTCCAGGATCATCTGTGTATATTTTAAAGGAAAATTAACTTGGCATTTGATCGGAAGGAGAAGGCAATGGCATAAAGAAAATTACAAATGCAAAATCATATCACGGAGTGATTAAAGATGATTCTCATAAACATTTCCATTTCAATTTATACACTTTAGACTTTTAAATAGGTGCTTTGTTTAGGCGCCTTTAATGGATTATTTTATTACTTTTTTTTTTTTTTTTACATATCACAACCTAAACCACTAAGAACATAGAAGGAAAAAGCCGATTAAAGAAGTCCTGCTATTCATGTATGTTCTGAAACTTGATTTAAAGAAATACCTTATTGAAGTGATCTCCAATCACATGCCAAATCCTTGACCACTGCAGCCTAATGCGATTCATGTTGTAATATGATATCTCCACTATCTTCTGCAGGCTGAACATGCGTGGGTGGTGTGGGGAAGCCAGCTCATCCATGGAAACAGCACACAGCCATCGGACAAAGTCAACTGAACATTAAAGCACACCACTGTTAGTTCAGGATGTTACACTGCAAGAGTTCCTGTAACCACCAAATGATCGGCATACATACCGATTGCATTTCCGTCCAGCCTAGTTGATCCTGTAAATATCCTACGGAACAAATAAATGAGTTGCAGTTTTAGTAGCGCATCCACAAGACTCAATCACATCTTAGTGCTGTAGGCAAATGTCAGTGCATCTCCTGGATGTACTTTACAGTCTGCTGTGCCACGAACTCTGAAATTGTTTTATTCTTACTCCTTGGCAGCAGTTCATGTCCTTCTCCTAGTCTAAGCATTCTCTCCCCTGCTGCAAGTCACAGTCTACAATGCTCCTTCCCCGCTGCAGGGAGCAGGCACAGGCTCACAATTTTATCCAGTGCAAGTAGTGCCAGAGCAGTCATTTGGGTGACAGTACGTTAAATTTCATAGGGAGAATAAAAAGATATGAAGGAAGCTCTGCTGCAAGACTTTACCGGATGCCAGCCACCTGCTTGATTTTTACACAGTTCAAGAATACTGTAAGTTATGGCTGTCAAAACAGACAGCAGAAAGACTACAGATGCACCATTGTCCCTTGCTCCCTTTTCAGCTCTTCAGAGTCTTGAGAGGAGTTCAGACCACTGATCATGGTTCATAATGTTCCCACGTCTTTCAGACTTTGATATGGTAACAGACACATTTATGTTACAATAAATACTACAAGTCTGAATGCAGGATTCTACAGACTTGCCCTATAGTTTCACTAATTAGAAAAAAGTCCCCTTCCAACGCATGGTTTATGATAGAAGCATCTCTTTAGACAAAATTTTAGAAGGACAGATGAGAAAGATAACGATTTAGACAAGAATGCAGTGACTAATGGATAAAGAGTTGAAGAGCAGCAACTGAAGAAATGCTGTAATACTGAAGTTCACAAAACTATTTAAATCATGTGATTTTCTTTGAAATAAGGGCATTTATTCATTTCAGATACCTGTCCTGTTCAGGCTAAACAAACAAAAAGAAAAAAGAAACCCAAATACACAGAATACACACACATAAGTTAGACAAAATTAAGAAACAGATTTGTAAAACAAAAATCGCTGAATACTGTAATACCAACCTAATTCTGGTCTTCACTGGCTTAGTCCAAAAAAAGGCATAAAAACACATACATACACTACATTGGTTATACTGCTATTTAACGACAGTCTTTATTTTGTGAATATTACATGCCTAAAGAGACTTATTGGGTCGAGAGAAAGCATCTAAGCATCAGCATCTTGCTCACAAGAGATAAAGGCTTCAAGAACAAAAATCCCTGTCAGAGTCTGCAAATAAAGTGAGGACTGTCAGTAACTTAAAGTCACGTTTTCCCCAGAAAGAGATTATATTCTCAGTACCTGTCTACTGCTACCACAACACTCTGTGAACTGGTCTCTCCCACAGACTCTTGAATGCTCGCCATATGCCGTTTATCAGCTCCAGTTCCAACAAGGTTACCTGCAATAAAAGCCATTAAAAACCAGTATTTAGCATCAAGAAATTGTGACTTTGTATTAACCCCAACTTTATAAAAGGAGACAAAGACAAGTGACTGCTGCTTCCAGTTAGCTTGTGATTTACATGAAGCAGATGGTGCTTTTGCCAGATCTGTGCCAGATGATTACAAAATTAAATATCCAGTAAGAATTATGGGGGTTTTTTTCCCCTTAGGGCATTGTGTTTTGACCATCATGTTTATTAAGTTAAGATGATGTAATGCTGTTAAAAATTGGAAATTATAAAATATTATTTTAAAATATTAACTCTAAGTCAAATATGAGTAGTTAACGCTGGGCACAGTTCTGTTATATTCAGCATCATCATCGTGTATAGCATCAATTCCAGAGCGTTTTCAAATTAAAAGGTTTCCTTGATGGTTTTCCAAAGATTGAGGCAACTTTCCTTGTCCCTCTAATTTACAGCTTAAAATCTAAGGTTTGTTTCTTGCACATAACGCAGGAACAATAGGAACTGGAACAGCAAGCCCAATGTGCAGAGTTAAGAAATTCCTTTGGAAAGCCAGTTATCAATCATTGAAACATCTATTATTCCTAAAGGTAAACAGCTTATATTTTTACTATTAAAAACAGAGCCTAAAAAGAAAGAACTGATAATACTGGTAACAAAATCATGACTTAGTAAGTATGGTAAAACAGTTTTGACAAAAACATTCCAGCAAATAAATCTGAAGGAGTTTCTCTAGATATCTTAACCCGATTACAAAGGTAGAACATATCTGGTAATTACTAATACACCTTGAAATATAGGGTTCCGTTTTTTAAGTTTCATTAATCCAATATAGCTCCTCCTGGAAGCAAGTAATATTTTGTAACATTAAGCTTTCTTAGCCATCACTTATATGCACATCTTTGTGAAGTCCAAGATTACCAGTCTTACCTAATCCCAGGCCCATAAATTCTTCCCCTCCAGATGCATAGCCTTTAATGCTTCCTTCCCTTTCACGCCCAGAGCCAGATAAATACCGCGTTTTCACTCCAGTTCCTATAAGTTGTGCTAGTTCCAGCTGGCTAATACATTTCAAGATCTAAAACCGAAAGATATTTAAACATTGTGTTTCTGGATACCATTATATTTTTTTTCTTAACATATATTTGTATTTAATATTTATAAGCTTCCCAGGTTCTCTAACCTTTAAAACAACTTTGACAACAATAACAGTTTTGATGTTGCTGAAGCATTACTAATACAACTGGAAATAGAGCTGAGTGATTCATTCAACATCGCCAGCTGCCACAAATCATTCCAATACGAGAAGAAATAAACAGTACCCAAAAACTTAACTTCGATCTCTAACTACTAGAGGAAACCCTTTTTTTACTTCTCACGGCATAACCTTCAAAACTATAAATAACTTGGGAGTTGATTTTCTAGAGAGTTCATTGTCCCAGAGAGATGAAAAGACTTATTGCAGCTGCCACTTTGGGTAACAATGGTCCAAAGTAGACAGTGAAAACATCAAAGTTGTGGCTTGCCATTAGCACAAGATTGACCATCTCTTCTTTCTTACTCCCCCACTGCAAAATCCCTTGGACTGGAACAAGCATTTGTGAGGGTACGCTGTAAGCCAGGTCCAAGTAATTTGTCAGCTAGAGTACCTTTTGGATCATTATCATGTAGCCAAAGACTATTGCCAGAGAACATAATGCAGCAGCTATGCCCCTTTTAACAGCAGCGCAGATTTAGATCTGATTAAAGAGCTCCTGGAAAACATGCTTTAAGAAAGTCTGTATTATCCTGATAACCTATCCATAGCTATCCCCCTCCAAGTTATTTTAGCCCTAATTTTTCATGTGGTTGTCGTATAAATGTTGCCAAACATTGCACAAAGTCTAAACAATATTTTTGTTTACATGAACAAGAATGCAATAGTTTCTGTGCAGAATTCTCTGAAGTCAAATGAGACTTTAATATGGTTCTAATTCCATATCAAAAGTGCTTACAAAAATTACAATATTTGTCACACAATGTCTATAGGGTATACCAAAAAACCCACAGTGCATTATTTTATATATATGAACATCATACACGCATATATCAAAAAAACCACTAATAAAATAATGCACTTGCATCTACATTCTAAACAGGGTTCTGACACACACTGGGAGCTAAATGCAGTTACTAAAGACTGAAAGTAGTAGAAGAATCCTGCAAGTTTTCAGAGGACTTTTCAGGCAACGCAACTGCCCTATTTAAACTAATCAAGTTTTTACCTCATGCCAGGAGTTGCCAAGATAGTTGCCATCTGTGTGAGCGACTGTAATAAGCGTCTTAATGGTATCTATGTTCTTCTGTTTCATTTCTGTAATACTGGAACTGGCGGTCAACAAAGAAAAACGAGCAAGGGCCTGTACATAAGCATCTCGTTCGAGCTACAAGACAGAGAAACAAGCATCGTAATCAAGTCCCTGAAGAGCTACAGAAAGCTACTTGTCCAGCCTGCGTACAAAACTTTCCTTCTGTGTACAGTTGGCACTACTAGAGCACTTTCCAGCTGGCGGAGAGTAGGAGGCAAGGTAGCAAACACTCTTAATAGGAGACTCGGCAACAAAAGGAAAGCAGACTTGAAAAGCTCAAGGATATCAAGATCTTAAAAGAAACTAAAACGAGATTGTAATATTTTATTTTACCGTTTCAAGAAACTAGATGAGATGCTTCATTTTCTATGTATAAGTTGTTTGTAATTCTTATCTCCCTCCCAGTGCCTACACCACCTGTAGCAGGCTCCATGCTGTCTCATACACACCTGCATTCCAAAGATACAGGCTATTCTAATTGCACATCGTATTCCTTCCAAACAAAGGGATGCAACTTCTGTGTCATCACAGTTCTGCAAGCCAACACTGTAAGCTGCCAGCAATGGAGTCCATACAAGCTAAAGAAAGGAAGAAACTAAATTCAGAAATCTATTATGATTTTAGCCCAAAACACTAGGTAACTGAAAGCAAATGTACCCAAAGAGTCCACCTGTTGCGTTACTTAACTCTTCAAAGTAATTTTCCACGCTTAAAGCTCTTAGCAATGAAGATACAAGAACTTCACACTCACTTTGAACATAGGTCTGACGTGATCCAGATGAGTGGCGCTAGTAAAAGGAGCCTTTGCGTGGCTTACAGCCTCCATGAGGGCTTTAGCTGTTTTAGCCATTTGTTCCATCTCCAAGTTGTACAACAACCTCCGCTGCTTCTCATTAGCCACACCTAAGGGGAACACCACACGGTTGCATTGGTTTGTTTTTTTATAAGAGCATATCCCATGCCTTCACATTGAGCACCACAAAATGTTAAATAAAGGTATTGCAAATGAACCGTAAAGATAAAAATCTTCCGGAATGTTAGAATTCAGGAGGCTGTCATAGGCTGCAAGCAAGGAACTCCAGCACTAAAACCCAGACCACAACTCAAGACTTTGTTCTCTACACAATAACTATTTCAGCCCTTTATTATATGCCACATTATGACCTAATCACTGGAAGTCAGGGCAGCATACTCTGTTAAGTCACTCTGCCTCTAAAAATGGATGGAAAATCCTTCACCTTCTTAGGCCGACATCCTCAAAACAAAACTAGCCCTCACCGACTTTATTTATAAAGTAATAGCTTAGTGTTTCTTTATCCTTATACTAAAGGTTGCAACTTCACTTTTCAAGCAAGTCAATTTCGTTCCTATTTTGATCTAGGAAACCTGCAAACAGCACTGAAAACACTAAAAAAACCCCACTATGCCGAAGATTCAGATTTCAATAATTTGAATTAAATTAACACCCATTGTTCTGAGTCAAAGCAGAGTACAGCTAGGGATACTAGTTTCAAGTGTACTCTACACACAGAAGTCCTTATTTGGTCTAGATGAGGACAGGTGACTATAGGTAATGAAAAATTCTCTGATCTCTCCCTTTTTCAAACGTTATCGCAAGGACTGTGGCACTTACCAGCCTCTGAACTATGACAGGCTATTGACAGGGAGACAAAAAAACCCAACCCAAAACAATAATCCACCTGTTGTCTAGCACATAGAAACAAGAAGTTAACTTGCAAAGTGCCACCTTCAGTTATTCTACCATTTTCCCCTCACACTTTAATTTAAAAAAAAAAAATCCCAGATCTACTTTCTAGCGCCTCTCTGCAATGGTGCCAGATGCACTTACACAGCTATGTTTCCATCAGAGAAGCAGCAGCATTAAGTTATAACTGAACCAGTTTCATTCCAAATATCTGTATTAGCCATTCTAAATGCAATTTATATATTGCACAAAGATGCTTTCAAAAAGGGATCTGAACGCCACTATGCCATCCTGAAAGTTACTGCAATAGTTCAAGAGCACTGTGGTCTTTCCAGTTACTAGTTCCTTCTTACTTGGTTTACTACACTTGGTTGTAATTGCGTATTCTTTTGTCTCTTTCATTGCAATTTTCTTTCCTTCTATTTCTTCATAGATTGTGGATAAGTACTCTACTGGCAGATCTTTACTGTCATTGATTCCTCGATTCATTTTAATGTATTGCTCCTTTGTCATTTTGTTTTTTACCTGTAAAAAAGAATGGAAGTTGGATATCAGATTTTGAATGCAAGTTCCAGGGAAATTTGAACTTTTACAAGGTTGTTTTTTTACTTCCTACCTGTGGACTGTGCAAGTCTGTAGTCAGCATTATAATAGAGTATGCCAAAACATAGGCTGTGTCAGCACTGGCAAATAGTGTTTGCCTATGAGAGAAGAAGAAAAAAGCCACAAACAGGTTTTTAGAGCCCTAATTCCTCAACACCTTAGCTCTATTTCTATGTGCAAGAAAAACACCCAGAAAGGCTACGCATTCAGCCTAAGAGCTAACAGAGCCTAAAATTAGTCTTTAGAAATGCATGAAGCTCCAAGTGTTTCAAAATGCAAATAAAAAGGGAAAAAAAAAACTATAAAAGCATCTTCTCCCCAGTTTGAAAACTAGCAATGACTGGAATCTTCCAAGAACATTCCCAAAAGATTATATATTATCCTTCTTTGGGTAATCCTACAAAAGCTAAAGAACAGCTTATTTTTCACTCCTAGGGTTTCATAAAGAATCATACAAACCCAACCCAGTGATGCACCAACTGGACTAAGGAATGGGCACCAATTAAGCCTGAACACCTTGCTAAACTTTAATGCGAGTGTACTGCATTAGAAACAACAGCAACACTGCCTACTTTATGTCAACTAATATATATACATTTTGCTCAACGTCTAGTGGGCAACCAAAAACACGTGTAATATTTTATTAGGTATTATTTTTACCAATTGCTACTGCTTATTACTGCTGTTTACACTCAACTGATCTAAATTTGTTTAAAAACAGAACAGCTAACACAGAGACAATTTAACATGCTTAGGGCTTCCCTTTTCCCATAATTCCTTCTAGCAAGTACTTGGGATTTAATGAAATAGCCAGCATCAGTATATTTTCTATCCAAAGTTTCTATTTCACCTAACTGCTGAAGAGATTCAGCACCAATATTAGCAACAAGACTTGCTCCTCATACAAGCCTGTAGAAGTTCCTGACCTGGTACGACTGTGAGTTGCACCTTGCCCCTAGGGGCCACAAACACCATGGCCATTCTTCAGGCACTCATCCAATACAAAGGTTTTGAATTACCGTTGGTTGCACTCAATATATCTAGCAGCAAACTTCTCCATTAATCTATCGATCTTCTGGGCTTCACCTGGCAGACGAAAGCCTTCCAGGAATATACGTAGAGCAGAGACAAAGTCTTTTCCACAGAAATCAAGCTGGTCTACATAGGCATACATTACTTCCTTGTTGAACTTGTTGCTTTCCCCAAGAAACTCCCCTACTTGAGTCTAAAAACACAAGAGACAGTTATTACTGTGTAATCCAACTGCCAGCTTTGCAAGAAAGTTTATAGCACAAGAATTGCACAGCTGCCAGTTTTGTAAGACCAATATGCTTCACTGAGCAGGCAGAGCAACCGTTAGAGGGATGACAAGAAACCAGTGTCATTAGAAAATGCCTTTAGTCTGCATATTCTTGCTTCCCTCACTCCCCAAGGCGAGATCTGCATTACTGTACTGCCAAGGAAAGCTGAACTGTGCCCAGTTTCACATGCAGAGGAGAATGCTTTGCCACTGCAGAACGTGATACTCCTTTGCTGGCAAGATACCATTAATGCAGATAAAATGCATGTTCCCATTTATGAGGAATCCCTTCAGCACTTTATTGTAAACACAGCTACTTTACTAAAAAGCCTGGGACAGCAAGTAAATAGAAAATAGCATTGGTATTAAGTATCTTCATTAGAACTCTTACACTTTCAGTTATCTGTTAATGAAATATCAACTAAAGAGAGAGTGCATGCAGTCATCAGAAGACAGGGGAAAAGATGATAGAGGCAAGAGTATTAGTTATCTTATGTTGCACGTAATCTTACAGAACAGAGGCGTTCTTCTTGGTGCAAAAATTGTGCAATGTCTTCCGCTGTAGTGCCAAGCATTCCCTGCTCCTGTAGATACTGTATTCCTCTCTTTGGTTTTTTATTAAACCTATTCAGACAAAAACATGGGCAAATTGAGACATACAATTGGAAAATATCACAACCTATAAAGTTTTAGTTTTACAGAGCCCTTCAAAACCAAAGATTCTGTGCTTTAGGTCTACGTCTTTTTTTCTAGTTAGAAAAACAAATAATCAAAGAATGTGCAACAACTGTATTAACTGTATCACAGCATAGGCTGCGATAGGATACCTCCTAAGGTACATTCAGTTGCCGATAAGCTTAAAAGTTATTGCTGGGAAATTAACTTAAAAACTGACCTTTGTGAAATATCAGAGTTTCCATGAAATGTTAAGAATGTTGCTGTTAAAGACCTTTTTATAGCATTTACAAACATAAAGATCTTCAAATTAATGAAAAAGAAATAAAGCATAGCTGGACAATGACTTAATTCTCCAAACTCTGTTTCAATAGAAGACAACAAATGGTGAAAGAGCTGTAAGACAGCATTAAGCCTGCCTGCTCAAATCAATTTTTCTCTCTGTATACACACACTTTTGTGTGGCTGAACCAGCACAAATGAAAGCTGTGAAACAACTCTCCAACTCCACCTAAGATTTCACTGAATTCCTTTTAACTACAAGAGCCTCCAGCATTAGCTTTTGACAACAGCAGGCAAGAGTCTTCAACATTAAGATAAATATGTAAGTGTCCCTGCAGGTTTCAGCATGTAAGACCATGAGAAGCAGTATGGTTGTACACATAGTTTGTTTTCCTAGTGAACTTTTATTTTCCTGTCATACTGGACTTACAGTTCTATCCCATGTTCAATTATTTCCTTTTGTTGCTTTATGACTTCAAATTGCTCAGGATCATCTGGGACAGCAGTCTGGGTACCAACACTTCCGACTCCTGACGACACAGTGGAGTCCAAGGAACTGACACTGCTCCGTCTCCCTCCACTCTCAAGGCATTTACCCTCAGCCATTTCCTGTTCTGATGGTTTATATGAACCTGTTTATAAACGGGGCAAGACTTAATTTATCCTGTTCAGTCAAAAGCTTTTAGTTATAAAACTTTTTAGGAGAAATTTGTGAGTCAGTATTTTTATTTTACCATGTATACTTTTTAGCAGTCTACACTACATGAAGACTGATGCAATTCTAAAATAATCCATGAACAGGCAGAAGATCAGCAGCAATTATGGAGAAATTGCACTTCAACTTAGCAACTGCAAGATTTGTCACACCTCTCTACATAAGCCAACTTTTATAGCGTAGACAATGGCCTGGCTAAAGCTTTTAAACAGAACCTGGTTATTTGAACCAGACATTTGAAGAGTCCGTGACTGCAACAGCATTAACAGTTGTTTGCAAAATACTTCATTTGTATAAACAAATCATTATGTAAAGACCTGGCATCCACACTTCTGAATAGTTCCTAAACAGTGAATAAACACAAGGACAAGCTTATTAAACAAATTAGTCTCTCCATAAGGAAACAATCTTACCCAAGCTAGCCTGATGGTTGGGGTTCACATAAAGGTCTTTGCTCCATTCTACCATACATTTTAAAATAGAAACCAAACATTCAAGTCCTTTTTTCCTCAGGCTTAGTTCCTAAAAAATAATAAAAAATAAAAACAAACACCACATCAAAAACCCCAAACAATATATGTATATCCACAAGTTTTTAGAAGGCATTACATCACACCATTCATATCTTAGGAAGTTCGTCAGTTAGGGGGAAATGTATTGGTTATACAAAGTTTCTGCCCCCGACTACTTAGGTTGGATACATCCAGGCCAAAAGCAACCATAACCAGAGTGACACCACAACACATTCCAGCTGCTTTAGGCAGATGGTCTACTGACAACTGATGAGTACAACCAAGGGTCAATATACACTAAATACTAAATGCAACCCCTTTGTTGCATGATGACCATTCAGTAAGCCTCTATAGTGTCAGATCTCTCCTCAAGCAAGACAAGCGTCTCACTACCTTAGCTCTACAGTAAAACATTTCTATTTAAAATCTGAAACACAGGTCTCCTGGTTTTTACTTCTGTTTTCTGATCAAAGGACCACAGGGGGTAAAAAATAAATTAAAAAAAAAAAATCAAGGAAGCACTGATACAATTCTAACTGAAGGTGTGAGGTACAGTCAGTTCTGAGACCAACACTGGCACCAAGTTCACTTCAGCCCTGAGAGCCGCTAGGCTGGCCTAGAAAAACAGTGCTGTAGGACAAGGCCAACGTCAGAAAAACCTGCTCTTTCAGAAAGCAGTCTATATTCCACTCTCCCTCTAAGGGCTAGGAAAGTATAATTCTAAAAATAAAGTAGTTGTGGTGGAGATATGGCACAAACAGTTTGTGCAAAGAAAACAAGATGAAGGTACTGCTGGTTCATAACCCCCAAAAGGAAAGTCACTTGAGTAAGGCAGAGGAAGACTCATTTGATTCTCTCTCCCATGGCAGCCCAACAAGAAAGCCCAGAACAAGCCTAGCGTCACAACGGAAATATGCAGCAAAATCACCAAGTAAATTAATTGTACTGCTTCAGCACCTAATTGCAAATTAGCTAACTAATAAAACGTAAGTAACATTAGTAGGTTACAGAAAACACGAACCACTGGGAGCATCAGTAATGATGCAGACAGCACCATTTATGAGAAAATAGTACCTTATCTTCAAAGCTGTTTTTCTTACCTGTAAAGGCGTCATTCCCAACTCATGCCCACTTCGTCCTTGTGCAATTTTGGACAAATCATTTACAAGGCGTTCAAATATATTAGCAGCATTTAAATCACAGTCATAGTTAACATAAATATCGACTACACACTGGGCATCTTGAAAATAAAAGAAAATGCAAGTATTAGGATTCAGTGTAATAGCATTTTTAAAAAGAATCTGCCACTTGGAGCAGGCAACGGGGATGAATCCAGACATTTCACCCAAGCATTATGGGAGCAAATCTAATTTTTCCACACTTAAACATTATATCTGGCATTTGTCTGCAAAATAATTTTCATTTGCTGCCAGAGGAAGTGACTGCTTTTCACAACAATGGAAATACCTGCACAAATTCTAGTTAAAGTCTGAATCACCATCCATTTGTGTTCAAAGGAACTTGAAGAAGTCTCTAGAATATTCAGGAAGATCTCTTTGAAAAACACCTGCAAAATAAATGAGGTAAAGAACATGATGATCTGAAACTTGTTACAACCATGTCAAATGCACAAATTCATTTCTCTTCAGTAATTTCGCTTGAAGAGTATCATCTCATACCCATCTCATACCCATCTCTCATATGAAGAGTATCATCTCATACAGTAATACACTAGTTTAGTAAGCAAACAAAACTAAGACATTAACTTCTAAGTTCCAGCTGCCTTTTTATCATTGCAGTATTTTCATTTGAGAAATAGAGCATCATTCAAATGATAGATAAAAAGACTCTCACCTCAATCTGCATTTTTAAATGGGTCTTAAAATTTGAAAGCAGCGTGAGAAAGATGGCAAGAGAGAGTTCAAATACATCAGGAACAGAAGAGACTCCATTTTTAGATAATGCTACACAAAGATATTGCTTGATTGCATTGATGAACATTTCGTGTGTCCTGAAAACTGGACCAGCATTCTGCAGTACCGAGAGAAGAAGCTGGAGAGACACTATCTTAGAACGTAGTTCATGGGATCTAGAAAAAAAAAACAACATTAAACATATTTTTATTGTATTTCTGAATAAATACTTGTATTCAACATGAGCACTATAGCATTTCTGCTGCCAAGAAGAAATGACTACTATTTTATTTCATTTCAATGCCACAGGGCAGGAAGGGTGGAAATCAGCCTGCAAGTGATTTTGGAAAACATCTACCATCTTAATTTTGAGATTTTTCTGGGAGTATTAACATCTTAGACCAGGATAACAGATGCAACTCAGTGCTACTAAGAAGCATTCCCCGACTCCCCCATCAATAGCTTCACAAATACTATAGTCAAGGCCACTTCAACTGATAAGATTAATAAGCCCATTACACAAAAAATCCTCAAATATTAATTTTTTTAATAATTTGAAGCAAGTTTCAATCCTAGATTCATCAAGCTAATTGAAACAAGGGCCTGACAGGTGAATTTTGAATACCTGCTTTACTATACAGCAGCTACTTAACCGTCTCCAAAAGCTACCTGAAGAGGACAGTGTAATAAATACAATCTCATTACTTGGGATCTGGTGGTCCATCAGCAAGCGGTTTCATGGACAGCTTGCACAATGACCTGAACACAAGGAAGGCATCCTTTTGTAGAACGTGGGAAAATTTGGCAGCGGCTTGTTGTCCAGATACATCCGTTTCCTTGAAAGCAAGAAACACAATGTTAGATCCTCAGTGAGATAAAGGAACAGAGCAATTAGGAAGATTTCACAGCTCCTCTGAGAATTAGCTACAGATTATAAAAATGGTACATTTGGCAAAGTTTAAGTCTAAACAGGACTACAAGCGATCTGGATCTTTTCACACATATTGACCAACTCTTCCGTTCTGCCCCCACCCTGTATTACAATACAATTAACATAATCAATTTTAGAACAGTTGCTGCTTCCTTTTCAAGCCTGAGCAGGACACATACATTAAAGCTTCTGTCCCTTCCCTCCCCAAAATCCCACTGTATTAGTTGGCATGATAAAAACATTTCTCCTTTCCTAAATATACGTTAGCATCCAGTGAAATAATTTACCAGATTCTCAGTGGAGGAAACAGATTGCCCATCATCTGGAATCCCGTTTGTTTGTACATTTTCACCACTAGAGCCAGGAAGAGCAATATCTGCAGTCTCTAATGCAGGTAGAGCCTTAACTGTTTCTGTTACCTGCTTTTCTTCAGCCACTAAAGGGAAAAGAGGAAAACTGATTAAAATAATCTATTGAGCTTTTTTATCCCATGACTTTGTGAAGCCCTACAACCAAGTGGGATAGAAGCAGCACTGGTAAACTAGGTTTCACAGCTACCAGCAAAAAGAAGAATACTGTGAGACAATAAAAACCTGTTCGTACTGCCTTAGTAGGTGTTCTTGATAGATACTTAGTAAAAAAAAAAATAAATAAATAAAATTCCATGCTTTTATAGTCACAGGACCAAAATTTTGCCAATACACGTGCATCTGTTTTACTTCAGAAGATTTTTCTACCTTTCACAGCTGACGTGACCACATCTTCCAAGATGCCTTTAACCATTTCCTTTCCTCCGTCAGTTGCTTCCTCTAATGAAACACAGAAAGAGATAATTTTGAATTAGTAGTTTCATTTAGGAAGAAGATTAAAAGGAGAAACATCATAGAGGCAGAAAGGTTAAAAACAGATTTTCTTCTACAGTTTTCCTGTAAAGCCATTTCCAAGAAGTCATACAAAAATTCCCACTGCTGTTATTTCCATCGTTTAAATCAAAGCACTAATATTTTTAATGCTGTGAGATTTTGTCACTTGTATTTACCAACTGTTACAAACTTTTAGTTTTGGAATATTCTATGTTCCTAATTTGGATACAATATATGCTCAGGATAAGTTCTTCATAACACACATTATTTTTACCACAGGACTTCAATTACCTCAAAGTGATTCTGTCACTTCCCACATACCGTGATTATTCTCTTCCTTTCCTTCCCCTTTATCAACCTAATCAAGTCAAATTCCATTATAATTCTATATACATAAGCTATATATAGTTGTACTAGAATTCTAGTGAAAACGGGAGCCTTTCTTCAACGGTTATAATACTGCAGACAAGCTAAGGGTGGCCTGTATAATCTGAATAACTACTGAGAAAATTCAATCAGGACTTGAGCCAAGAACCCCAGTCACTTCTCCCCAGAATAGCCTGAAAGAGCATTTTCCAATAGAAACATTATAACTGAAAGCAACAGCCACAACCTATCCTTGTTCACCTGATGCTGAAAGAGTCAAATCCTGCTCCAAGGTCACATCTCCATTTTCTGCCCTCTCAGGTTCACCATTCGTTAATTCCACACTTACAGAACCAGGGGGTTTGCCCTCCTGACAGCTGTGCTTTAACTGACCCATCTTCGGAGACTTGGACACCACTTGAATTGCAGGAGACTGGGACTTCTGCTGATTTGTTTTTTCTACTTCTCTGGATTCTTGTATCTTGAAAAAACAATATGAAAAAGTTAATCTAAGGCACAAAACACAATAAGGGAAAACACGTCTATGGTGACTGATGTTCCTTTCTGAATTCACGTGTTCACAAGAAACAGTGAAAATATAATCACTTGACCAGTCAAATTAAAAAAATGTCCTTCAAGCTTATTTTAAAAGCATCCCATCATTTGTTTATACAAAGCCATTTGGCAGAAACTACAGTGTGAAACCTTGCTATCAGCAATAAGCTTCATATTTTATTTCAGTCAGTACACTTCAGTATGCTACACTGCAGGATTTTATTTTTTTTTAAGTTACGAATCAACAGATATCCAACTACAGTGAGAGACCCATTAAAAATAATAAAAAGTTTTCTGTTCATTTGTCAAGCCTAAACATTTGAGATGAGCAAAAGTAATAGTTACATACAGCTTGATTTTCCATCCGTGTAAAAATGACATTTAACATCTGCGTAAGGGTAGCTTTGGCAGTTGTCTGATTAATAAGATTTTTACTGGCCAGATAGATGTTGTAACAGGTTCTAACAGTCTGAAGAATTGTTCCTTCATGAATTTCTATATATGGAGATGTTACTGCAGTGAGGAGAGCCTGAAAAAGTCCATAACACAGTGAAAATTAGATCTAAGCAAGTAGGCAGCAGTACACTTCATGCAGGTCTCTCATAATAATAATGGATTTGTTGTGAAACACATATCTGTTTATGAGACTTTATAAGGAACTTCTAATTCTCTGAAACAACATTTCAAATCAAAGAAAGTTTAACAGAACTTCCAAATATCTCTGTCCTCTCCTGAGCTGTTGAAGTGTTTTATCACAACTAGTTTTCCACTAAGGGAGACATTCCACCTCCAAATGAAACAGATACCATTATATTCTATGGCTTAATTTCTGTGAAAGGGCCAATTGGTCTACACTGACATCAAATTAGATTACTAGAAGATTCACCAACTTCTAACCTCAGCTACCTTAGCCCAAGTACATTTCAGAACTAGAAAACACAACACTGGTACTACTATGCCTTGTTGAGAACATGTACTGCAAATCTCTCTGGAAAAATGGACACAAGAGCAGACCGGCTAGAGCAACATGCCATGATAGCGTATCACAGCTACAGTGCCTTCATTTGAAGGCTGACAGCAATTCATTGCCCTAATGAAAGTGGGCATCCCTAGCCTAGGAGATGAACATTGAGCTGTCTGCAAGACAAAGTCTCCAGACCATGGTTCATCCCAGAAAGAAGGACAAACATTTATAAAGTATTCCCTTATGTTCTGTTTCACCAAGAGGAAATACATTTCACATACCAAGTCTGACCTGGTGACAGCCTCCCTAAATTCAATGACACGTCTAACAGCATAAGAAATGGAGAAACTAGGCTTTAACTAGAGCTTCACATTAAATTTTTTTCAGTTACAAAATCAAAGACAGAGAAAGCAAATTAATATTGCACCATAACGAACCAAATAAAATACCTTAATTATCTGCAGTTGTACTCCTTCATCTGTTTGAGGACCCTGGAAGCAATTGCAAATGGTTTCAACTATTCGGTCAATCAGCCGTTTTCCAGGAGCTCCGCTGTCTGGAGCATTGCCAGTGATATGTCCATATGCAATGAGTTTCTACGTAGAAAGAATGCAGGTTAGACAACCATATACTGTTAAATAAAATACAGTTAAGTACATCATGAAAAGGGGGTTTTAGACAGCATACCTCACTTAACCAGTTTTAACACAAAAATTTTACACCATCAATACTCTGGCTACCAAATACTTGGACTGTTCATACAACTAGACAAAACAGATTAGTAAATGATACAAACTTCTTCCACCAGACCACTTCTTCCTACCATAACCAGACAATCTTTGTACCTATTCACAACAGAAAGGTTCTGTCCTCGAGTTGCATTCATTTTTTCTGTAAGAATCTAAGGAGGAAGAAAGTAGAAAAATTCCAGAGTCTGAACTCCCATGACATCAGCACCACAAGAAACACCATGGTAAATATTCCACGTAGAGCATCACAGATGAAACATCTTTACTAAATAATGTAAGCGTTTATGAGCTTCAATAAAGCTCTGCTTCACTATAAAACACCACACACATTTCTGACTTTGACAAGACACACTTTCAGCCAAGTCTGATAACCTATTTTGCACGGTTTATGCATCTAGGTAATCCTAGTGGGTATCGGCACAGCTGTATGTACTCAGGACAGTATTACTTCTTCACTCCAACAACACACAAGATTTTTGTAACTGCATGTTTCTCCATTTCACTCTGTCCAAGTTACAGAACAGTTACCTGTAAACAATCCAGTGAAGTACTGACAATGCGTGGCGACTTTGACTGGCAGGCCAGTTCAAATGGAAGGAAATATTTATCTGCTTCAATGAAGTTTGCTTTTGGGGGAGCAGCAGTGCCTTCTCTAGGTCAGATAAGAAGAGTTATTAATTTTTCTAAACATGTGCACAGCATACTGCACTTCCTCCTTTTCTAAATTTAAAGCTGAATAGTACATAGCAGCATACAAATGCAATGCAAGTCTCTCTCACACATACTTTGTTAAAGAAAGTTCAATTTTCTTTAAAAATCAATATCGCATCTGATCTTTTTCATATATTCTTCAACTTAACTCTTCCCTCACTACACTCCAACACTGTCCCACTACCTGAAATATTGTGGAACTCCTACACAACTTAAGTGATAAATCTATCAAAGTTGTTATGAATTAACTAAACAGGGCCCATATGAGGAATACTAAGCAAAGAGAAACACATTGGGGGCTCATTTTAAGTCATAGCACAGTGCTGGAAAAGTATTTTAAAATTTGGATTTAAGTAATATTTAAATTTGTATTCTTGATCTACATAGTTAAAAGCCTATACTATGAACCAGAGGGTACCAACTGCTCTTCATGATTTCCTGTCAGGCTATATTAAGCCCAGTAAAGAGCAATGAAAAACTAGCACCTTTTAGAAGTTTTGCAATTTTTTCATAGTGAAATTCAGAGACAGTTACGGTTTGAGTACTCATACCAACTGTCATTGTGTAACTGGAACACGTGGGCCATATAATGTTTTTGGCAGAAAGATGTATAACTGGGTATTCACAAATTCGTTGCCATAATGTATATACACTCTTACATTTCCACTATCAAATTATTCCACTTGCTGTCTTCTGGCATAGATTACAGCAATTAATAATTTACCTTTGCTTTTCCAGCTCTGCTTTTATTTCATCTGGAAGAAAGAAAGAAAAAAAATCAAAGCATTTAACACAACAGAAGTTATCATTATCAATAACACAGATAAGGAAAATGTAATAAAGCAAAGCTGTTTCAAACCAGAAGTCTTACACTTCACTATTTGCTATTCCTTTCCTGTAACATCTTCAGAGATCAGAGACAGTTACACCATTTATTGGAAGACATATCTCTCAACTTCTACATGAAAAAGCTAATTTTTTCCAAACATTGTCAACAAAAGAAAACACCAGTATAGTACGCAATTTTTATTGAAGCGTAAGCCTACATCAGAGAGAGCTCAAGTCTGCAGAAGTCTTTACGCCACTGCACAAACCATTAGTTCAAGGCATCAGACCTTCCTGTTAACTACAATGCTAGTTAGCCTGCTTTTGTTAAACCTCACAATATGAGATCAGCTGACAAACAAACTCCCAAGAGATAAATCTTAAATGCATGCTGTCATTTTGCCAGCAGAGCTTTTTTTTTTTTAAAAAAAAATAAATCATACTTTTAGGGAGCTTTCCATAAAAATTAATGGGGGGCGGGGGAGGGGAGCGTGTCTTTCTCATTTCTATTGAAAGCAGCAGCAAATCCCAAAGATCCTAGTATGGCTTTTTGAGGATTTCTAACATATCACCATGAAGCACAGACCAGAACTGCACTACACCAGACGCGGCATAAGCACATACTGTGAACACTGACAAAATATATCAAAAATAGCACACACGATAAGGCTGTACAGCTACAATCATTTGTAACACCCCGTGGAGTCCTGTCCATCTCACCCTGTCTCATACACGCCTGGAAATGATCATGTCTACAAACTTGTTTCAATTGCGAAGTTACCAGAAACGGATCATTCACTCAATACTTGTTCTCCACAACTCTGGAGAGGCACCACTGTTTGGGATTAGATGTTCAGAGGATTTCAGTGCTGTCTGTGAACCTCAATAATGCCTTCTGCCCCATCAATACACAATACATCAATACACAAAACATACTAACGAACAAGGACTGCAAAAAACAAGTATTACAGGTTTTTGCATAGTCCTGTTTTTCACTGAATATTACAAGAATTAATCCTTGCAGAGTATGCCTATTTTGTAACACTACTATGCCTATTTTATAGGGGAAAAGGAAGCAAAATGCAGAGGACACCTGTGTAACTACAAGCAGTGAGTGATGATAAACTACATCCAGGATTGGGACTCGCTATTCTGTCTGCCATACTCTCGTTAATGAAAGTCAACACAGTCAGCAGTATGACATCCATTAGCAATAAGTGACGTAACAAGACCTGAACGAACATTATCCACCCTATAGTCAGCAAAAGAACAGACAGCAGAAAAACTGAGGAGTCACAGACCCCAACGCGTCATGGCTCTGCTCAGAAACCCACCATTTTCTAACCACAACCATCATGCAAACAACCATGCCCGGTACTTTGAAAGGACTGCACAAGCCAGCAGCAAGGCAATGAGCAGAGCCAAGCGCATACCCCGTGTGCCTGGGATTTCAGAATTAGAAGTAACTTTGCAGCTCTGCGACAGTGCAAACCCAGCGTTGTCATCCCCTAACACTTCAGGCTTCAACTGGTAAGGAGAGTCAACACAATGGAGACTGTTGATAAGAAATAACCAATTTTGTAAAATTTAATACTGTACAAGAAAAACAGTGTCATCGTCAGCATATGTTATTCTCAGCTCACTTCCACATCTAGGGTGTAACCAAGTAATGCTATTTTTTTCCAAATCTCTATATCCCACTGAAATAATTTCTTTCTTTCAGAGAGATCACTTGCCCCTTCCAAATTGTTTGTTAGCAAAGCAGCATAGCAAAAAAAGTTTTGAATCAAAACTTCAGGAAGATTTTAGGAGACGTGATCATGCCCATCTTTACTGATAGTTATATTATATATGGCATTGGACAAATACTTAAGGATAGAGTCCCATATTAGAGCAATGACAATTTCACTCTGAGAAATACTCCATAAATTTTAAAAAAATAATAAATCTAACCAAGGCCTGACCAAGTTCCCCACAATTTTATTATACAAAGGCTTTTCTAAAGCCATATAAAAACATCTGCACCACAAGAGTTTTTCAATAGATAATGCTGGCAGAAAAGAATAAATGAAAGGACAAAAGCAAGTTACAGGCATGCCTCTGCTACTGATTGCATAAAAACAGTTTGGAAATCTCCACATTTGAAGCACTCATTTGGTGGTCTGACCACCAAAAGTGAGCGAAACAGAAATTGTTGCCTAATTGAAGTCTGTCGCCATGAAGAGCTTGCCAAGCCCCAGACAGGCACAGCCAGCTTCCAGAAACCTACTGCCATTGCCACTCTCCTCCTCCAGTCACAGGACTAAGGGGCACAGCTCCATTCCCTTCCACAGCTACTGAACAGTCTGAATTCTGGTCAAGGTCTGGTCATCGCAGCACAACACGGACCCCTCACTCGGTGCTTTTGGTACTAGAGCTACCCGCTGCTTTCAAGGCCAGGAACGTACCAGCGTACATCGCATCTACTTCAGTCAGAAACACCTCCAACTCGGGGCACTGTGCGTGCTGCCCACTCAGAGCAAGCCTCTCAGCATTCCTACCAGGCAACACAACTGGAATAACAAGCAAGGCCTTGCAGCAATTTCTTCCCGAGCTTCTGGCCATAATAAGAGCAGGACGAAGCTCATTCTCAGAGTATCTACCGTTCTACGTTAGGTGGATGGTTGAAGTTTGTTTGTATTGAAAACTATATATTAAAATGGAGGAAACCACTGCCTGCCTGCAATTAGATGCAGCCTATGTTAATGTATGGTCAAGTTTGTCCTAGTGGAAGCAAACTAGTTCCTGTGCAGAAAATGGCATAGCTTGTGTTAGAACAAGGACACAAGCAATGTCTTCCCATAGCTTGCCAGAACACCGGACAGCAGTGCCAACACAAACACGTGGAGCAGCAGCAAAAGCTTCCTCCCCCCGCAACCTGGTAAAGTCTACAGCATTACCTAATTCCAGGCTGCCTTAAATAAAAAAACCCCAAACCCTGCATTTATTGGTTCTATCGATCTACAGAGAACCCTTTAGAAAAGTCTGCCACAACAAAGCCAGACTATCTCCTCTCTGCGCCGGCATTCTCAAAACATGCTAGCCAAGAGGCTACTAAACTAAGAAACGCAACCTTATTTTAGACATCTGTCACTTATACCCAGAGACTTCTTAAACACACAACTAGATTCCTAAGTGAAGGCATGGTTTAAGAGATGATTTTTTTAAAACTCATTAACAAGCTAACTAAACAAATTCTGGTGTTTACAAAGCTCAAAGATATGTACCTGGAGGTGCCTAGGCAATTAATGAAGGTCATATAACCAGGTTGGCTGCACAGTATGTCATTAAAAACAGCCCTAAGAGGGCAAGAGTAATAGTTTATATGAGAGACCCAGGCACACAATTAGCATTAGATCAACAAGAACTACTGTGATACATACTGTCTGCATCCCCCTGTAAGTTTTTCGGATAGAGATTATTTCAGCAGATTTACTAAGAACCATGTGTACCTAGAGCTCCATGTAAATGCTTATTAAGCAACTATTTTTATACAATACACTGGCTGTCTGTTGAAAACAAGTTTTCTTAAAAAACACAGTTTTCTAAAGCAGAGCAGAACAGCTTCTCTGTTTAAAAACGTCCATTTCTCCCAATCTCTCCTGGGGCCTACTGGCAACAAGAGTACGGGATACAACCGTTACACCTACTGATGAAGAAAGAGACTGAATGAAGGAATCTATTCAAACTCTGCTTACTCAACACGAACACTGTAGATTTCAAAGGAAGGGGTGGACAGAGCAAAAAAAAAAGCCAACCACCCCAAAGAACACCACTGGGAACTGGTTTTGTTCCTTCCACACTTCTTGTGTTTACGTGCTATCTGAGCCCATGTTACTTCTAATTTCTACAAAGCCATGACGGTATTTTGCAGTCCAAAACTGCACAGTGTTAGTCCAGTGAAGGGTATATTACTGGGAAAGGAAGAGACAAACAGGGTAAGAACAGCTTAGAATTAGAACAATTAAAATGATTAGAACAGATTAAAATTAGAATGTAAGAATATCTGTATTTCCTACATAAGAATACCTATATTTCCTACATAAGAATGACAGCAATTTTCAGTAGTAATTTACTTAAGTTCTCAAGAGTTGAACACATTCAAAACAATAAAGAACTCATGTAAAAAAAACCAAAAGCATCATTCCCACAGTAAGAAATATACTCCTCTGTCTCACCAAACAAAAAGCTTAAAGCAGATGTAATTAACAGAAATAGTACTGAAGTAACACTACAGAGGAAGTTTTAGAAATAGTTGCAGGTTAATTTATATTAGGTGGTTGTAGAATACACCAGTTGCTCTCTATTTAGAAAAAAGATGCGTCATAGACTTCCCTAGTACCAAGAGCAGATAACATTTACACATAACCCATGCCTGTGTCGACTGGTTTATAAATGGTACAGTACCTCAAGGCTCCATTAAAAAGACCACTGTATAAATAAGACAGCACAGCAAATGGAATTTAGTGAGACGTCAAAAGGGACTATTCGAAGTATGACATGGAGAAAAGAAAAAAGATCACAGCTGACACAATTACCAGTTCCATAGAGTTAACTCTACATTTCTTTCAATTAGAATCAATTTTACACAGAGTTAACTGGACTTTTTTATTATTATTAAAAACACTGAAGCTTCTTTCATCCGTAACTGTTCGCGTAGATTACAAAGTTTGGCCTGAATTCCTCAGACTGCAAGTAATGTTCTTCCCATGTTTCCTAGCATAGTCACTACTGCACAGGGCTTGATAATTAAGCTAACACTTTTGAAATCGAAGTCCTACTCTTTATATTAGATAACTTCAGTAAATGTAAATAAAAGTGATTTTTCCATTTGTGTGAAAAAGAGCTTAACCTAAACAGAATTAAGGTTGGGGGAAAAAAAATCAGATGTAAATAAGAAACCACATTCATGTTGTTAACTTAAAATAATGCAGCAACATTCACCAAATATAGCAGAGATCCTTTAGTGCAGTAATCAAGGACCTGCTAGGGCAGGACGGTTGGGCAACAGAAGGTTATCTTTTCATGCTGACCTCTGCTTTAGTCTCAGAAAGTACATGCGCTTTTTTTCCAAACAAGATTAGCAAAAAAAAAAAAAAAAGTCCATCATCACAAGCATTACCTAACTTCAAACATACTGTACCTTAAAATATACATAGAATAGTTATAATCCAACATGCAAATGCTAATAGATGGCTATCGCACAGTACCCACCCCCCAAAATCATTATCTTTGATGTGTCAGTAAACATAAAGACCTTCACCAGTAATCTTTCAAGAAAGTTCCCTTTCTCACCCTCTCAATATATTTACATAGCAGAAAAACAGGTTCCCTGTCCTGTAACCGAGTTGGGTGAATGCTGGGGGAGTTCGGGAAGAAATCAGGAAAAGGAAGTAAGCAGGAAAAGTAGTCTCTAATGTCCGGGGGCCACATGTGTTACACTATTACTCACAAAGTCAACTTTAAAAAATAATAAAATACCCTTCGATCTGGCTCCCCTTCTCTGGATATACCACCACTACAATTAGCTCCTACAAATTTCCTGAAGCTGTGGAAAGGAAGATAAAAACGACAGCTATTTTTCAAGGTTGCTTTCACAATGCATTTGACAGAACTTGCATCTGGCCAGTTTCCTTACATACTCTTTTCTTCTGCTCTGGATACAGTAAGTCTATTCCCCAATTAAAGGAAAGCAAACAAAACTGTAAGAGATATGTCACCTCTGCAGAATAAGAAAGGCCACAGCGAACTCCAACTGTAAGAGCTACACTGCTTCACCCAGCTTATTTTTTGCCCTTCGTGATACACCATCTGTTTTCAGAACTTTAACACAGAGACCTATATCATCGATTTGTACTTGCGGGAGATTTCAGGACCAGTCCACCAACTTCACAAAAAGTATTTTCAGTTCCGCACGACACCACAGACATTGCATGTATTTGGCTACACTGCTAACAGTTTTTAGCCAGTGCAGCCCTGAACTGGAGATAGGGTGTCAGAAGATGACTAGCCCTCGAAGATTTGACGCTCCATGAGTCCAGGGCCTTAAACAGCCTGCTTCCTAGTTTAAAAGCCTATAATTCGTTTTCTCAAAATTGGTTCTAAAGTGACAAACTCAAATCCTTTTTATTTCATACCGAGATTAGAACTTAATAAAAGAGATTTGTGGGGTCTGTCCCCCCGTATTTGCACCTCTCGTGTTAGAGACACAACTTTCCCCCCTTCCCAAAGTCCAGAGCCCGGCCAGGGCCCCGCCGGCAGCCCCGCAGCCGGGGGCCTGGCACTCCCCCGCATCCCGCCGGGGACCCGGCGTGGCGGAGGGCACACCCGGGGCGGGGGCGCCGGTGACACCGCCTCCCGCCCGCACCGGACCGGGCCAGCAGGGTCTACCTCCCGCCGCCGCCAGCGCTGCCCTCTGCCCGCCCCGGGCCGGCCCGGCGGCGGGGGGGACCCGCGGGCCGGGCCGTGCGGGCGGACTCACCCAGCGCCACCTGGCAGGCTCTCCGCAGCTGTCCGTGCGGGGGCCGCTTCGCCTCCTTCTCCGCCAAGATCTTCTCCAGGGCCCGCGACACAAACATGCTCTTGGTGCGGGCGTCCTGCTCGCGGGCCGGGGGCTGCATGGCGGGGCGGGGGCGGCCGGGGCCGGCGCTCAGAGCCTGCGGCCGCGCCGCGGCCCCATCACCCGGAAGAGACGCGCCTCCCTCAGCAGCCGCCACCGCGCCACCGCCACGGCGCCGCCATGTTGGCACCGTCACGTGACTCAGGCTACCCCCCCCCCCCCTCCCGCGGTGCCGCTCGGGGCGGGCGGGGCTCGCGGAGGGGGCGGGGCCGGGGGAGGAGCCACCGCCCCCCCCGTGCCACTCGCCGCCGGGCATTAGGGGACATTTCCGCCGCCACCCCCCAGCCCCGGGCTCCTGGCGAGCTGCTAAGGTAGTCATAGCGATGGGTGCCCTCCCCAGGGCGGGTGTCTGCCGGCGGGGCCGGCCCGGCCTCGGAGCAACCCCGAGAATGGCTCTCCCCCCCCCCCCCGGATTCTCGGAAAAATGGTCCCTTTTTCGTGTCCCTTCGCGGTCTGGGGGCAAAATCCCACCACGTTCCCTGCTGTAAGGCAAGATGCTTTCGTGGGAAGTGGTCTGTTGGGTCTCGGGTACAAATTTCAGTATCAGTAAGGACCACAAGTACAGTCACTGCTGCAATTATTTGTATTAATTAAGTTATAATTACCGAAAGGGGAGTCACATTACTATAACACTAATTTTTATAACGCTTCTAATCTAAGCATCTCAACATTTGCATTATCACTGTTAACTTTCACAGAACGAGCCCTGTGAAGAGGCACTGAGAAAGTACACGTGAGAAAGACCCGAAGTCGGATGTTAAAGAAGAATCACTAAAAATTAAATGTCAAGTCCCAGAAACTGAGTCTCCTCTTATAACCTTATGCCCATTTGCATCTTCTCCCTTTACGCTTTGGCCTGTGAGGGTTTCTTACACCCAAAATCAGCCTCTGGACTCTGAAAGCCAGTATAATCTTCGAAATAATCTGCAGAGGTAATTTACTCCATTGACACCCTCCACCATAACCTGGCAACCATCACTGGCACACAGTTATCTCTTCCATGTCATTCCACAATGGACTTAACCAAATTAAGATGACCGCATCTAACTGAGAATACAGGGGCACATTAGATTATCTAGATCATAATTTTATTTCCCGAGCAGCAGGACTAGAATTCTTTAAAATGTCGTTAATGGATCCTTGTGTCAAGTTGTCAAGAGCTGCAATTTTTGTGCTAGAAACCATGAAGAAAGGCTCCAAACCCAACCACCTCTGCAAAGCATTAGTTTAGTGTTATTTCAGAGGGAAAACGGACAGGTGCTTTGTGACCACTTCTACTGTCCAGAGGTTCGTGTGGACTGGTTCACATAGAGCTGAGGACTCCACTTGTATGGAAAAATATCAGTTAGAGGATGGGAAATCAGAAATTATAATAAGGCTGGAAAAGAAGCAGGGAAGGGCCTCTACCCAGAAACCATTTTTAAGGTTTGTTAGTGTCTGTTGACTCAGGTTTTTCTTGGAGATCAGCAGTTCACGTATGGGTGTGATGCGAGTGTGATATCATGGCTCGTCATTAAATTGCAATTTATCAGGGTGTAACTGCCTCAAAAATCTGCTAGTTATATCTGTTCTCTTGACAATAATAGTATGTTCTGCCTCTTCTGCTACCAGAAAATGTACAATGTCATAAAGGTGAGACACTGTTGGGAGGTTAAAGTCCTTCTGAGTGTTTGTCAGCTGAAGTTGTCATAAGGCAACTGACTTGAACTTTCTTCTGCATTAAGCAAATAATTTAAGTTCAGACCAAATTGCTATTCCAAGTCAGAATCACAGAAATGCGAGGCTGGGAAGCACTTCAATAGATCATTTAGTCCATCTCCAAGCACAAAGGCAGAATGTTGCCTCTTCATGAAAAGCTGTAATAGAGGAGATTCAACAGCTTTTCAGTTAGTTGCCTCCAGTGTTTCGCTAACTATCCAATTAGGGAATTCTTCCTAATATCTGGTCTGGATGTTAACTGCCATCCATTAGCAGATGGAAGCACTCAATTATCATGGTGATGGGACTATCAGAAAAAAGAGAGACAAATAATGTAGAAATCAGGGTACTAAATGTTGGTTTGGTTTGGTTTTTGTTTGTTTGTTTGTTTGTTTTTAAATGAAGACATTTCCAGACTGTGACTATAGTTCAATTTTTGTTTTCTACTGAAAGTGTCTTACAGTCTGGTTCTTCCTGTATTTTGTTTGAATTTCTGGTCTCCTATACAAAATACATTCATTCCTGTTATCATATAGATGTGCTGATTTCAGTCTTTTTGTGGCTTCAATAACATAATTGTTTTTACACTGAGTAGATTTCATCCTCAAGTTTTGTGCTGATACTTTGTGTATTAATGTCATCGCACAATATAGTGAAACCATGTAATGTATGCTTCTTTACTAGCAACTAACTCCATTAAATATTTAGAAAAATGCATCTGATTTCAGAATGCTGAAATAGCCCATATTTTTCCTGGTGTTTTCCTAGCAGGATTCAGTATGCTACTATTTTTAAATAGTATCAGCTGTGTAATCATTTTATGTATTTGCTATTTATTTTAAAAGTATGTTACACATCTAAAAGCGTTGGGTATTAAGTCATTACATGGTCTAATATTTCGTATGGAGTATCCAGTTCCATGAGATATGTCATAATATCCTTTGGGCTTGTGAACATATCAAGGTTTTAAACCCTATTTATATATCTTTGTAAGCCTGTGATCACTTAAGTGTGCCATTTCTGAGTAAACCACTTTGGGTATCAGGGGGCTGAGAGACGGTTTACATGCCAAGTGGTTGAATTCATTTGCATTAAATACTAAAATACGGATAGTATTATGGAGCTTAACTGTAGTTTTCAAAACCTTGTTCCCAAAAGGCAAAGTCTGAAAAATAGGCTTTTCAGGTTAATGCTGATTCAGTGTGTGTCTGGGAGGAAATTAGGAAGGTGGCTTGCTGTGCATCTCATGACTCAGCTGCCTCCTTCAATTCCTACTCCCAGCTCCACCATAGCTCTGCGATACCGCAGGCTCTCAAATCCTCTCCACAGGGTATCTCACAGACTGTCTTACCGACCAGGCAACAGCTAATTTAATTTACTCTGCTCTGAAGGGCAAGAAATTCAGTATAAACCTTAAGAGCCTCATTACTGACCAAAAAAATGACAAAAAGGAACAATACCAAATTTCTTCTGGCTAGTTTAATTTAGCACATCCAAAATAAGAAAAGGTTTAATATGTCTCCCTAATAATGCGTGCCTGTTAGAAAGGGAGAGATGGAGAAATAGTACACAAAAAAGAGAGAACAGGATCACCTGTCACACAGTCAAGTACTGACACTGAGAGCTCAGGAGTCGAAAGACAAACTGATCGTTCTAGGACTCAAGAATCATTTCATTCCAGTGCTGAAATCCACAGTCTTGGTATAGGTAAGAATATGCCTTGGAGAACAGGATAGCCAAGGGAAGATTTGGCTGATGCAGGTTAAGCAGTGGTCAGACTTGGGTGAAAAATAGTCGTGTTGGGAAGGTGATAGAATGTTATTGCTTCTACAAAGTTTTTATTCTAAGTAGTAACGTTAAGGAAATAAGGCCTATCTCTTGAAAAGCTGTGAGTTCAGCCATAACAAGGTGAAATGTGTGGTTATTAGAATAAGAAAAGGAGCAGAGAGTCCAAGAATTAACGGATGCTTATTCAAAAAGGGGGGCTTTCCTTCTCATTTACACTACGGGCTATTACAATTATTTATATTCTTACAGACAGGTCCTTTTTATACTCTGAAGCTCCAAAAAAGAACCTCATCCTTTATTGTTCAGGTAAGTCTCTGCAGAGCTTTGTTAGCATCTAGGATGGCCTTGCCTTGCCTGCCTTTTGTCATTGTAGGATTTGAGGCAAAAGGAAGCAGATTCCTGACACAGACTGATTGTGCACAGAAGACCACGGTGTGCACAGTTGCCACGGTTGACCACACTGTTGCTTCAAACATACAAGTTTATCCAACACAGCCTGAGAAATGCATTGTCAGAGCTAACTGGGTATAGACTGCTCCTTGATCCGCTAGTACTAGCTTCTGAAGAAGCTGTCCAAGGAACAGCATCCTCCCTTCCCTCATCAACACTGAGTCCCAGGCACAGTGGCAGATGGTTCTAACTGCTTACCCTTTTGCGCAGAAATGTACTTTTTCCCTCAATTAGGCTTAATGCCTGCCTTTGATTTTTGTATAATCACGTGTAATCCATATGCAGTAAACACATAGCTTGTCATCTATGCTAAACTGTCTCCTTGCCAATACCGATGATCTCACGCTGCCCAGGAGGTCTGGAGTACAGACAGAAGCTTTATTTGCCTTCTCTAAATGCTGGTAAGAGACCTTTGTACATTCTTGAAAAGTAATGATGTGCTGCTGCTGGTTTTGGGCAGGTTGAGGGGCAGGACACAGCAATACCCTGCTCCATTTGGGTGAGCAGGCAGAAAGGACACCAATAAACGTACAAAATCAGTGAAGAAAAAGAGGGTGGAATACCTTGCCTGTGGAATCTGTCTTGTTACATGCGATTGGAAACGAATCATGATCATTCTTCTTTCTTGTAGGTGCAGCCCACTCAGCAATATCCTGATATCCCCAAACCAATGCAGTCTTGGGAGATGACACAGGATGTAATATCTGTGAGAAAACAAAACAAAAGACAACAAACCCCATCTTTCCCCAAGAAGAGGAAACTAGAAAAAACCCAAACCTATTAAGATGTTTTCTGTGAATCATGCTAAGATGCAGATGGGCCTTGAGAATGACAAAGAAAAATATGTCCGTGGTAGTCTGTAGAAACAAATAAGGGAGTTTAATGCTTTTTTAGTTTTAAGTTTTCCAGGCTGCTCCAGTAGCTTGAGGAATTTCCAGCAGCTCCGTGCATCTGTGTGTAACGCCTCTAGTCAAGGACTTTTACCAGAAGGTCAAAATATACCTTGATCACAATAACTTGAGGTGCTGCAGCACGTTCAGCTAACTCCAAGTGCAATGATACCAATTCTTGTCTGTCAATTGGCAGTAAATGGCACTGATGAGCATGCCTTCATGTAAGGAGGGAAAGGTTAATACGAGAAGCAGTGAATGTCAGGACAGTTTATTTCCAGGCCAGCAGCATTAAATTGATATCCTGGAGCTCAGATTTCTGCGGTGGGGCTCAACATACCACACTGATCTGTTTCTCTTGGCTGAAGTGATCAGCTGTTATTATCAAAATGTAAAGTTCTAATCATGTTGGACCTGCCTGTTCTCTGGTGTTACATACGTGATAGCAATACGTCTAACATATTTTTCCAGGAAAATAGTTAACCCATCAACAATTGATTGGATGTTGTGTAGCCTAAGGCTAGATTTTATGAGAATTCACAGACAAGAGACCTTTCTGAAAGGTACCAGTGCAAGTAGTCAGATCATTCTCAGAACACCTCCGCAAATAAACTTTTCTGTTTCTCTTTTCATTTACCCCCAGGGCTAGTGCTCTGGGATGTAAACTGATTAGGTCCTCCCACCCGTACACATTTTACTCAGGTGCTATTTCTGTTTCAACAAAACCAATCCAGTTCTGCTCAGGAATCCTTCTCTCGATGTGTGGACAGTGGCAAAATAAGGGTAAGCCATTAATTTTGGATTCTGTCTCCTTTAAAGTGCTTGTGTTTGGAGCATTTGTTACCAGAGTTCAGATTTATTTTACCTAAATGCAGGAGATTAGTGACCAAAGTCTCCAAATCCAAGTCCTGGTTCAAAATAGTATAGGTTCCTCATTAAGTCATATCAGTTAAGTGCTTAATGATAGGTGGGATGAGGCGAGGTACACTTGGGTGAAGTACATGTTTGGGTTCTTATTTTGTCTTCTAGGTTTTATCATATCTAGTGGGCATGGAAATGATCCTATAACACCTCACAACTTATTTTAATTCAATGAATTAATAAAAAAAAATTTTAAATTAATTTTTAAAATCTAATGATGAGGAAAGAATGGGGCAGTCTAAATTTTCTCCTTCAGTACTTGAAACTCAAACAGCATAGCATTACAATGCAGAACAATGAAATGGACCAAAATGGATATAAATAGTAGTAAGCAACATCGCAACAGAAAGAAAATTAATAGGTTGGAAAGATCATTTAAGGCATTATAAGTGCATAACATCATTTGTTATAATTCTTTACATTCTTAATTCTTTTACTCTCTACTGGAATTATATAGCTGGAATATCAAATCTAAGACAAATTAATTGACAGACTTTTTAAGTGAGTGGAATTTAGCAAACCTACCCCCAAGCTATCGGAATTCACATGGTACTTGGCTGAGCACAGGGACAAGCCTATACAGGAACTGCTGTGGCAGCATAAACATACCAGGATGCTGTGGGGTCATTCTAGCAGTGGTGTTAATGGTGAAGGTCTGAAGCAGTGAACCTGCTAAGCTTGCCCAAACAGCTTAGAGATACAGCTCCGTGACATAAAGTATCTATTATCCGCCTCCCTGATAAATTCACAACCGTGTGGTACCAGCGAAGCATTCCCAGGATGAACCACTAGAACTGCTTTGCTGGCGATTCATCCGAGCTACCAGCAAAGTGTCGTTTTGCCTTTGTAATGTTAACCACAATAAGAAATGTTGCCAGCATAGCTGTATTAATCACAGATAGTACCTCATCACAATTCTTGTTAAGCACAGTCCTGAACCAGTTAATAATAAGACTGCTGTATAACATCTTCACTGACCTACCCGTTGTAAATTACATTGAATTCAGTGGACTTTGGATTTACAGCAATACGAGTCAAATTCAGCTCAAGGAGATGCAGTTTGAGCTTTCCCATAATTGGTGTATCTGCTAAAAGATACAAGTAGTTGATTCCCCTCCAGTTCTCTAATTGTTTTCTAGAATTCATTCATCTGTATATTTTTCCTTTATTTTACTTTATATTTTATTTTATTTCATTTTAAAGGAACTGGAACAGATCATCAACTGAGGTAAACATATATATATATATATGTATTTTGGTGTCCGTTGTACAAATTTGTTCGTTTGTTCACCTCCAACACCTGCAGTAAAGAGCAAGCGTATTCCTCTGGAATTTAGTTGCTGACGGTTAGAAAGGCAAGTTCTGAAGCCAGCTGTGTAGTTTATACAGGGCTCTGCTTAATGCTATGTAGGGATCCAGTGTTTGTTTTATTGTACTGACACATTACACCTCCACATGCTAGTATTTTTAGATGCATATTTTTCAAATAGGCTCACAATCAGAAATGTGACTGCAAAAACAATCTCCCAAGAACTGCCCACATTTGCTACTGCTGCCTATACATCTGATTCTTCTTTCACTTACATTAGTGTAAATCAAGGGTAATTCTGCTGTTACCAGTGAAATTACAGTGATGCAGAAGTGACATAACTAAAAGGCAAATAAGGCCCTGAATCTTTTTTGAGGGATGCTGACTTAGTTATTGACACAAAAAAAGCTGTAATTACTGTCAGCAGCATTGCAGAACTAATTAAGCAGCAGAAGCTCTTCATGTATTGTCAGCCAAATTATCAGTTCTGATTTTAGGATTTTTATTATGGGACAGAATTAGTTTTCATGGGAGAAGGAAAATGGATACAAGCTAGTTTTAGGAAATGGATTGAACAGGCAGTTTTAAAAAAAATTTTTTTTAACTTGTATTATCAAGTGAAAAACTGGTCTTTCAAATCATATAGTAGTATCTGAATCCTAGGTGTAGGGTTACAACTGAGGTTATGGTTTGGACTTAAAAGAGCCAAGAGTCAATCCTAGGCTTCAGTTACAATGAGCTCTTTGAATGTTGTCAGCATATGAAGAGCAGGAAGCTGGTGAACGGCAGGATCTCCTATTTAAAGTCTGAGTTATAGTAGGCTGGAGTTTGAGACTCGCTGAGGTTAAAGAACAGTTATCTATGGACTTTCACTGAGTAACAAGTGCTTATACTGGGACATGGAGTCTAGTTCTCAAACTACTTTCACACCCTCTTGTGATTTGCAACAGAATCATTACTGTGATCAGGATTAGGGTTGTGGAGCTAAAGTTAGAGCTGGAGAAGGCACTCTTGTGTACAGTGCTTTTTATTAACAATAAGCTGAGGTTTAGAGTTAGTGAAAGGGTTAGGCCCTTGTAAGAGAGAAGAGCTAATGTTAGACCTGGTCTCCAAGCATCTATTTGCATAAATTTAAGGCAGGAAACGTCAATAGGTACTGAAATATATTTAGTTTTGAACTTTGTCAAGGGGCGCGTTTTGATCAGGATTCTTGTTAGGACTGAAACTCACTGGGTCTTTTGCTAAGGCCTATTTTACAAGGACAAATTTGCATTAATTGAGGGCTGGTATCATCAGTGGCTACAGACACGTTTGTCAGGCTGAAAGTGATTGCTTTCTACAAGATAACAAGAGAATAGAGAATAGGTTTAAGATTAGGATGCAGGTTAAGCTTTGGGTTCTGACACCTTAAGGGAGGTTAGGCTGGAGTTTATAATAGGTCTCTGGGTTCACGGTAGCACCCATACCACCAAGGCTTGCCAATTATATTCACCTTTGGAGGTGATAAAGGTCTTCTCTTAGCATTAGAATTATGGTCGAGGTAGAATGGAGTTTGGACGCATCGAGGGAAATGCATTAAAGTTAGGCCTGAGTCTGAAGGGGGTGGCTACATGAGATTTACAGCAGGATCTACTGGGATGATGCAGACAGTGTTAAGCTTTAGAGGGAGCTGGAGGTGGGCTTCCTCCTTAGGTTTAACGTAACAGTCAAAGTTAGGACTGGGGTTAATGTTTGGGGTAGGGTTCTGATTTTCTGCAGTATACAAGGAATTGTTCAGAAAGGTGTTCAAAAAGCAGATGAGACAAGCTTACTGTTGATACTAGCAGGTGTTGAACAATTGTTTTTCTGACTGCTATAGGTCACTGCCTGAGAGCAAACAGTGAGGTTAGACTTAGGCTAGGATTAGGGTTACACAAAAAATTTGCTAGGGAAGATGAGCTAAGATGAGGCTTTCATTTACTGGGATAAAATAAAAGATGTTTGGAGAAGTAGTATTAAATTTGTGGAGGAGAAGAACTGCTTAGACTTAAGAACAAGGAGGATGGAGCTTAGTTTAAATATCAGTAAGGTCATCCCTTAAATGTCCATGAAACTGCGTTTAGTGCAGGAGATGAAAGATGATGAGAGACTTAAAGTTTTCTATATAGTTAGAGTCAGAGCTAAAGTTAGGCCTGAGCTTACAAGCGACAGCTGACTTTAGTCCTATGTTTAGGTTGTTAACTGCTATAAGTCAGCAAAACAAAAGTAGTTTGGTGACTCACATCCTTTTAAAAATTCCCACTATGCATGGCACCAACATCATCATTATTTTAAACCAAAAGAGACAATCAGTCATCCATGCCAAATGGAACATCTTTCAGGAAACAGTTTCACGCATGCAGTATAATCTGAAAAAAATAATATATGCCACTTCTCCCTGGGTGCCATGTGCTAGAAATATCACTACATAGAAAATTTAGGCATCTGACACAGATTTGCAAATATATTTTCTAGAAACAAGCATAACAAATATTAGCGCCTAGCAAATTACTCGGACTTGCCCCAGGAGCGTACAATGGATCCTGTATGTTCCGTACACTTTGTTTATGGGACCTGCTATTTCTGCTTGAGTTCTCTTCGCATTACGTTTAATGGCCTAAGAAAACTTACTATGCTGTTTGCTCACCAGAACAGCAGACCTAATAATTGCATATAGCTTATTCTCAAAAATGTTATAAAATAGGAAATTTGAGCAAGTGAAACGTGATCTACAGGAGCACTGAAAGGCAGATTAAACCATACAGAAAAGCCCCGACGACGACCCACCCCGCCGCCGCCTCCCACCTGCACCTGCACCTGCACCGGCACCGGGATCAGACTCCAGCCCCGCCGCCGCCCGCACCCCCATGGCCGGCAGCGCTCCCCGCCCGCCTCCGCGGGGAGACCGCCCCGCCCCGGCCGCCGCTAATGAGGGGCTAATGAGCCGCGGCTAATGAAGGAGCGGGCGGGGCCGCGGCTCCCGAGCGCCCGGGGGCAGCCCCGTGCCCGCAGCCCCGGCCCCCCGCCGCTCCCCGCATCCCGCACCCCCGGCCCGCACAGCGTCTCCCCCCCTCGCCACTCTGCCGGCACCCACGGCTCCCCGCACCCCGACACCCTGCGCCCACCACACCCCTGCACCAGCTCCCTCTCCCCAAAGCCCCCCGCAGCCTGCGCTGCCCACTCCACGGCTCGCCCCGAGTGGCGACCAGGGCCCGGGGCCGCTGCCAGCAGCGGGAATGCCGGAGGGCAAGGAGGGCTTTGCTCCGGGCTTCAGCTCTGGACACGGCCTCGGCTAAAGCAAGGCAGAACCAGAAGCAAAGACCTGAGCATGGCGAGGTTCAAGGCCTTAAACATCAGCACCTACAGCTCCAAAACCTTCTCCCCTCATCCTTGTACCAGCCATTCCCAAGGATGTCATGGCCCTCGGGTGATCAGTTTGCATTTTGCAGCTCTGCGGCCCCATCCTGGCTCATGCCCCATCCCTCCCTTTCCTTTCCCTCCAGCAGCAAGGCCAGCAGCAGGTTTCCCGCCTGCTTTGATGGCATCACGGCAGGGGTCGGTCACAGCAGAGCTCACGCTTGGCTGGGGACCCCTTTGCTCTTGGGGACACCACTCTCCAGCAGCCCATGAACCCCGCTGGTGCCCAGGACCGTCCCCTCCGTCAGCCGCATCCCATCCATGCACAGGGACCCCCCGCCCCCAGGGCGCCCGTGCCAGCACCCCCAGCCGCCTCCAGCCCCGCCATCCCCGAGACACTGGAACCACAACTCTGCAAACGCCGCGGCTGCCCAAACAAAGGCAAAGAGAACTTGGGTGTGAAAAACATGAACACAACTCTTTATTCACAACAACACAACTACCTACAACTACTGACAAAAACACAAGTAACTACAAAACACAACGGTAGAAATACAACTGTAGAAATACAACTATATAAATACTATAGAAATACAACTAACTGTAGAAATACAACTATATAAATACAATGGAAACCCAACAGTAGAAATACAACTATATAAATACTATAGAAATACAACTAACTGTAGAAAGACAACTATATAAATCCTATAGAAACCCAACTGTAGAAATATAACTATATACATCTCTTCCTCTTTGTCGTTCTTGTATGTTGCTTTGAACTCCCACACGTCCGCTGCCCCTGGAAGAAAAGCAAGCGGCACGGCCGTTTGGCTAACGAGCAGCACCTCACCCAGCAGACCTGGGGCTTCTCGAGCCAGCTCAGCGGCAGCAGCTCCTTTGGGTTGGGCTTCACCGTGATGGGCATTCGATGGCCACAGCCCTGGGACACGCTGGGGACAGCGGGACTCTGCCGCCAGCGCTGAGCCCCAGCTGGGCTCGGGCACACACTTGCCTGTCCCGGCCCTAAGGAACCGCTCCCGGCCCAAAGCGGACGGGGGCTCAGGGCAGCACGGTGGGGGCGGTTGTGCCGCCAGCACGAGGGCAGCGGCTGCCATGTCCCTGCAGCGGGACCACCCACGCCAGCCCCAGCCCCAGCCCGGTGGCAGGAGACCCTCCCTCCCTGCGGGCAGTGCATGGCGAGCACGTGCCTGTCCTCCTGATGGCACGTCCACATCCATCGCCTCCTCCTCCTCCACATCCACCTCCATCTCTTCAATTTCCACCTCCTCCTCAACCTCCATATCTTCCTCTGTCTTCACGCTCCGCACAGCCTCCTCCGCAGCCTCCAGCGCTAGTTGGCACATCCTAAGCCGAAAGGCAAGCAGAAAAGTGCATTGGTCCTGCCCTGCCCAGCCCAGCAGAACCGTGGGCACATCCCCAGCAGGAGCCGGCTGGACCTGGGCAGCTCCTTGGCCACCAGCACCCACCAGCGCTGACGCCCCAGTGCCTGCAGCTGGAGGCTCCTTTGCTTCTGCATCTTCTTGATCTTAACGGTTCTCATGGTCTTTTGGATCTGGCAGAGCAGAGAGCAGGGGTGAGCGGCCCTGCTCCCTGCCCCGCGGGGCCCCGGCCCCCGCCCGCAGACCCTGGCCCCGCGTGTGCCTGGGCGCCCCGAAGCTCCTTACTCGGTGCAGGTGGCCTTTGGGCTCGGCGCTGCTCCGCTGGCAGGGCTCAGCTCCCACGGCTCCAGCCTGGAAAGGGGCCGCGCAGGCACCGGCTCAGGCTCCGGCCAGCACCCGCCTGCTCCCGGCGAGCATCCCTGCGGCACCAGCCCTGGGCAGCCTGGGCTGTGTGTGGGGACGTGTCCCCCCGGCGCAGGGATGCTGCATCCCAGCAGGGCATGAGCAGCCCAGAAGGGCTTCTGCCAGCCCCTGGCCTTGCAGGGGTCGGGGGAGAGGGCGAGCCAAGGTCCCGGCCCCACCATCACTGCTGGGTGCCCACCTCCGGCGAGCAGGGACGTACCTCCGCCAGCGCAAGCATCGGCTTCTTCATAGTCTTCATTACCGCAACGCTAGGGAAAAGGAATTAGGAGCAGGCGGGAAGGGAAGGGCTGGGTCGTGGGACTGAAGCGTTAGGAGCAGGAGAGCAGGGCTGTGTGGGGAGCAGGAGAGCAGGGCTGTCAGGCGCAGGGCAGAGGGGATGCATTGTGCCCGTCGCCAGGCACTGGCAGTTACAGATGGAACACGGGCCATGGCAACGGGAACGCAGTGGGGATGGGGATGAGCCCCCTTAAAGGGGGGGCAGCTTAATACGTGCATACCCCCCAAAGTTAAGAATACCAACACATTACACTTCAGTCCTGTCTTAAGCGGCTCTTCCTAACCCTCCCCTCATGCCCGGCAGTCACGCACACCCCTCCGGAAAGTTCTCCTCCACCTATTTCATGCAGGAGCTGATGTTCACCTCACATCTCGCGGCCACCCCTCTCCGGTCTCTGCTCTCTCTCTGCATCTGTACAGCACGCGGTGCTGACCAGTGCCCATGGACCTTTCTCCAGTAGCCGGCACATCAGTTAAGACCATGGTGTGTGGCAGGGCTACCCAGGATGCTTGTGTGCCCTCCAGCTCTAAGGCTGCAAGAGCATTGCCCATCTCTGCCACGGCAGCAGATCCAGTTATGACAGCCCTTGACAATCCTGGTGGATTATTGCCAGGGCAGGAATGCTCACAGAAACTGGTGGAAGCCCCTTCGTTGCCTATTTAACAAGTGCATTTTGCCCAGGGCATTGCAGCCTGGCTGTGGGACGCTGGGGCAAGTGGTGCGTGTCCTTCCCAAAGAGGTCTGGACAGATGGAAATGCCAAGGAAAAACCCAGCCCGTCCTCACGTACAAGTGCCAGCCCGGTCTCCAGGCAGCACCCGACAGGCCTTTGAGCCGCCCACCCCTCATCCTCCTCCATTCCTTACCATCTCATCGTACAACAGCTCTTACGGGTTAGGAGGTGACCATCTATAACAGAAGCCCAAAGGCAAAACCCCACAGCAAACCCAGCGACAACTCCGAATACCAATCGACAGGTCCCGCTGATGCCAAGAGGGTCATGGCAGTCTGTGGGCAGGGCTGGAGCTTGTGCTGCTGGTGGCACCTGAGCCAAGGCAGCTCCTCCAGAGCACTCAGCTCTGCTGGGACGGGCCATGCCCTCTGCGTGGGCTCTGAAGACGCTGGGACCCTTGGAGGCCGGGCAGCGCGGGGGCAGGTGAGCAGCCCTTGCCCACGGCTGCAGCATCAGGAATTCCCAGGGCCTGGGCAGGCCCCTTCCAGCGCAGCCCAAGGCCGTTTGCGCTGGCACAGCTCGAGGGAGACCCCGGCTCCTGCTTTCTGGGAGGGACGCGCTGCAGAGGGGGGCTCTGCTAAAGCTGCTTCCAGCCGTGCGCGGAAAGGCCTCCCACGTTTCATCAAGGGCTGTCAATATTTCAGGAAAGCATCCTCTGTCACTGTCCGTTTTCACTTCATGGGCTCCTGAAGAAGTACAGCAAGGAAACAAACCTGGCAAACACGGGCCCAATCCCCTTTAGCCCAGACCAGTCTATCGGGGGAATTCACTTATTCACCATTCAAGTCATAAGGTCTCATAGCCCATAACTCTTCATTTTTTCACTTACGAGTGAAAAAACCACCAAAAATCATCTACACAGGCAACGGTGACAGCGTTCATCCGTCCTCCTCCGTCACGGTGCGGCATCCCCTGTGTCACACTGGGAGGCACGAAAGCCTCAGCTGCTGCTGGATCCGCTCCAAAAGCTTTGCGGGGGACCTCATGGTGTATACTCTCCAGCTTGGAGGCTTGCTCTGTACCGTTTCCAGAAGTCACCACATTTGCACCAAAGCCCAGAGATGCCGGCCACAGGAGGCAGCACTTTGCAGGTGACCCTGGCTGCGTGGTGGCCCTTTGGCTCTTTTGGCCACTGGTCCTGCCCACCTGGGGCTCTGCCTTTGCCCTCATGGCACTGCTCCCAGCACAGCTCGGGCCTCAGCAGGAGCTGGGGCAGCCGCAATCCCAGCAGGAGCAGAGGGAACAGGCACAGCCGCACGCCAGGCAGATTTTGCCAGGAGGGTCTCTGCCCTCGTGGGCTGGCGCCACGTCGGGTTTCCCACCAGTTGCAGCGCGGTGGTTTCTGCCCGTGGGCGGCGACCCCACTGCTGACACCAGCCTGGTAGGGGATTCTGCATCTCTGGGGCCTCACCCTGGCTCGTGCCCCGTCCATCCCTTCCCTCTCCCTCCAGCAGCAAGGGCACCAGAAGGTTTCCTGCCTGCTTTGATGGCATCACCCCAGCCCGTGGGGGCGAGCAGCCCGTGCAGAGCAGCGTCAGGAGAACTGGACCTGGTGAAGCAAAGCTCCTGCTGTGCTGGTGGATGAGCCTGGGACGCCCAGCTCTGCAGCGCAGTCGGGGCTCTGCACCTTATCTCAGCCCTTCGCCGGCCAGGGCTGCTGCGCTGGCACCAAAACTCTTCATTCCTGCACCTGTGAGCAAAAAAAATAAACAAACCATTTCCCCAGCCAACGGTGAGAGTGCTCATCCCTCCTCCTCCCTCACCTCCTCCTTTCCACCAGTGGGCAGCAACCCCACTCCCGACACCAACCTGGGGGGGATTCTGCATCTCCGGGGCCTCAGCCCAGAGAGAATTTTCATCCCGAGCCAGCCTGTCCCATGGAGAAGGGGCAATAAAGAGCAGGTCGCAGACAGCCTCCCATCGGCACGTTTGCTGGCAGAAGAATGCATGCACCAAATAAATAACATTTTTAAAAAAATGAGTTTCCATTCTCCTTGAGCAAAAGAGTTTTGCTGAAGTGTTTTCCCCTTCTGGCAACAACCAAAGTTCCATATTTTGGCTGGGGCAGGCAGCAGGGCTGAGGACCCTCCGCTTGCCTCGGCAGCGGCACCGGCTCCTCGTCCCAGCTTGCTGAGACCCCCACCCGCCGCCACCCCCCCGCCCCGTCCCGGCTGCCCCCCGCCCGCCTCAGCCCTGACACATGCCAGCCAGCGGGACTGGCACCAAGGAGCGCGTCCCACAGCCTCCACCCCACCGCTGAAGGCGATGCCTTCCCCTCCCAGCCCGCGGGCTCCCTCGCAGCACCTTGGAAAGCCTGACCCACCGGGCACTCAGCCCCCGCCTTGCCCTGGCACCTTTCCTCCAAACCAAGGCACCGGGGCTTTCCCTTCGTTGCCCCCTGCAGCTCCTTGCAACTCCTTTGCGCTCCCCACAACTCACTGCTGGGCACAAAGAGATGCCCCCAGTCATCCCTGCAAACATTTTGTTAGCAACCTTCTACTTGCCCCCCACCTCGCTAATTCCACTCGTTTGCTTTTTAAGCAGACCTTTCCCCAAACCCGCCCAACACCACCCTCCTTACTCAGCTCTTCTACGAATGCTTCCATTCTACTAAAGTTAACATCCTCCCAACACCGTCATCTCGGGGCACTTGCTACAAACTCACCAACACCAGGGGTGAGGTCAACTCAAGCCAAAAGGACGAAGGGTCTCACAGGAAGGGTCTCAGCAGGGAGGGAGAAGGATTGCTTTGGGCAGCAGGATCCGACTGGAGACCGGGTGCAGGCTGGTCCCTGCAGCACTGGATCCTGGGACAGCCCGGACACCTGCGAGTCCCTGGCTGCAGCCTGTGTGTCCAGGGGAGCCTTTCCTGGGGGGCAGAAGGGCTCAGGTCCCACCAGCCCCACTCCACCCAGCTGCTCAAGGGGAGTCCTGAGACCCCTCTCCGTGCAGGAGGTCTCAGGACAAGTCCACGGGGTGGAAGCCATTGCTCAGGGCTGGGGATGCCACCTCCGGCTGCAGCCATGCACCACAGACAGATGGAGGGAGGGAGGGAGAGAGAGAGAGCTCAGTGCATCTGTAGGAAATCGGAGCAAGGTGGGGAGCATGTGTGTGTCTGCACACACCGGTGGGACCCAGGAGTGCCGCGGGAGAAGAGGTCAGACAGCAGCAGCCGGCACAGGGGCAATGCCAAAAAGCCACGCTGGCCGTGCACCATGGATAAACCCCCAACCCGCCCTCCTCCGGGGACTGTCCCCACGGGGTGGGACAGGCAGGGGGTCGCGGCGTGGGGCCGTACTCACCCACAGACTCAGTGCAAGCCCTGCAGCTCCACACCACCCGCCTCCTCGTACGTGGCCATGTCTTCCCCCAGCTGGAGGACGCAGTCCCACAAGCCTTGGTAAACGCTGGCGCAGGCGGTGCCCGATGCCAGCAGCCCGGCCAGCCACCCACGGGGTCAGCGTCAGCGCCCACACCTCGGGCGACAGAGCCCACCTCCCTCCCCGGGCTCACCTGGGCACACCACGGCCACCACCGTGCCACTGCCACCCAGGCACGGCGAGCTGCCCCTTCCCCGCAGGACACACACCAACCTCATGCTGTCCCTCGCCCCTGCCCAGCCCCGCTGCCCTTTGCGGAGAGCCCCAAAGCGCCGCTCCGCCGGGGCAGGGAGCCCATGCGGGGGCAGCCGGGGCACCCCAGCACCGGCACCCCCGGCCCGGGGCCCAGGGCACGGACACCCGGGGGGGCTCGGACAGCTCGGCTCCGCCAGCTGACACCCACTGGACACACACGCACAGCCCCGACACAGCCACACAGAGAGGGGACCCCGCATCGCCCCCTGCCTCCGCACCCCGGGGAGCGGCCCCTCCACAGCCCAGCACCCCACAGCCCGCCCCGGGCACCCCACAGCCCGACCCCCGCCCAGGCAGCTTTACCCACAGCCAGGAGTAGCACGGAGAAAAGAGTTTACAAAACCTAGAGGACAAGATAGCTCTGCAGAAGAGGGCCTTCCTTAGCCACAATAAAAGTACCTCAGAAATACCAGTGTTCATGCCATAAGAAGGCACTCGCCCCCATGATGATATTCTGCCTACGTTGGGGTCCATGACAGAGAATAGCAGGTCTTTTATTTATATCCTTTCATATTTTATTATTGGCTTGTCTCTCACTTGTTTGGGCTATTAAAGTTTTGCCACTGTGCACACGTGACAGGGATCACATGGTAGGAACAGCCACCCACAACCCAGAACCACTTTCATTTCTGTTTTCTTAAAATAGAGCCTTCTTCCTCTTTGTTTCTTTCTCTCTTTTTCTCTTTCAGAGACATTTGAGTATTTTAAAAATACAAGCACATTCCTTGATAAGTTGGCTAAAGAGGAATTAGCATGCAACTGGATATAGAGGCCAAGGATACTCAAATCATTTGTACCAAACTAATGAGTTCACTAGATCAAAAACTGCTTGAAGATACAAGAAGAAAATGTGGAAGAGGTGGAGAATAGTTATTTTAAAAATCTGTAAGTCAAAAGGATGTGCAGCTCCATGGATGTAGCCTTTATGAGAGATTTGGACTTTTTTCCATTACTCACATGCAGGAAAGGTTAGGCTGGGATGTTCCCTGAGGCGATCTCTGCTCTCACTGGTTAATATTCTGGGCGCACAGAACTGGAGACAATTAATTCCCACAAAGCATTTTCCATGCTCACTTAATATAAGGACAACAGCTGCAGAAAGATGGGTCAGTTCTGCGTGAGACCTTGTTGGAGTGTCAGAAATTTAAGACTATGAGCTCACACAGCCAGACTGCTACTGAATAAAAGATGGAGTCTGCATGCAACACTGGCCTTTCAAAAGGCTCAGATCTTTCTTCTCATCCCTGCCTCTTTGGAGCATCACTTATTGCTAAAGAAACTAGTTCTTGCTCACATATTTAGATAGTTTTACTTTGCCTAACTGGAATCCATGGGTGTCCCTAGTTTGTATTTTATGGGCCACTTCATGTCTTCTTTCAAAACAGTTCATGCTGCAGCAAGTCATCAGGACTGATCCAAAAATCGGCTGGAGGGTGTCTTGCAGATTACACAGTCACCCTGGCAGCTTGAGTGTTTAATATGTCCTTAAACAGCCTGTGATCAGGTATTGTGAGGCAGCCATGTAAATGGACGGCCACAGCCAATCTTGTGGCTGCTATTCAGAGGCCATGCAGATTAAACCATTTAGTTTTATTTGGACAAAACACTCAAACTCCTTTTCAATATTCACATTGGGACTAGTATACATTTTATTGGAGAAAGCATTGCTTGACACAGCTAATGGAAAGTTTCCCCACAGCTTCTTTACCAGAATGCTTCAACATTCATTGGTACAGCAGGGATCTTCCTGCACCTTTGCAAGTAACACTACAAAACCACAATGAACCAAAATCTATTAAATGAGAATAAATTCCATTCAGCATTGTGACAAGCCCACAATCCACAGCATGGCCTGATTCTCTAGGGCCCACAGGGATTGCACAGTGCAGAAAGGAAAAGCTTTCACATTTTCTAAAACACTTTTTGTCCTCTTTATTTGCTACTCATGCCTGAACAGCCCTTATGGGTTTTCAAACCACTTTTGCTGCATGCAATCTATTAATCCAACTAGGGAATAGACATATTTCCATGCGATTTACATAGCCAACTAATATGATCAGCTTGAATTTCAAACATCAATTGTCAGATGGAGGCAATGACAGAAACTGATAGACAGAAAATGATGTATAGACAGACTATATATATTTTTTCCCCTCACAAGTGTATCATGATGAAAACTATGTTTCACTTAAAAATCCCAATTCTTCAGGCACCATACAGAAAAAACCCCACAGTATAGAATCAATGCATGGAGTGAAAACCAAGCCCCCAAACCTGCAGAAAACAAACAGAAGAATTTGAAAGACTGTCTAAAATCACATCTACTTGGGAGTGTTCTATGGAACAAAAAAACAGGCAACATCCATGAACAAAGCATCCCCTCTGACTTATTTGTTAACCTTTGCTCATAGCTCCTACTGATGTCAGTGTAAGACTACAACCAACTGGTCTTTGAAAATCAAGCCTGTTATTTAGGTGGTCATAAATGCTCTTTGAATTTATCCTAATAATTAGATCTCATAGCATTTAAAGTATTGTAGCATTTGAAGTATTGTTAATAGCCGGAAGCACATCTGCATTGGGCCTACTAATCTGAAAAAGCCAAGAGAGCTAGATGCCCATGCCGAGTAACATGCACTGTTTCCAATTATACCATTGTTTTCCTTCAGAATTGTGTTCTTCGGTTGGTTTATGCTTTTTCCAATCTTAGCACTTGTTTAAAACAGTTTTCTTCACTTGAGGGCGCTAAAAGCCTAGCTCTGGAAAGGGAATGCACTGCTTGAATTTGCAAGCAGTAGTGCTCAGAAGTACAAGAAAAGATCACTACAGTGTAAATAATTATTTTTAGCTACACATATTAACATGATGAAATCTTGCGTGCTAGAGGTGGAAAGAGACTATTGCCATATAGATCATAAAGATGGCAATGTGCTGCTGTCTGCCTTGGATCAGAAGATGACCAGAAGCTCATCCAGAAGAGTGTCGTATCTGCTTCTCTGTGATCAGTAGCTCTTCCACACAGGTGGGCAGACAGATGCACACCAGAGTTAGCCCATTAAGCTAAACAGGGACCTGAAGATTTTGTTTGCATTTGCCTCCATTGGATGTGATCCTAGTCCCTCACAATCCATATATGTCCAAATTAACAGGTACCGTTCCACTTGTTTTAGTTCCAAGAGTTAATATTTATTTAATTCAGCAGCAAATCTGGTCCTCTCACATACTTAAAGAGTTTACTTCATTCAGATTATCTTTCTCTTCCCTCTGGCTTCTCCTTTTCGAAGAACTTTTTATGGCATTAATCTACACAGTAGTCTTTTTATTTTTATTTTTTTTAAAAGATCTACAAGCAGAGCATCTACTTTCTGTCACTTCTTCACAATTGCATTGTCATTCAAGCTGTAAAGTACAAGCTAAATGCAGGAGGTAACAAAAGCTATATTCCATTGATGTCATAAGCAAAGCCACTTTTCATAGCTAAATCACATATGACTAATATATTGGTCATGCTGATGTGCCGGGTTGTGGTTTAAATGCTTCTAATGACGTTCAGTAACTATTTATATGACTACAGCTTCACAATAATCTGGCAGTTCATTTGAAATATTTACAGTCTATTTGAGCTAGAAGACAACTTCTCACCATGGGTTCAGATATTTTAAACCTCTCTGTCATCCTGGAATTTTTCAGCTGTAGCTTGATTTTGCTTGCAATACTATATAAATGAGAATGCAACAAGAAAGAATCTGTTAATTATTACACATGCAAAATTAAAGCCTGAATGAAGCGCTGCTGCAAACTGTGGGTCATTTCAATGTTGATTTCATTGCTAACATTTTTGTGCTACTGATCCACCTTCTTGGGCTAAAGGCAGGCATATGTCCCAGATGACCCTCCCTCTACTAATTTCTGCTATTAAAAACTAGATGGCTCAAGTCCCTGTGTAGTCCAGCACAAACACTGAGGTGAGCATGTGGAAGAGCAAGTCTCTCTCCTTCATTGTGGGGATTACTCAGTTGCTCGTCCTACTGAAAAACAAAAGCAATTTGTCTTAGAGAGGTTAGCTTCCCACCCACTAGCTATGAAACAAGGAGCTCTGTGTGGTCACCTGAATTCCCAGGTTTCACTGAAGTGGACATGGAAAGCTGGCAGGAAAATATGAGCACAAGAACTGTCAAAACTGGGAAGCATGAAGGCCCCTTCTAAATGTGCTTCTATGCCTTTTGACAAGTGGGAGGGTTGTCTGCATTTTTTACTAAGCAAGGCATTTCCAGAATGTCTGTGATTATGGATGATGAAGAAAAAAAATGTAAGGGAAAGTGGCAAGAAAGAGAATGAGCTAAATCATCTGAAGGTCCTGCACTGTCTTGGGTCTCCTGGGAAGAGAGAAGTGAGATACTCAATGAATGTGTCCTCCTATACTGCACACAGGGAAATTAGGACAGCACTGTCAACAGTGGCTGTGTCTCTGATACTGATCACAGTGGGGAACATAAGCAGAAGCACAACCTTGTCCCTATTACATGACGTGGAAACCACACTGCAATAAATGAGGTCAGGGAGACAGCTACATTCCCTTAAACCTGCAATATACTGCACCCTGTCTATGGTGGGTTCATTTAATCATCTAATTCCTTTTAACTCCAGCATTGATCAGTGATTTGTATCCACACAGTAATTTTAAACCCAGCTGTTTTCACTGACACTCATGCCAGCACGTATGAAAAAAGACAAGATTTTCACAAGACTCGTGTATCTGATTTGCATAGATGGTTATGGAGGCAGCACATGTAAATCATCAAAATTTACCATCACTGGCTGCTTGTGATGCAGCTTGACACATTTGCTAACTGAATGGCATGGGAGTGCCAAACCTGAATGAAATGGCTATTAGATATCTTGCCTGGGGGAGAGAAGACTTGGAAAAAATAAAAATGTTGCAACTATGTACCCAAATCACACTGTGCTGCATGCCAGGCACTACAGAAATATACAATAAAACATAGATTCTGCCTCCAGTTACAAATGCGTGTAACAAAAATTGTGATCCCTTATCAGTGTAATATGTCTGCTTTCTTACAGCAAATTGCATGAACTCCTGCATGATAAAACACTGCCTTTTTCTTAGTATCCAATATGATATGCCTTTTTGTTTAAAAGTCTTAACGGTTCCCAGATAGAGAGACATTTGTTCTCATAATAACAGACAGACACTTAACTTTTGGTGGTGTCTTGTTCCCACCTCTTTTGAACTACTATGTATCTATGATGTTTTATATGCTATCTTTACAGAAAATTTCAAATGCTTGCAATGGCTTCATATGCTTGTCATAATAAAATGTAGCACTGGGAATTTAGAAATCCATTTAGTACAGGTATATGTCTAAGTAATATTTTAATATAAATAATAAAAAAGTAGAAGGAGCAAGAAATTAAAAAAAAAATAGAAGTATTACTTCCTACTTCCTTTCTGCACCAGCTAATTCAAACAAAGACAAAACACAACCAAGACATTTGGAGACAAACAATTTCATTGCGTTATGCCTTTCAGTATGGTCAATCAGATGGCAAACCTGATTTTCATGTGCTCAGAAAGCATGGGTGCATTGCCATTGCTCTGCAAAGAGGTCACAAGCCAGGTCACAGTGTTAATCGCTCTGTAAGAGGGCTGTGAGGTCTGAGCAGAAAGAGATCCACAGTTACAAGAAAATAATGTGCGCACTGGTTTCATAAGCAGTGAAATCCCCTGTAATTTTGTTGCATGCATTCAGAAGCTGAGAAAGCAGAAGTCTGGGGATCTCACCAGCATTCCCACAAATCTGCTTTGTCTCCTGTGCCAGTTGCAAGACCTAATACACTGCTAGCAATCCAGCTAGCCAAAGGGAACTGCAATGAACAGTACAGCTAGTCCTGAGTTAATAAGGACCCACTGCCATGTAATGTGCATTTGCCTCAGCCCAGCACAACCATTTCTAGGCTCTGCTGGAATACAGCACAAACTCTAGTGCTGTTCAACCATGGAGAGAGCTCGGAGTGAGGCAGAATGGGAGAATGGTTTATGCCAAAGAATTTGTTGGCCAAGACTGGTTTAGATCTGGCTCGTATTTTGTCTGAAGCCTCAAATTTGTTGGTAACATGGCTTGGATGATTTTGATTATGGCTTATCCTTATATGTCAATGCCCAGCCTGTAAGGTTATTTGTTTTGTCCCTTAGTGGCTTGGGTGTGTTTTCCATATGCCACAACCTCACACTGATATGTCAGTCTATGAAGTATTTTACTCCAGATTAAGGAAGGAAACGGAGAACAAACTCAGGCCTCTTATGTGACCCCTCCTCTAACACATACCTGTAACTTATGTGTAGAACAGCCTACAGCTTCTGTCAGCGGATGGCATGTTGATTCATTCAAAGATACAGAAAGCAGAAAATAGGATCTGAATCTCTTTCCTATTCTAACACTGTAACGCATGTGAAAGTTTATCACAATATACAAAGACAAATATTAAATATGTCCCAGGCGCTTGCTTTCTGTGCCAATGTGAGATTGTGTCAACATGTGCTGGTAAGATTATTATAGTAGATGAATGAGGTACTTTTCTATGGTGAGAACCTGGCAGCCTTGTTCACTACTTCGCTTTTTCTACAGTGCTAAATCCAAGCATTTGTGAAGCTGGTATACAGCTTCCCAAACTATCAGATTGCCTTAAAAGGCATGAGATTTTACAGAATTTAAAACTCGTATGTTCTCTATTAGCCTTCTGATTGTAAGGGTGCATTTTTTGACGATTTTCTCTCCAATCTCAAAAGCTATGCATCCACTTGAAAATGAAAGAAGCGCTCTCACAAATCAGGGCTACTTTCCTAAAGCAGTAGTGGCATGTCCTGAATGACAGGATATGTGAAGCTGAGCCTAGAAATTGCTTCTTTCTAACCAGAGTCACTCAAAATAGCTCTGACTAGGGAGACTGAATTAGAATGATTTCATCCAGAGATCTCATAAAAAAGTGTTCGCATACTCTTTTTCCTCCACTCTTCTAACATCTCTGTACTTTGATGAGAAAACAGGAAACACATTTATTTTTTAAATGACCAGGACAGATACGACAATGTTATGATTCCCACGGTTATGCTCTATGGAACTTCAGAACAAGCAGGACAACGAATCAATGTTCTTCTCAAATGGCCATTTTTAATCCCCAAAAAGGGAAGAAATAATATGCAGACTTCAAACTTAGTAGCTACCAGTCAGGTAATCAAACTGCTAGGAACAGCATTGTGAATATGGCAGATACGCATATATTTGCATATGAGTATAGTATGTCTATTTTACTGTCTTCTAAGTAAAAGCAAAAATGTTAATATGGGCCATGAAGTTGGCCTGACAAATAAAGAATGACCATCAACATGATAATGGTAGAAGAGACTAAGAACTCTGCCCTTTACGTGTTTAGGGGTGCTTTTGGTTGGTGGTTGACATGGTATTAGTGGAGCCCCTTTGCCCTCCTGATAAATCTCTACCTGCTCGATATAGCATAAAAAATAGTTTTAGTCTACATTACATTCATCCAGTGCCTCACTGAGGGCTTCTTTCACCTGAGCACCAAATGCATCTGGGCTTTCCAACACACGGCATATAATGTCTTTATGTCTTCCAGCCCATATAATGTCTTAATCTCCCAGGACACACAATGCTAATGTCAAATTAGGCACACTCAGCAAACAATGCGCTCATCACACTGAAATGAGATTTTGCAGCTAACTGCAGTGAAAGAATAATGGGGTTTGGTATCATTCTCAGAACTATTTTCAAAGTTTTAAAATTCTTTTTCTCAAAATATTTTAAGATCACATTAGCTGATTCTCTGAGGGGAGAACGTGAGTTATTTGGCTAAATCAAAAGCAACATAGACTAGCTCAACATTACAACTGAATATAGCACTGTGCTGCATACAGAGTTTAATTGCATGGTGTGTATTTGTGGTTGGAAGCATACAAGGAAAGAAAGCCTTTCCATAGAAGAGAAGGCAGAAGAACAGGGAAAGAATACATGTATCTGCATGTCTGTATTTGCAAGTAAATTCAGTGCTAATTACATGAATAACTATTAAACTGATGTAAAGAGCTAGTTGTTGTAGCAAATATGTCTGTAGCGCAAGACATAAATCAAGAGCATACAATGCCTAACAGGTGGACACAGTTCACAGTTTGTATAAGCTACTTCCTTGGCAAGAAGCTTCTCTGGATTTCTGCCCAGGGGCCAGGTGCTGCTCACTGACTGACAGGGCTAACCTCACAGCACTTCCCCCACTGGCACATTGCTACATATTTTGCACTAGGAAGGAAACCTCAGCCTACAGAAAGATGCAGAATGGACAGGAAAATTCTTGGGAAAACAGCACTGATCTCTACAGTAGCTCAGTTCCCAGTCCAGAATTAGCAGAAATTCCTTGTAGATCTTCTTTTCCTTTCTGCTGCCCATTTTTAATCATTTCCATAGGGACTGATTCTATTTATTCTGCTTGGCTTCTAGTTGTTTTCTCTGCTGTCCAGTAATGTACTTACTAGTGGATTTCCCTGGGGACTCCACATTTGATTCACTGTCTCAGCTCTCTAAATTTTTTCCAGTTAACACTGCATGCCCTAAAATCAATAAATCCAGATGGTAAGGAGTTCTCCCATTGCTAACAATATAAGTGAGGTAACGGAAGGATTACTAAAACAAATTATTAAGTGGGTATTTATATGAGTATTCAGGTGGTATTAGCAAGACATTTCACCATGCGGTTTATATACAATTCTCTCCCTCTCATTCCCAGTGTTTCCTTCAAATCCAGATTTCAGACCTTCTGTATCTTTCTGACCAACTTACTGACAGCAGCCTCACACTGAACTTAGATTCTTACCCAGGGAAACTCTGTAATTTGAGGAAAGGACACTGACAATACATCTAAACAGCACCGGGCAATGTCACGATATGAAAAAAAAATAATCATTTGACAGGAGAGGCAATATAGCTGTATTTACACAGTGCTGTGGAAGACAAATTAGACCAGCTGTTTCTGTAATTAGTCCACATAAAGCACTCCACAAACGCAGTGATACTCTTCTACCTCCACAGTCAGGCCTCTGAAACTTACATCAGTATTTCTACACAGTGCTGATATTTTATCTTTTATGTTAATATTTTTACCTTGAAGTAGTTTACAAAGGATAATAGCCATATACGGAATATGTGAAATTTATACAATTCTAAGTCAATAAAAATTAAATTCTTTCCTTATAAAGCCAACAGGACAGATCAGATTTGCAGCTGTCTCAGAAGAGAACTCAGACTTTCTTATAAAAAAATATGAAAAACTAATACTTTGGCTAAACCCAAAATCTGCAGTTTTCATATTTTTCAAATTTCAAAGGATCAGCAATATGTCCAAAGAAAGCAGACACTTCTGTCACGTAATAATTTTGTTAAAATCCCACATTTCAATCAAAAACAAATTAGGGATTTTTTTTTTTCTTTAAGTAGACCTGGCAGAAGGAGCTTCTTACTAAAATCAGGGTTGGTCTGGTACCCATTGGGTAGAATACAAGACCCTTATGACTTAGTGCTGTAAACCACATCTTCAGATGCTATACAGAAGCAGATAAAGACACTTCGATCCTGAACTGCAGTCCCTGCTCATTGTCATAATAACAAATAATATGTAACAACAATAGCATCCATTAGGAACATAACAGTGTTTATACAATCAGAGATGCAATAGAATCTGAAGGTTAGATTTTAAATCTAAGTGTTCACATATACAAATACGGTTACCTTCAAGGCCTATTTCACTGAACACCAACTCCTCCCACTGACTGACATCAGTTTGTGCTTCTTGTGGCTAGCAGTCCTAAAACCAGTCATTTTAAGAAGCTTAACATACTCAGGCTTGAAAATTTGAGACTATTTTCCTTTTATAGTCTTTAGCCTAGGCCAGAAAAGCCTGTAATTACCTAAATACATATAAACATTAGAAACAACTTGTCTTTAAAAAAAAAATAAATTGTATTTATTTTTTTTGAAATAGCAGCCAGAGTGAGATAGCAGATGGGAAAAATATTTTTGCCAATCCCTGCTTTTGACTGCAGAGTGAGAAGTCTAATTGAGTGGAAAGATGCAAATGAAATTGAGTAGCTCCCACACCCTCAAGTGCCTGAGAGGTGGAAGACCTCGGGCTGGTTAATCACTCACTTGCAATTTTTCCTGTCTGAGAGGTGATAATGAGACTTTATTTGCCATGCAAGCAAGTGCTAGTTACACTTGCATGTATCTGAATGCCACTGAAGGACTGACTTGTTACACATTCTACCTTCTGCACAGAAAAGTCTGTTTTGCATTGTATTTTGCTTTTCACAGAGGTAATAGTGTAACTATTCAGATTTTGTTGACAGAAACCTTGTATTCAGTAAAAACGAAGGAAACAGAATACTAAGCTACCTAAAATCCTGGTTTACAGTGTAACAAAATCCTGTCAGAATTTCTTAAGCCAAAAGGAGTTGAACCTTTGCAGATTTATAGGGTTTTAGCAATTGCTCTCCACCTCTGACACATATGCCTGTGCATCAGCCCTGATTTTGCTAACCAGTAGGATGACTTCAGTCACAAGGAGAGCTATTAGTAGCACCAGGAATTAAATTGATAAATAACCTTCTCTCTGACCTTTCATCTGATCTTTATATCTCGTCATTTCTTGTAAGAAATGCAGAGTCATCAAGAAATGTCCCTGGTTTTTACCATACAGTATGGGGTGTGTGACACTACGGATTTTATTCATGCATGTGCAGAACTCTTCATGTTTTTCATAAAGCCAGTCCAAGACAGTTCCTTGGCTCCTTGATTCAGATTTAAGAAGACTTGTTTCCTTTCCTTTCAGCAGGAAAGGCTTCCTCTCTCTGCTCATTACTGTATTCATTTATTCTTGATTTGCCTTTAGGTATTCTTTAGAGGAATCTTTGTTTAGACAAAAGGAGCTTTGTTCTGGTTTCGCCTCTTGTATCTTCTGCCTACTGGGCCAGAATTAACATGTGTAGCCCAACAGGTCTAGTGAGCTCTCCAGTCACCCTTATTTTATTTAAGCTTCATTTTCTTTATCCTTCCAGTGTTTCCCAAATCCTTGATGAGACTAAATATTACTGGAACAAAAGAAACATATTGACAAATCTGAAGTGTGTGTGTGTGTAGAAATTGGGGGTATGGGACTGATTCTTTCTCCCTCCCTCCAGACTTGTTCAGTTTATAAAGTGCAAAATGATTTTTCTATGCTGTTGTCATTGGAAACTTTTTCACAACCTTCTTGAATGTCTCTGTCTCATCATTATGTTTTGGCCTTCTTTTCAAAACCAGTATTTTATTGCTCTAGTTTCCCCCTATATCTCTGTACTTCATTACTTAAATCCCAGCTACCATTTTAAGGAAATTTCCTACACAAAAATTTAGTTGCAATATGTTGTACTGACATAGAAGAAAGAAGCTGTTAACTGTCCTGGTCTGGTGTTATTAGGAAGCATGCTCAATTTGAAACCGAAATGGTTCTGTAATTTTTTCAGCCAGTAGAGTGGAAAAATAATTTCCATATCAGAGATCATTCAAATGAAATGTGGAGACTCAGATTTACTGAACCCACCCCCCTCCATCCTTATGCACATGGGTATTGTCAGTGACTTCAGTTGGCATACTATTTGTATGATTGCCTTGCACAAGCTTTGTTTGTTGCCATGACTGGTGCATACCAAACAGAAATCTAGCCAAAGCCTAAACTTGACATACAATACAGTGACAGGAAAGATGGGACTCTGCAGGGAATTTGGTGCTTGAACAACGAAAATACAGCTGTAGTGCAAGCCATGCCCAAAGCACCAGGCATTCAACAAGAAAGCTTTGTCTGCATGCTTCTAAGGAGGTGTTTCCTCATGCTTGGGAGAAACCAAACGTAAAAGACGTTTTGCCTTCTTCCTCAGGGACTGGCAGGGCTCAGGGCTGCTGTCTGGGCTGCAAGGACTTGCAGAAAAGTCTGAATTGTGGAGGTCTGTTTCAGGGCTTGGGACTATTTGTGTAATAAATCATATGGGATGATGATTTATCAGCAATGGTTATAAAGGTGTAAAATCAGCTGCACAATCTAGTTCAAGTTAACATCCTCAGAAAGGGAAACAAAATCCTGCTTAGCATTTTGTGCTTTATAGTCACTTAACGCCAGGGTGCACCTATGAGCTATAAAATCCAAATGTCACGCATGCTGAAGACAAACACCTTGGACTTTGGTAAGTGCTTTTTGTTTAAACAAAGCATTCTGTAGCATGTTAGCTACATTCAGTTCAAATTAACCTTTTTATTTTTTTCCCCTGAAAAGGAATTCCAGCATAGCATTGAGTCTACACTGTGATATTTTTCTTCAGTTTTCAAAAGGAAAGAATAGTTTTTTACTTCTACTCCACTCAAGTCTTCTGAACAAAATTTCACATTTTTTACCCCTGGACTTAGACTAGAAAATTTTGGCCAAAATGAGGATTTCTCAAAAGTACCAAGCTTCTGAAAGCAAAGGCGCCATAACTGGCATGTTTGCTATTATTAATGCAATTTGGTTGTTAAGAAAAGCTGCAAGAAAAACAGATCTGCCCCATTTCCTTCCATTTTCAGTCTAAGACCTTCTGCGTGCTGTATTCTGAGCCATTGGTGTTTACACCAAGTTCCATCTTCTGTGGCAAAGCATAAAGGCCTTCCCCTAACTCTTATCTGCTGTCACTGGCTTCCTGTTATGACTTGTACAGCATTTACACTGTAATTCAAATGAAAGTGTTCTGTGATTTTACAAGTGATACTGTCAGTTTAACGGCATTTTTATTGCTACACCTACTTTTAATGTTGCTGCACAAAATCAGCAAGAGAAAAAAAATATCCCCCTTTGACAATATCAATAAGGCAAAACCCAGTCTGATTCCCATTCTCTAGTCGGACTGCTGTTGTCAATTAGGATTCTGTTAGAGCTGGGTGATGATTTCCCAGAACGTCTTTCTACTCCTACACTGTGAGCTCACAGCCCATGCACTGACCTTATATAAGTGGCTATAATTCCATGGACTGCATCCAGCACTGATGCACGCAGCGGTGTAAGGCTACAGTTTCACAAACGGTTTTAAACTGATCTGTGTGTGAATTACTGCCAAAGGAGGCAGTCCCATCCTTCTCTCAGCCCTGCCCTTACCACAAGACCTTACACCTCCTCTTATGCCAGCAGTAGCTCTTGGGAGTTGCATGCTGAGCCAGCTAGGGAGCAAATCTGACTGAAAAAGGACCTTTTGTTTGTTTGCCTTCAGCTGGATTTTCAGCTGGATCAGCTGATCAGATCCTGTTCACCACAGCGTCACAAAGGAGGCGGTGAAAACATGCAGGAACGTAGAAAGGGGAAAAAGGATAGCTCACACTTAGATTGACTCAAGTCCAACCACAAAACCACAGTCTAAGCTACATACAGGACTAAATTTACATGAATTCAGCCCTATAGATATAAAATATGTGCACTATAATAACCATGGAGACAGTTTTATCCTGAATACAAGATGTCCAGGGAGACTGTAAATGGCAAAGTTATGTATTATGACAAAGATATCTATTTTGTGCTAATGTGATATATAACTGGTTCAGCTCATCCTTACTAGAAGATCTTTAGTTTATCAAACGCAGACTCCCCTTACTCTTAGTATTTAGTGGAGAAGAGTTCACATATCATCTCACAAATGCATATTAGATT